>NC_135339.1:40605432-40949145 GCF_023851605.1 Tamandua tetradactyla | reverse complement strand
CTGAGCCTTCTCTAGATAACCCTGTAATAGTCTGCCCTGAGGACATAGCCACCTCCCCTCCAGCCTGCCGTGAGGAGTTGGCCACCCAACCTCCTCCTGAAGGGATTAGCCCTAGAGTGATTAATCCCGTTTCACCAGATGAAACTGCAAACGAAGGCCCTGAAGGAAATGGCTTGGAAGATATTTCTAATTCTTTTCATGAACCACCCCTACCACCCCACATTTCTTCCAGACCTATAACTAGACTAAAGTCCCAACAGGCCCCTAAAGGTGAGGTACAAAGTATCACACATGAGGAGGTATGTTATATTCCAAAAGAACTGTGTGAGTTTTCCAATTTATATAGACAGAAATCAGGGGAATATGTGCGGCAATGGATTTTAAGGGTGTGGGATAATGGTGGGAGGAATATAAGGCTGAATCAGGCTGAATTTATTGATATGGGCCCACTAAGCAGAGAGTCTGTATTCAATGTTATATCTCGAGCAGTTAGAAAAGGTATTAACAGTTTGGATGGTTGGTTGAAACCTGGACCTAAAGGTAGCCAACATTACCTGAGGTTGAAATGCCAAAACTGCCCTGGTATAATGTAGATGAGGGGATCCAGAGGCTTAGAGAGATTGGAATGTTAGAGTGGATTTATCATGCAAAGCCTGCTCTTACACCCCAGGAATGCCCGGAGGATGCACCTTTTACCAGGAAAGTGAGAAATAAATTTGTGAGACTAGCACCATCATCCCTCAAGAGCTCTGTGGTTTCACTTCTCTGTAGGTCAGATATTACTGTCGGAACTGCTGTCACTGAGCTGGAATCCTTAAATACAATGGGGCTGACAGGATCCCGAGTTGGCAGAAGCCAGGTGGCAGCACTTAATCACCAAAGACAGGGTAGATGTGGCTATTATAATAGACAGCAAACTCAAAGCAGGCATCAAAATTATATGACATGAAGAGATTTGTGGCATTGGCTAGTAAATCATGGAGTAACTAGAAATACAATAGAAGGGCAGCCTGCTAAATTCTTGTTGGAGCTGTATAAACAAAAGAGTTCTGGGTCAAGTGAACAGACGTCTAACCTGAATTACAAAAACATAGAGTCACGACCCCTTAATCAATTTCCAGACTTGAAACAGTTTACAGACCTAGAGCTCCTTGAATGAAGGGGAGGCCAGGTCCCTTTGGGGAAGAAACCTGTTACACTGCCACAAATTTATATTGTTAATCTTCCTCCAAGCCTTCCCCAAGGAGACTGATGGCCTTTTACCAGGGTAACTGTGCACTGGGGAAAAAGAAATGATCAGATATTTCGTGGATTACTAAACACAGTTCAGAAGTGACATTAATTCCAGGAGACCCAACACATCACTCTGGACCACCAGTCAGAGTGGAGGCTTATGGAGGCCACGTGATCAATGGAGTTTTAGCTCAGGTCCATCTCACAGTGAGTCCAGTGGGCCTAAAGACCCATGCTGTAGTTATTTCCCCAGTTCCAGATGGACAATTGGTATAGACATACTGAGCAACTGGCAGAATCCCCATGTTGACTCTCTAACTCATGCAATGAGAGCTATTATGGTGGGAAAGGCCAAGTGGAAGCCAGTAGAGCTGCCCCTACTGAGCAAAATAGTAAATCAGAAGCAATACCAGGTTCCTGGAGGGATTGCAGAGATTACTGCCATTCTTAAGGACTTGAAAGATGCAGGGGTGGTGACTCCCACCACATCCCCATTCAACTCTCCTATTTGGCCTGTACAGAAAACAGATGGGTCTTGGAGAATGACAGTGGATTATTGTAAGCTCAACCAGGTGGTAACTCCAATTGCAGCTGCTGTTCCAGATATGGTATCATTGCTTGAGCAAATCAGTACATTCCCTGGTACCTGGTATGCAGCTATTGATCTGGCAAATGCTTTTTTCTCAATAGCTATTAGTAAGGACCACCAGAAACAGTTTGCTTTCGGCTGGCAAGGTCAGCAATATACTTTCACTGTTCTACCTCAGGGGTATATCAGCTCTCCAGCCCTATGTCATAATCTTGTCTGCAGAGACCTTGATCATTTGTCCCTCCCACAAGACATCACACTGGTTCATTATATTGATAATATCATGTTGACTGGGCCTAGTGAGCAAGAAGTAGCAACTACTCTAGATTTACTGGTAAGGCATTTGCGTGTCAGAAGATGGGAGATAAATCCAACAAAAATACAGGGGCCTTCCACCTCAGTAAAATTTTTAGGTGTCCAGTGGTGTGGGGCATGTCGAGATATCCCTTCTAAGGTGAAGGATATGTTGCTGCATTTGGCCCCTCCTACGAACAAAAAAGAGGCACAATGCCTAGTTGGTCTTTTTGGATTTTGGCAACAACATATTTCTCATTTGGGTGTGCTACTCTGGCCCATTTATCGAGTAACCAGAAAAGCTGCTAATTTTGAGTGGGGACCTGAACAAGAGGAGGCTCTGCGACAGGTCCAGGCTGCTGTACAAGCTGCTCTGCCACTTGGGCCGTATGATCCAGCAGATCCAATGGTGCTGGAAGTGTCAGTGGCAAATAGAGATGCTGTCTGGAGCCTTTGGCAGACCCCTATAGGAGAATCACAATGCAGACCTTTAGGATTTTGGAGCAAAGCCTTACCATCTGCTGCAGATAACTATTCTCCTTTTGAGAAACAGCTTTTGGCCTGCTACTGGGCCTTAGTAGAGACTGAATGCTTAACCATGGGCCACCAAGTTACCATGAGACCTGAGTTGCCTATCATGAGTTGGGTGTTGTCTGACCCACCAAGCCATAAAGTTGGGCGTGCACAGCAGCACTCTATTGTAAAGTGGAAATGGTATATAAGAGATAGAGCCAGAGCAGGTCCTGAAGGCACAAGTAAGTTAGATGAAGAAGTGGCCCAAATGCCCATGGTCTCCACTCCTGCCACATTACCTTCTCTTTCCCAGACCAGAGCTATGGCTTCTTAGGGAGTTGCTTACAGTGAACCGACTGAGAAAGAGAAAACTCGGGCCTGGTTTATAGATGGTTCAGCATGATATACAGGTACCACCTGAAAGTAGACAGCTGCAGCATTACAACCCATTTCTTGGGTGTCCTTGAAGGATAATGGTGAGGGGAAATCCTCCCAGTGGGCAGAACTTCGAGCAGTGCACCTGGTTGTTCATTTTGCTTGGAAGGAAATCTGGCCAGAGATGCATTTGTATACTGACTCATGGGCTGTTGCTAATGATTTGGCTGGATGGTCAGGGACTTGAAAGGCCATAATTGGAAAATTGGTGACAAAGAGTTCTGGGAAAGAAGTATGTGGATAGACCTTTCTGAGTGGGCTAAAAACATGAAGATATTTGTGTCGCATGTGAATGTACACCAGAGGGTGACTTCAGCAGAGGAAGATTTTAATAATCAAGTGGATAAGGTGACCCGTTCTGTGGATACCTCTTTCCCCAGCAACTCCTGTCATTGCCCAATGGGCTCATGAACAAAGTGGTCATGGTGGTAGGGATGGAGGTTATGCATGGGCTCAGCAACATGGACTTCCACTCACCAAGGCTGACCTGGCTACAGCCACTGCTGAGTGCCCAATCTGCCAGCAGCAGAGACCCACACTCAGCCCCTGATATGGCACCATTCCCTGGGGTGACCAGCCAGCTACATGGTGGCAGGTTGATTACATTGGACCACTCCCTTCATGGAAGGGGCAGCGATTTGTTCTAACAGGAATAGACACATACTCTTGATATGGGTTTGCTTTCCCTGCACACAATGTTTCTGCCAAAACTACCATCCGTGGAGTTATAGAATGCCTTATCCGTCATCATGGTATTCCACACAGCATTGCTTCTGATCAAGGAACACACTTCACAGCAAATGAAGTGTGAGAATGGGCACATGCTCATGGAATTCTCTGGTCTTACAATGTTCCCCATCATCCAGAAGCAGCTGGACTGATAGAACGGTGGAATGGCCTTTTGAAAACTCAATTACGGTGCCAACTAGGTGGCAATACCTTGAAAGTCTGGGGTAATGTTCTCCAGGAAGCTGTGTATGCTGTGAATCAGCATCCACTGTATGGTGCTGTTTCTCCCATAGCCAGGATCCATGGGACCAGGAACCAAGGGGTGGAAATGGGAGTGGTACCACTCACTATTAGCCCTAATGATCCACTAGGAAAATTTTTGCTTCCTGTCCCTGCTACCCTGAGCTCTGCTGGTCTACAGGTTTTAGTTCCAAAATGGGGTGTGCTTCCTCCAGGAGAAACAACAATGATTCCACTGAACTGGAAGTTAAGACTGCCAACTGGTCACTTTGGACTACTTATGCCCCTGGATCAACAAGCCAAGAAGGGGATTACATTATTGTCTGGGGTGATTGACCCTGACTATCAGGGGGAAGTAGGACTGCAACTACACAATGGAGGTAAAGAAGAGTTATCCTGGAATATAGGAGATTCCCTAGGGCGTGTTTTAGTACTACCATGCCCTGTGATTTAAATCAATGGAAAACTGCAACAACGCAATCCACGCAGGACTACCAATGGCTCTGAAACCTCAGGAATGAAGGTTTGGGTCACCCTACCAGGGAAAGAACCACGGCCAGCTGAAGTGCTTGCTGAGGGTAAAGGGAACATGGAATGCATAGTGGAAGAAGGTAATGATAAATATGAACTTCGACTTCGTGGTCAGTTACAGAAACGAGGACTATAATGCTGTTTGTTCATGTTATACTATTTAAGTTATAAGATATCAAGTTTAAGAATGAATGTTGCCCAAGGATTTACACCCTATTCTGGAGAGATTTAATGTGTTTCCAGTATATGCAGGACAGTTGAGTATTGTCAGGTCAAAGAAAAATGTGTTTTATTGTTTTCATTTGGAAATTGGGTATGGTTTAAGGTGATATATATATAGCTGCCAAGTTGACAAGAGGTGTACTGTTATGGTTAGGGACATGTGTCAACTTGGCCAAGTTGTGGTACCTGTTTATCTGATTGGGCAAGTACTGGCCTGTCTGTTGCAATGAGGACATTTCATAGAATTAGATCATGATCACATCAGCTGCATCCACAGCTGATTCCATTTGTAATCAGCCAAATGGGAGTGTCTTCTACAACGAATGATGCTTAATCTAATCATGGGCAGCCTTTTAAGGAGGTTTCAGAGGAAACAGGTTGCATTCCTGCTTCAGCTGGTGAGCCTCTCCTGTGGAGTTCATCCAGACCCTCCATCAGAGTCGTCGGCTTCACAGCCTGTCCTAAGGATTTTGGACTCTGTATTCCCGCAGTCATGTGAGACACTTTTATAAATTTTATATTTGCAAGTGTTCCCTGTTGATTCTGTTTCTGTAGAGAACCCTAACTAACACAGTTGCTTTTTTCCAAAATCCATTAATGAAGGAAAACTCTTATGGTTAGACAGAGATAAAAACACACTGTAAAAGTGAGCAAAGTTAACAATGAATCATGCAAATCAGGAACAACCACCACCACCACAGGGATAATCCAAGCCAGAAGAAAGTGGAAATGACTTTTTAAAATACTGAAAGGAAAATAAAATGCCCAATATAAATTATGTTTACAGTGAGAACTCATTGAAAACAGAGTGATACTAAAAAAAAAAAAAGTGGAGAAAAATTCTTAGGGAATTTTATGTAAAGAGAGATTCACCACTCAATTTCTAGGCTAGAACCTGTATAAATGGAATGGTTAATGACTCTACTAATCATCTTGGTTTGCTAAGCTTTTGCTTTGCCCAGTGAACTGTGTAGAAGGGAAGGTTAGCTGAGCTGACATACCAATGATCCTTTGCAGTGGCAACACAGACCTCTGACCCTGTGAGAAAAACAGGCCAAAGTGGGTGACATAGAGTCTGCTGACATTCATCAGATGGCCCAGATTTTGCGCAGATGTCCTGGTCCTGGGGCTTGCTAATTGAAAGTCCTGGGCTGGGCAGAGGTCGGACACGTGAAGCAGCAACAGAGACATGACACTGGCAGCGGGGGAAGAAAGATTTATTAGCAGAGGGACAGCATGGAGAGTTGACTCAAGAAATCATTCCTGCCTCCCTGGCTCCAAGCAGGAGTTTTAAATAAATTTGAGGGTAGAGTTAGGCAGGTTTCTCACAGGTGGGTCCTTGAGAGTTTGGTGGCCTTCCATGGGTGAAAACACGGGTTTAGTTCTGCAAGATTGTAACTGTGGGAAGGGGAACGTTGGGGCACGGGAGTTTTTTATCACAGGAAAGCTGCAAGGTTGTAACTGCCAGAGAGCAAATGTCTGTGTGCAAGGGTTTCTCACCAGGTGGGGGCCAGAGGGCCTCAAGATGTGGACTCTCCCTGGTGATATCTTCATCCTTGCTGTCCTTCCTTGTTTCTCCGGTTCAGCTCTCACATGAATTAATGGCCATTTTGTCCAAAGATATTTGCCCTGCATACTTACCCCTCAGCCCTCCTCTCCCCTGAGTGGCCAAATAAACTATCCTCAAACTGCAACTCTCTGGGCAGGCCTCCATTCTGAAGCTGGTCCACATGCATGCTGCTTTTGCCCAATAAAACCTCATTTTTGCCTTTTCAGCAAGTCCCCTGATCTTTCATTTACAAACCTTAGCAATCAGGCAGAAGGGAAATGATAGTTGATGGCAAATATGCAAATAGAAATTTTATTTCCTCATTTTTAAAGAGTGCATTGTCTGTTCAAAACGAAGCTGATTATACTGTACTGTAGGGTATGTAATGCATATAAAAGTAAAATGTATGATAAAGTAGTACTAAGAAGGGGAGGAAACAAAATGGAAGTTCACTTTTGTAATTCACTTATTGTTATAATTGAAATTTTATAATATCACTTAAAAGAAACTGTCATTAGTTAAAGATCCATATTGTGCACTCCTAGAAGTCTGTGATCTTTGATAACATGGCCTGGGAAGACTTGGAAGTGGGGTAATTGTTACTGGAAACTGAAGCAACTTGTTTTATAGTGGTAGACAGCTTAGCAACACTGTTGCTTGGGTTTATGTAGAAAATCTCAAATGCAAAAGATGGGAGATAAGATAAAAGAGACACTGTTAAACAGGAAGGAGCAGGTCTCGATGGTTTTGAGAATTCTCAGCCTCTCCATATCATATGGCAAACTGTGTTACAATGAAGAAATGGTTTTGGAGCAAAGATCAAATCCAGGATACTCCTGGAAAAATTTGGTCTAAAGATGAAGCCCAAGATGTAGCTGTAAAATTCTTTGGGAAGATTTAAGAAAGATCAAAGATGGTACCTCGGAATGCTATTCAGTTGGATAAAAGGTCTTCAACAATATAAAGTATATGAAACACATCCACTCAATCAAACAATAGAGCCCCTAGAAAGCTTAAAGACATTGCCCCATAGCCTCATCTGCAGAAGCCCAAATTAGAGAAAAACTCATCTCAAAGAGATTAGCTTTTGTTTAATAGACTAAATCACAATAAGATTCACATACACCTGCAACGTTGTAATGAAAATGATATATGTTGAAACATTGACGGTTAGACTGCAGGAAACCCAAACAGTTCGAATGCCAAACTTCTTCAAGCTGGTAGCAGGCTTAGTATGCTATTTAGACTTGAATATGCACTAACTTTCAAGAAAAAGAGAGGATGACTCAGAGTATAGAACTAAGAACCCAGAGAGTGGCTCCAAGAACTATGCAGAATCATTTCTTAATCTTTAGGATTAGGTCCCTAATCAAGGAAATTCCACCATTTACTTGGCAATATTTCAAAACACTCATAGGTTATGGCCTTTGCATATTGCATCTTTCTCATTCCTCTCTTTTGAATAGGAACATCTATGGCAATCATTTTATGTTCTTCTCACCATTGTATGATGAGTGTCTGGGAGGCAGTGAATTTGTCTCTTGTTTCACAGCTCTTAAGAGCATCTTTTCTGCACCTGGATCTGATTTAAATGAAAAGATCCCTGGATTTCAAGGTGATGCTATAATGGAACAAAACTTTTGAGGAATGCATGAGGGAATGAGTGTATTTTGCAAGTGGGAGGGCTGTGAATCATTGGGTGCCAGAGAGCAGACAGTGGTAGCCAGCCTCAGAGATGGCTCCTGATGATCTCCACCTCCTGGTACTTACACGTTTGTGTTGTCCCCGCCCTCAAGGTACCAATAGCATATGGAAAAAGGAAGGGCATGTCCCTTCAATGAGGTTATAGAGCGCTTAAGGCTTGGCTTTCCAGGGGACACAGAGGTTGGGACTGGGAAATTTTGAAACTGAAGCGAATTTCATATGGGAACTGCCTGCCCTCAGAATGAATTCTCTCCATATATCTCTGATGGCTTTTAATTTAGCACCTTTCCTTTATAACTCTTTTGTATTCCATTTTCAAAAATGTTTTTTGGCTACTAAAGAAATGGGCTACCTATTTATCAATCTACACATATACAGGCGTCTGCATATGTGTATGTGGTTATGAATTCATTGATTACACATTTTCAATATATGTATCAGAGATTATTTAAAAGTTGAATAACTTAATTTGGAACTATTTTAACTCCTTTACCTATTCCAATGAAAGGATACAAATTCCCTTGCCTGCTCGTACTGTTTTTGAAATCTATTAACAATCTTTGGATTGTGTAGATTTGTTGTATTGCCCTTTTGGTGTGTGTCTTTAAACTCTTTACTTAAATATTAATTTAGCTGTGCTCCCCTCTAGAATTCTCATGTAAATGCACTGGGTTACAGGAGGATATGCTAATAATGAGTCCTTACTGCCTTTCACTTGAGGTAGATGCATTGATTTATGTATAGTATATGCTGCCATTAGATTTACCCAGTGAAGTTGTACATAAAATAAAGGTCTAATTTCTACTTCACACTTTTACCTCACTACCTCAATGATCCTTTTAAAGTACAGTGATTACACTGGATTTAGAAGGCCAACTATTATCTGCTCTAGGGGAGATATATCTTTGATTGTGATCTTTTAGATTTCTACTTGGGAAGAGAGTAAGCTCTTGAGAATAGGGCCCACACTGTATCAATTTCTTTTATCCTCCACAGTGTTTTGCAGTTTCAGTAACTATTTAATGAATTAAGATAAATCCATCTATACTCTCATACAAAAGCAATGTTGTATTTCTTCCCAAGTCTTCTAAAACAGGAGAGAAGTTCACCAACAATATAAAGGAAGAAATAAGTGCAAAATGATTTCCATATATGACTCATTCTCTGATACAACCTCCCTTGTCAGCATTCTTTTCCATGGGATCTTTCAGCTATTGCATCTGTCACATCAGTCCTTGTGGTTAAGGAAGGTGAATAATTAGAGAAGAGAAACAGTAGAGCAAAGCTTTTGCTAAAAGAATATACAAATCTTCCTAAAATATCATGTCTTCTGCACTCCTGTCCAGTTGAAGACCAATTGGCAATGCTGCCCTTTAATTTAATGAGTGTATCTGTCAAAGTATTCTTTGAAGGCTTCTTTAAGCCCATTAGGACTTTTTTTTTGGTAACACCCTTAAACATGCTCACTTTTGGATAAAAATGGGAAAAGAGAAAAAGATAGCTAATGTGATCCATCACAGGCATAAATCTTTGAGATATTCTTAAGTATTAAAAAGGGTCCTAATCAGCTTTACAGAACTGCCCTAAAATATTACAAACTTTTTTGTCTTTGAAATAATAAACCATTTAGTAAGAATATCATTGAATTAAAAATCACAGTGGTCAGTGGAAATGTTGTCCTTTTGGGATTTGTATTCCAATTCTCTGAAGATTTTATATTACCTGGAAGAAATATGAGTCTTCAACCCAAAAGCCATGACTATCATTGTCTTGGTCATCTGCCTAAGATGTGGGCTGGAACTCTAAAGACTTTCCCAGTTTTTTCCCCCTCCTATCTATTTTTTAAATAATCTTTGGGAGTTTAGGAGAAGCATACAATACTCTTATGGCATCTTTTAAACTAAAGTTCTGAGTTGACCAACTGCAACTTGGTAGATACTGCCCAAACCTACCTTTGTACCAAAATGCTTTTACCCTTCACAGAGAAAGATAACAAACAAAAACAATAATTTTCCTGCAGCCATTAAATTAAAAGGACACCTTCCTAATTCACCAAGGAATAGGCAGAGTCAAGACTAACAGAAGGGTATAGAGCATTGAAAATAAATAAGAAAGCCACCTGGCAAATATCAAAACCAACACTTGAAACTAAGTCCCTTTATTTGGGATTAGTGGGTACTAAAATGCGCTTTCTCTGAAACAACACTCTACAGGAAATATTAAAATCCACCTCTGTTGTCCTTCAGCTAAAAGGAATAGAGTTGAACAGTTTCTGTAATTTTAACCTTGATATAACAGAAGCTAGGTGAACTCAAGAGGAACTCTGCCTTGAGCGCTGAATGAAATGCATCTGCCATCCATCGCTGTTGCATCGCTGTTGTATTAGAGAAAGGGAAGGGAGAGACCAGGTGAAGCAAGAGTTCAAACGTGGGGGTGGGTTGGAGTGGGTGGGAGAAGGGATTAGACACAATGGGAGTGAGGAAATAATAAATTCCTCGGAAGACTTTGAAAGAATAGAAAATGAAGTCATGTTTTGAGGTTTGTAGTATCCTGGGAGCTGACTGCTTTATAAGAAATGCACTTTTAGATAGGTGACTTGAAGTACAATGTGTGACCTTTATTTCCTTTCCTGCCTCAAACTTGGCCAAACTTTTTGCCAGTTTTCCTATGAACATGAATTACTGCGACAATGCTTACTTTTAACAGCACAGATTTCTCTAAGCTGCAACATTAAGCTTAAATTTAATGTTGAAGCTTTTTCTAATATAGCTTAAACATTAACTTCATTGTTTGTTCATATTCAAGTCATGTTTAAGGGATATATACAAACACCATCAGGTTGCCGACTTAATGATGGATTTCCAAGCCTAAAAAGAAATGTAAATGTTTGTGTAAACAGTTAGAAAAAAGTCATGCATTGCATTTTCACTGGAACTTCTGTTTCTAGAGCTGATTGTTGGACGAAGGTCTCTGTCTTTACACAGGAAAACATATAGGTTTTTACTAGAACTACCTTTGTAGTATAACGTCCACATTTTGTGAAAGAGAAGCCTTAAATAAAATTGCATAATCCTAAAAAAAACCTTTAAAATCAGCATATGGATCAGAGACAGAACATTCTTTAGTTGTTTACTAAGCATTCATCCTTTATTCAGGATACTGAGGACCTTTCAGCATCAACGGAGAAAATAAATGAGCCGGTATGCAGTGAGCTGGGTTAGAGCCAGTGAAATATTGTAGGGACAACCGAATCCCCAAGGAATTTACCAAATGACTGTGGATTTCAGCTTGATTACTCATAGATAGCTATTCATTCATTCTCAACAGGTGGTATTTGTCTGTTCCCCACCATACGGAAGGTCAGGTGGCTAGTGCTAAACTCCTCACCATTGAAATGTACTACACTTCTGGCCCCTGAGCTCCAGGATAATACTTTCTCTCAGTTCGCTCCATTATCAAGAAAGCCCTTGAGATTTTCCCTCTAAAGATCTTTTTTTTTTTTTAATTTTGAAAAACTGGAGTCAATATCTTTATTTCTTTAGTAACACATTCAAATATAACATCCAAGGCCTGCCGGATTAAGCTGTTAGATTTCTTGTCTGGCTAATGTTCCCCCAGAATCAGACAAATTAGGCAGAGTGGATTGTTGAAATTATTTAAAAAGATAAACAGCCATAGAAGGGAAATAAACTCCAGGAACTAGGGAACTTGAGTAACTAAATCTCCTAGGAAACATTTATAGCAGATGGTAAAGTATGCAGTCTTGTTATAAATGGATCTCAAGATATTCAGTGCAGCTTTATAATTTCTTACTACAATAACAAATGGCAGCCAGCCTCTGCCATGAACACATAGTGCTCTACCACCCTTTGCTCCGTCTTAAATTAAGTCTGTTTCTGCTTACACAGAAAAATCTGTCTGTGGTAAAGCACTGCTTAGAATATGCAAGGATGTTAATCTAGATACCACAGAGAAGCCTGCTTTACAGAACTTCATAATACTTTCTTCGTGAATTATTCTCTGGCTGCTTTTCAGGTAATATTACCAAGTTATCGTAATGTATTTCATTCTCTAGCCAAATGAGTTAAGACTCTGTTTGTTGCCCAAATCCACGCATCGTCTAAGTTTGTGTTAGCACTCTGTCATACTGACTGGACAAATGTTATCACCACCATCAGACAACTGGGATCAAAACTCAACCCTTCTACTCACTGATCATTTTAATAAGGACATGTAACTCAACACTTCTGAGGCTCAGCTGCCTCACCTGTTCAATGGATACCCATTTATTTACCACATAAACTATTACCAGGGATTAATTGATAAAACATGTGCTTAGAACAGTTCCTAATTCATAATAAATTATTATTACTAAAGCATTATTAATTAACATGTGATTTTACAGTAATTAATATCATCTAAGCTATTCATTTGCTGTTTAGACATTACTATTATAGTGTCATGAAGTCAACTTTGTAACAAAAGTAATGGAATAGCAAATCTCCATAATTGTTTTTTCCATTATTGTATTATTGGATAAACTCAATGACCTATTCCTGAGTTGAACATCTATTTTATTTATGCAATTAATAGTAAATTCTTAAGATCTTTCACTCAGATAAAGGTCTGAATCCTCGGTGCACCATCTAGAAGTTGTGTGTTGTTGAGCAAATTGCTTAATCTCATAGCATCTCAATTTCCTCATATTTCAAATATAAGCATACTTACCTCATAGCTATGAAGTTTACGTGAGAGAATCAACACATGCAAAGTAATACTTTACACAATTCCTATCATGTAGTAAGCCCCCAGAAAATTTTAGATATCTGGATATGATTAATCTACTAAGTCCCTAAATTGACGGTAATCTATGAAAATGCATGTCTATAATTATGTCTTTGTATCATTCACTGCACTTTGGCACACTGTCATGCATATCGTAGGCATTCAGTATTAGTTAACTTTTTCTTCTATCAATCCTACCATAAAATTCTGCCACTCCTCTTAACATAGTATCATGACATAAAATTCTGCCACACCAAGTAAAAACAGTCAAGAAAATTTAAAAATGTTTTATTAAATTTATGTAGTGTTGACACTTTGCCTTTCAGATGCTAGCACTCATGTTGCTCCCCTCAAATCCTTCAGGAGTCTTTATGTGACCCAGCCCTCTACACATACCTTGCACACCTAGCCCTAGTAATGGTCAACATAAAAGTAAGTCCAATAATGCCTATAACTCACTGCGTGGAATTCCCCATTCTACGTAAACTCTGACCACAACTAACTCAATAGAACATTTTAGGAAGATAAACTAATTTATATTAAAGTGATACCAAACTTGCTGTGCTGGTTTGAAACTGTTGTGGACCCCAGAAAAGCCATGCTTTGTGACCCTCATTCACCACCCAATTGTAGGTGGTAGCTTTTGTCTCCACCCATTCAAGGTGGGGTTGCTTACTGGAGCCCTTTAAGAGGGAACCATTTTGGAAAAATCCAGAGAGCCAATAAAGCCCACACAGCCAGAGACCTTTAGAGATGGAAAGGAAAATGCCTCTGGGGGAGTGTCATGAAACAAGAAGCTGGGAGAGAAAGCTGGCAGATGTCCCCATGTGCCTTATTCTCATCTGAGAAAGAAACCCTGAACTTCATTGGCCCTGTCTTTGAAATTAAGGCATCTTTCTCTGGATGCCTTAGTTCATACATTTTCATGGCCTTAAAACGGTAAATTTGCAACTTAATAAATTTTTTAAAGTTCTGTTTCATGTATATTGCATTCTGGCAGCTTTAACAAACTAAAACACTTTCTTTGCATGCACTTCCAAAGGAATCCTTTAAAGGACAAGGCTTCTGTCTAGAATGAGTGAGACTATAATTGTGGGATTTCAAACAATGGGGCTTTAAATAGAACATTTATTTATTTCTACAGATAGTAATGAATTTCTTGGGTATACAGAAAGGCAACTATTATATCTATTTTTATTTCTATTAATGTTACTCTAGATACTGAGATTTTGTATTTTTAATATCATTAACTGGGAGATTTAAGGCTATTATAAGATATTGTTTCCTATTTTTAATTTCCTCTCCTATTTGTAATGCGCTTAAAGTAAATTAGTAGCATGCACTATTATATTTTCCTTTGCATAAAAATATTTTGAAATATATTTGGAACCAAAGCAAAAATATATGTGACTAATAGCACATAAAAGATAATCTGCTGCTATTTATTGATCTTAGGTAAATGAGTTGGCTTCAGGGAAGGTGATCTAATTTTCTTCCCCTTCATTAAATGGTAGTTTTTGGATTGTTATAGTATGTATTGACTAAGAAAATGAGAAGACTTCTTTCTTGTATTTTGTTTCGTTGGTTGCTTGTTTGTTTTGAAAGTCAGCTCGAGGTATAAACTTTGGTTAAAAGTAACGTTCTAGAGACAGCCACATAGAAGTTCAAATTCATACACAAATTGCTTAGGGTCTCTAAGCCTCAGTTTTCTGCCCTGTAAAACTGGAATAAATTTAGTAGCCACCTGTTAGGGCCCTGTAATAACTACTGAGATAATGCTGGTATACAGCTAACAGAGAGCCCGAAAGTTGCCTGTGTCAATAACCTAAGCTATTATCATTATGACTGTAATATTTAAGTCATTTCCTGGCAGTTCGGTTGATCATTGTTCCCTTGGAGGGAGGGGATTTAAAAATTAAGAACTGTAGGGGGTGCGAGGATGGTTCTGTGGTAGAATTTTCACCTGCCGTGCTGGAGACCCAGGTTCAATTCCCCGCCCATGTACTTCCCAAACAAACAATCAAACAAACTGACCAAAGCAAACAAACAAACAATTCAACAAATGGTGCTGCAGTAATAGGACACTCACATGGAAAGAATGACGTGTGATTCCACCATACAGTATAGAAAAAGAAATTAAGAACTGTTTTTTGTTTTTTTTTAATTTAGATCTCAGACCCAATATAAAATACCTGATGGGCAACAGTGGCATCTGATGGGGACAGGGATAGAAACCCTTAATGCAAGTATGAGAGGAAGAAAAACTTGATAGGATATGATATAGGCTATATAGATTGTGGAAATATAAGTCAAGATTCTATGTATTGTACAATGAAGTAAACTTCAGCATTGCTTTTACCAAAGAAGAAAGTAAAAACAAGCAAAACCTCTGAGTGTCCTCTCATGGAGAAAACTTCTGTTACATCTGATAGGGTCTTATCTCACAATATACTATACTAGTCTGGAGAACTGTTGAAACTAATTTAACGTTAGTATGAATTATTTTATCCCAGCTACTGGGCAAACATTGCCTTTGATAGGAGGGATGAAAAGAGATATGGGGAAGATTAGTTCTGGAACATCTAAGAGGGTCTAAGAAGAGGAATAGGATCTTGGGAACTAGAGAGCAGGGTAACATAGCCATGGATGGGGAGGAGGGAACAGGAGAACACAGAGCTCTGTCAGATCGAGCAGTCTAGGTTTGTGTCCCTACGCTCTGGGGCAAGAAAAGTGGAAAATGAATTTTCACTCCATCAAAAGCAGCATGATCTTGGGCATGGTATTTATCAGAGCCTTTGTTCCTTCAACTGAAATTGTAATAATCGAACTAAATAATACAGCTAGAGAATAGTACTTTGGCATTTTGTTCCATAAAACTTAACTATTTTGTCAGAGCCTCACAATTTTGCCTGAGGCTGACACTGTATCTAGTGTTAGGTTTTCCAAGGAATGCTTCACCATCATGAACTGAGCTGGATGCAATTGAGGAGATCAAAAATAAATTTCAAAAAGTACATGTAAAAGAGGGACATGTATACAGAGCCCATCTGCAATCCCCTAGGGAGTCTCGGAATGTGGCACATACCCACCCGATGGACTACACGTGAGTCCATTTCCCAGGGATCATTACAATGTCTTCTTTCCAAAGGTCCCTAAGTAGGCTCTTTTAAAATTATGAGCACACTCACAGTCAGGTCCACTTACTCTATTGGCAATTTTTAAAAATAAAACTGAATGGATGCGCGGGTGGTTCAGTAGTAGAATGCTTACCTTCCATGAGGGAGACCTGGGTTTGATTCCTGGACCATGCACCCCCCCAAAATAAATAAATGAATAAATAAATAAATAAATACATAAATAAAACTGAATGCATTTCTCCTAAAATCAGAAGTTTTGTCATTTCAGCATGGTAGGGAGGAAAAATCACAAGCTTTGAAACCAAGCAATTTATACCCTTTCTAAGCCTTTTTATTTTATCTAGAATACAGGATCATAATTTCAACTCTGCAGGATTGTTACGAGGGTTAAATATAAATTACCTTCTGGTTCATAGTGTTGGTACATAGTACTCAATGAATCATAGTTAATATTATGAATATGATTTTAACAACAAGCCATAGAAAAAAATAATATAATACAGATGCTTAGAATCTATCAAAACAGATTGTAAAAATGACTTAAAGAAACATCCACCATGGCAGTGACTAACATTTTGAAAAGCTTTATTCTTCCGGAGAGAACCATAGCCAAACATCATGTCTGCACTTCTCTGTTCCTCTTGCCAAGAAGGATAATATCTGTGATACATTGACTAACTCTAATGAAAATTTTTATTGTTAAGACACAAAATATTTCCCAGCACAGCACATAAGGTCTTTGTGCTCATGTCAGCACTGGAGATGAATTTCTAGGTAAGAAGGAGAGAAATTGCTCATTCCTAGAGATATCAAAACACTAAAGTAAAAAAAGAAAATTAAATTACATGGGAGAGTTTTTGTTTTTGTTTCATATTCTTTTGTTTCAGTGCCTGAACTGAAAAGTATACTTAACTGTCAGGAAACATCCAGCCCAGGAATTACACACTTTTAAAAACAGTATGTATGTTACATAATGACAGTTTTCAGTTACACTATGCAGGCAATTTACATGATACCCCACTGCATTTGTTTTGTGAAACTCCTTGGAGACACAAGCAAGGAAATTACTGTATTCCTTCTGTCATACAAATGAGAGGAAAACAAACTGACTATTTCTTATATAAACCTGTGAGGGCTTTCTTTCCCCCCAAAATGAGTCATTTTGTTATTTTTGATTTACTACTATTACTAGGTGGCAGTTCCCAGGGATGCCTAGGGAGCTAGCTTTAACATAAATTCAATGTATTCTCTTTTATTAAAGCAGTTGAGCTGTTTATCCCCAGTAGTTATTAAGTCTATGTTTCATTTTCATATATATGTGGATTTAATGTTTTTTTCTAAGAACTATTTAAAAAATGGTATTTATTAAAACTCTCATCTTTACATTTTCTATGCACCAAAACAGCAGATGATCCCCATTATTAACATGAACCAAATTGGACATTAGGAGTGGAAATCTTCAAGTGATGAGGGGAAATGTTTGCAATTTAATTATTTTATCCGAAAGTGGAATGTTATTATTTAGGAATATATTTTTAGATTAATAGCTTCAAAATATATACATATAAAATCTAACTAGGAATAATTTTTATCTATTGGTAGCCCAAAGCCAAGTGACTTCTGAATAACTAGGAGCTTTGGACAATATAGGGTTTATTTAAGTTAAACCAAACCACGGAAAGCCCACCCAGGCATGTGGCTGTGTCACCCTTATAACATCCACAAATCCCTTGATTATAACCTGCACAGGTCCATCCATGTACCTCTGTGATGAAAACTTGCTCTCTCCAGAGGCAGCCAGCTTTGTTTTTAATTCACTCTAAATATTGGAAACTTCTTGCTGATTCTGAGTCAAAAATACATCTTGCTGTAACATTAATAGGCTTGGTTTTACATTTGAAATTATTATCTTGGATCAGACCAAACCATCCCTCCATATGACAGACTTCCAATAAATTGAAATGATTTATGTACCCAATAATCCCCCAACCAGTTTCCACTACTCTTTAGAAACAGAAACAAACAAAAAGGTTCTTTAGCCAAACTTGATAACATTGTTTTTAATCTCTTCATCATCATGGTATTTTGCATTTGGATAGCCTCTAGTTACTTTTTCTTGCTGTTAATGAAGGCATGAAAACTAGTCTTCAGGCATGGTCTAACCAGAGAAGAGCAAGGCTTTCGCTAACCTTACTCAACCACTCTATTTATAAAAGAAAATCATCATTTTCCATGAAGGCAATCACTCGCCAATTTGTTTTAGCAGGGGTCAGCACACTTTTACTGCACAGGGCCAGAAACAAAATATTTTAGGCTTTGTGGATCATAAAGAATGTGTCTCAACTACTCAATTCTGCTGTTGCAATAGGAAAGCAGCTATAGAAAATACATAAAAGGTTGGATGTACCTGTGTGCCAATAAAACTTTACTTACAAAACAGGCAGTGGATTTGGCCTGAGACCCATTCTTTGGTGACACTGGGTTTAAGATATAGCTAGCAAAAAGGTGCTTGTTACAGTGACATCTAGCTTTTCAAACACATCTGTCTTATCCTGGTATTGTATATTTTTATGCATATATATAATATTTAAGAGTCTTCCTTATTAAGTTTCATTTTCTAAAAGCTGATCCACAATCTTAATTCACAAACACCAATTTAAATTTTTATTTTATTTTTCAACATATTAGATATTCCTTAAAGTTTTATGTCAATCTTTGTATGTCTTTATGTGTTTGTCAGAGGTACAAGTCTAAGTTACTGATGAAAATGTTATCAGGACACCAACAAAAATGAGGTGTTTGTTGTAACGGTTTTATTTACCACTTACTTAGGAGTGTAGTTGTTAAACATTTAATAATTTATCAGATTATCCCATTATCACTCCACATTGCTCCTTCTTGTCCAAAGAATATGATGAGGTACAATGCCAAATTCTGCACTGTTACTTTAGTGGGTATTTAATGTATTATTAGAAGATCTGCCTAAAAGAACTGAAATGGATTTATACTGAGTGCTTTCTTCATATAATACCATAATTTTAATAACTCATTCTAGAATAACTAATTATCGCTAATAATTAGCATTAGATTTATGTATCACTTTTTAGAAACTTTTCTAAAATTATCTTTAAGAATCTGGCCAGAATCATTGTGTATTTCCCACATCATGTGGCTTCATACATCTACGTATTTGTTTGATTGCTTTCCTCTGAGAGGCAGTTTAAATAATAATATATTTGTCATCACAATAAGAAGACACTGTGCAGTTCTAAAGGACCTAGAAACTCTCCCCTCATGCCAACTGTTATCACTGTGTGAGTGATTATTTACTTCTTGTTGCAATATGGTTGTAGCAATTCCAAGAAAAATAATAGCACTGTGGCTACCAGAGAAATGATGAGGGAGGGAGGTAGGAAGGAAAGAAGGAAGGAAGGAAAGAAGGGAGGGAGGGACATTTTCTTCTGTATGACTCTTTAAATTAATGAGCTACTCTTTTTCCAGAGGTCTGATAACAGGCCTTATAACTCATTATAACCCAGCTGTTCATATTCAAGACCAAATGGAACATCATGATTTGTTATCCCAGGGCTTGGTAAACGACCACTCTCAAATCAGGCCCACTACCTCTTGTAGTATGGCCAGAAAGCCAAGAATGTTTTCTCATGTTTGAAATGTTGAAAAAAAAAAATGTCAAGAGAATAACAAGTATTCATGTTATTTCATGACATATGAAAATCATATAAAGTTTAAATTTCAGCATCTAAAATAAAATTTTATTAGAACATAATCACACTCATTCATTTATACATTGTCAATAGCTCTTTTATGCTATAGCACCAGGATTGGGTTGAGACAGATACTGGCCTACAAAGGCTGAAATATTTACAAAGTCACCCTTTACTGAAAACAAAACACAATGTTGACCCCTGGTTTAGATTGTTCAATAATCCCATGGGGGGAATCTTATTGATCTTCATTTGCAGTCAATCCCACAGTTATTTTTTTCTTGGCCTGGATAAATTTAGAAAATCTATGCACCTTCTTAAAACGCCTCACTTATCCAGAAAATTTTGATTTTTCTCATAATTATATTTATTCTGCTGTTTAACGCATGAGATAGTTTTCTTTGGTAAGAAAGAAAGTAGCAAAACGGGAGTTCAACAGTCCTATTTTATTTTATCCAGCGGTATATTAGTAAATATTTAACAAATTATTTCCTAAGAAAAACTGACGTTAATTTTAGGTTCCCAATTTATGTGAAATTAAATACTTCCAAGATGACCAATTTCAGATTGCCAACACAACATCATTGAATGTAGAGTTGGGAAGAGATGCACTCTGTCTGCTCTCATGAGCTGGCTCATGCCACCCGTACCATCCCTCTCTAACCATGATATCCTTCTTGCTTTAACCACAATGTAAAGAAAAAATAATCCTTTTTATTATTTAAAAATCTCAAATCTTCCATGTTTCCTGATATTATTTTTATATGTTAGTGGCACTACTTTAGAGTGATTTTGTCAATTGTATTTTCTTTCTTCTATACATTTTTGGTTTGTGATCCTATTTTATTAGTTTATTTGCAGAGTCAGTTTTCTCACAGTATAGGAGAAAGGAAACTGACATTGGTAAATGCACAACTGGGACATTCCCTACCTAGAAGCACCTCTTGTATTTCTTTTAATCCTTTTAACAGCACTGTGAGATAAATATTATCTCTATTTTGTATCTGAAGGAATTTATATTCACAGATTGACATATTATCCAGGTTCTCACAGGCTACTGAATGAGAGTACTGAAAAGCCCTCTAGATTTATTCTGATATCTATGGATATCAGAATAAATGATGGCGAGGGGTCATCATTGGATTTTATAGGGGAAACAGATGTACCTGCACCACATAACTGAAATATGAAGCCCCTGAGGCAAAATATACATTTATTGAATCTACAGAAAAAATTCTGTTATGGATAGGCCACAGCTGTATCAATTATATCTTATTTCACATAAACTGTCAACACTAGGCTGTTGTTAAAATAGGAAATTGGTTATACAGCGGGGAAGTTTGGAGGACAAAAGTAATAGCACTGAGGCCACCAGAGAAATGATCTACAAGATGCAGCTAACTCCTTGTCACCTCCTCCCCATCCTGCTTGGCCCCGGGGTTAGATGAACAAAAGGAAAAGGTTAGTTATCAAGCCCATAAGCTCAGAGGAGTAGCCTTGCTGAGCTGGGCCCCAGACCGTTGAGTAATAGATAAGTTCCAGCTGCTGCTGCTACTTTAGAGAAGGTGCTGTAAGACTGGTTCTTGGAACGTTGCAAAAAAAAATAGTAGGCTGTTATCAACTATTGTACCTAGGGCAGAGTTCTGCTTGCTATTTGTAGGAATAGTAAACAAACAGGAAGAAGAAGGACCTGTCTTCCTTCCTCTTGCCTTTCATATGTGTCTCGAGTCCTGGGCAATAGCAGAAGCTAACAGGAATCTCACTGACAAAGGAAGTCTAGAAATTGCAGCTTGCTGGGCCTGATAAACAGAATCACTGTGAATTTGCAGAAAGCCATAGCTAAGTAACTGGCATATTATCCTTCGTAACCTTCTGTGATCTTCCCTAATTATTTCTAGCATGAATATTAGTGATGATAGAATATGTAACACACTTTTTCCTTTTCTTATCTAATGGCATCCCAATTTTCTTTGGGAAAAAAGCACTGTTCCTCACTTCGACTTCACATTATTTGAGAGGGGCTGACCCAATCATCACCAGCAGCGGTAAAGAATATATCTTGGACTGGCCCAAAGAGGACACTACTACATTTGCCATAGTGGCTGATTTGGTGATGAGACCCTGGCCAACTTAGTCCAATGAGGAACACTTACTATATTCTGTTAACCATCGTGCTTGATCTGGTAATAAGCACATGACCCTAGGTAGTCCAGTGAGAAACTTCTGGAATTTTGTTGAATTTATTGGAAAGCCACATTTTCTCTTTCTGAAGAAGGGGCTAGGTAAGATTAAACGTATTGCTCTGGTGGCCGTCTTCCCACCACTTGGGGAAAGCCTGTGAGAAATGTATCCTGTTTAAAGAAAAGCACACCCAAGTTATAATGAAAAGTTCCTTATAACCTGTGTTCCGTTAAGCCTGAAACTAGCTTTAATTTGTACACTTACTACCACTAGCAATAACCAACATTCACATAGCAACTGCTATATGCAAGGCACCTCATACGGACTAATTCACATATTACTCACAAGGACCCTATGACGTAATACATTGATTATCCCATTTCTTATAGAAGGAAACGGAAGCAAAGTAAAGTTAGGTGACGTGTTCAAGGTCATAACTAGTAAATAGGCTAATTAAAGAGTATGTGCTGTTTCACTCCACTATACAGGGTCATGCACTTCAGTTATGAGAATCAACACTGTCCATTTTAGTTGATGAAAGTTTGTTTTTATTTTATTTTGTTTTAAATTTTTATATTTTTTTAGCCTGCAACTAAAATTTCCTGTGTAATGATATCTTCTCACAAAACTAGTCTTTCTTTACTCTGAAATCAAAATATTGTATGCATTCAATTATTTTATGTCAGTAAGTCTTTAAATTCCTGAAATTTACTTATGTGTGTGTAGATATTTTGTTTACTCTTGGAATTTGTAGAAATTTTGGGGCAGATTCGCCCACACATATATTTTTACCCACACAAGGTTGTAGCAGAAATCAGTAATCTATGATTCACTCAGGATTAAGTTGAATCTGGGGAAAATCTCATAGCTTTTAAAGTTTTTGGTAACATAAAATTACAAAAATTTGGCTTAAAGTCTTTATTCCTGAGGGAAAGTATTTTCTTTACAAAAATTTCTAGGAGAGGTTGATAAATTATGATATTTCATTTCTATCATTTGAGAAATTGGTATTTTATATTTCATATTCCCAGTACATCATTTGCTTTCTTACACCAAAATGAGAACAGTTGCAGCATGTGGTTATTTTGTTTTGAGCATAATGGTTAATGGCTTTTTCTTCTCTCAGAATTTTTTAAGCCATTAATTTTATCTTAGCTCTTTTTTTGTATCCCATCCCTTCTTGCATACTGATTAGTGTGTAAATTTCTCTTTCCACCACATCTCCCCAGATCAATTCATTCCTTGCCCATCATACTTATTCAGGCTTAGCGTCCTCTTCCATTACTTCAGTGACAAGGTGAAAAAGACAATGCCTTACTTCTAGCATTTATTTCTGATGCTAAAGAAATGATACAATGGATTTAGATCCTCACTTTAGTCATCATTTAATCACAGACATGTAGAATCTAAAAGAGTTCTGAGGTCTTTATTTTCTAGCTTCTGTGGCATGAATGAATTCCATTCACAGGATGAATTCCCAAGTATTCAGGTAACATCTATCAAGCACAAACTTAGTTCCTCCTTATTAAGTTCCAATGAAAGTCAAATATAAAATTCTTATTAGGATTTGTTCATACTTTCATATCAGAGTTGCCTCTATAAAACATGCAATTTGATTCCTAGGGATAGGGCAGGAAACTATTCGGATAAAGCGTCTGTACTGTTCTTAAAACTTTCCACATCCCAACCCTATATTCTGTCATGAAACTCACATATTATCTAACCTCCTTTGTCCAAATTTTATAAAGCAGAAACCACAGGCTGTTCTCATCCCAGTTTCTCCTAGAGTTCTTCAGTCAAAAAATTACTCTGAAGTTCTCAGTATAGATGGAACATTGAATACATATGCCTATATTCTCTCTGCAAGATCTCACTAAAATGAGAATAAAGATAAAAATGAATATAAGTCTTCATTTAAGAAGAGAATGGAAGGGAAACATCAACAGAGAGGGATTTCAATAAATTTCTGGTGGGCAGAAAGAATAATGGTAATGAATGAAACAGGTGAAACTTTGCTTAGACTACAGTATATGAGGAAGAGAGGATATAATCAAGAAGAGCAAGTCAGCATAGCAGAAACCCAAAGAGTTGTGTCTCTCTGAATAGTCTTATACATATAAGAGTAGGAATGAAATTTGAGGATGAAAATATGGGGATTAATTTAATGACTATATATGGAAGACATGGAAGAGTTGATTTATATACTTGAGGACTATAATTTCTGTGGGGCAGGAGAATATGTATATATTTGTATAGAAATACACACATGCACAAAAACACATATACATACAAATACAGATCAATGGCTTCTAATTTCTGCCATTTGGTTTGTATTTCTTAGCATTAGTGAAGCCCACTCAGCGAAAAGCTCTGCAATGAACACAGAGCAGCCAAGCACCGTTTTCACCTATGAAACAAAGAAAACATTTGTGAAAAAACCTTCTAAATTGCAAACATGGTAACATCAGAATAAATATTTGATCCATAAAGCAAAGATTGGGTATTATTAAAAAGAGACAAGGAAGAAAATAAAAATTTTTTAAATTATAAATAATTTAAATTAAGTTATATGCTGGAAATTTAAAAATAAGCTGAAAAATATGTCATTGGATAGTATAGAAAATAATATTGACAAAGGTTTTTGAGCAAAAAAATCAATCAAGGAGCTCCAATACATTATAAACAAATGTTTCATAAAAGAACAGAGAAAATGGAAGGAAAAATGAAAAAACAGTAATATGCAAATATTACTAACACTAAAGGGCATGATCTTCAGAATAAACATGTCCATCAAATGCATAGCACAAAAACTCAATTTTTTTTTGAATCTTTGAACCTAATCAAAGATTTGTGAAATTATAGATAGAACATTAAGCATAAAAAGAAGACTGAATATTTTCAGAGACGTTCATCACGATTAACAATTGACTGTTTCTATGGGACAACCATAAAAATGACTAAATAAGTTGCATAAAGGATATATATATATATATATGCACATATAGCATAAGAACTAAGTGGAGAGTAAGGACTTCAATGAAATTTTAACAAGGAAACTGAACATGTAAATGAGAAAATGGCAGACTGCCTATAAAAATCGGTAAAATTTGTGTAGACACTTCAGGAAAGAGGAAATCCAATGGCAAGGAACATATGAAAAGGAACTCCACCGTATTAACAATCTGGGAATTTAATATTATGTGTCTGGTGATTTTAAGGTGGTTTTTCTTTGGAGGGGTAGGTGCCTTCATGGTCTGGAAATGAAACCCAGGTGGCCCACATGGAAGGCAAGCATTCTACCACTGAAGCATGCATGCACATGTTGTCTGGTAATTTTAAAATATGCTTGCAAGTTCTATTACACTCCTGTCATCAAGAGTTACAGTTACAGATCTATGCCCCCTTGTGCTGGTTTGAAAGGGTTATGCATCCTAGAAAAGCCATGTTTTAATTCTGATCCAATCTTATAGGAGCAACCTTTTCTCTTAATCCTTATTCAGCACTATAGTTTGGAAACGATTAGATTATCTCCACAGAGATATGACACACCTAATTGTGGGTATTAAACTCTGATTAGAGAGAGATGTGACTCCACCTATTCCAGATGGGTCTTAATTAGTTTACTGGAATACTTTAAAAGAGGAAACATTTTGGAGAGGGCCACGGCAGAGCCACGAGAGAGCCACAAGAACCACCAGAGCCCATGTAGCAAGAGATCTTTGGAGATGAAGAAGGAAAACCTCCCTGGGGAGCTTCATGGAACAAGAAGCTAGAAACAAGAGAGATAGCTAGCAGATGTCACCATGTGCCTTTCCAGTTGAGAGAGAAACTCTGAACTTCATTGACCTTCTTGAACCAAGGTAGCTTCCCTGGATGCCTTAGATTGGACATTTCAATAGCCTTGCCTTAATTTGGATATTTTTGGCCTTAGAACTGTAAACTAGCAATTTAGTAAATTCCCCTTTTTAAAAGCCATTCCATTTCTCATATGTTGCATTCTGGCAGCTTGCAAACTAGAACTCCCCTCGTCTTGAGGCTGTTTGTGATAAAGCATAGCTAAAGTGATGGCTATATGCTTTCTCAGAATAGATAATAATATGCTAGGAAACTCCTGCCTTATTTACAGTTGTGTAACTTGTGAGAAACACAGCTCTCAGGGCCTTTAGCCTATATGTAAGAAGTCAGTCTACCCTGAAACTACCATGCTGTAAAAAAATCCCAGGCCACATATAGGGGAAGACAGACACAGGTGCTCTGGTAGAGTTGCATCTCAGCCCAACATTTGAAATGTCTCAGCACAGATGCTATACATGTACATACAGAAGCCCCACTGTGATTCCTGTTCCCCACTTTTGAACTAAATGCAGGTTGGTCAGGTTTTCTCAGCTGAATCACCAGACATCATGAAGCAAAGATAAGATGTCCCCACTGTGCTGTGTCTGAATTCCTTACCCCAAAGATCTTAAGCATAATATAATAATTGTTGATTTGTAACACTAAGCTTTAGAGCGGCTTGCTTTACTAATCAATAAATAGAATAATTTTGTACCTAGATACAGCTTACTTCTGAAATAAAATGTAAAAAATATAATGTTGATTATGGGGCTTGGTGTTGGTGGAAGCAGAATTGACCATTACAGAGGGCACTGTTAATTGTGCAGATGTGGAAATTAAAAAACATACCTAATGAAGTCACAGATGTAGCTAAAGATAGCAGCCATGATTTACAGATTTTTATCCCATTCTGTTTGTCATCTTTTCACTCTCTTGATAGTTTTCTTTGAAACATTACATTTTTAATATTGTTGAATTCCAGTTTATCTATTGTTTCTTTTGCCATTTGTATGTTTGGAGTTATATCAAAGGATACATTGTTGTATTCAAGGTCATGAAGATTTATGCCTGTTTTCTTCTAAGGGTTTTGTGATTTTGTATCTGATATTTAGGTCTTTGATCCAATTTGATTTAATTTTTTATATGGTGTGAGGTAAGGGTACAATTTTATTCTTTTGCAAGTGGATAGCCAATTGTCCCAATACAATTTGTTAAAAAGATATTCTTGGGCGGGCCACAGTGGCTCAGCAGGTAAGAGTGCTTGCCTGCCATGCCCAAGGACCTGGGTTCAATTCCTGGTGCCTGCCCATGTAAAAGAAAAAAAAGAAAAAAAAAGATATTCTTTCCCCATTGAATTGTCTTGTTAGCCTTGTCACATATCAACTGAATATAGATATAAGGGTTCATTGTTGGACTACTAATTCTATTCCATTGATTTGTAAGTTCATTCTTATAACAGTGCCACAATGTTTTGATGACTGTTACTTTGTAGTTTGCTTGAAATTGGTGAACGTGATCCTCCACCCTTGTTTTTCTTTTTCAAAATTTCATGGTCCTTTATAATTCCAAATATATTTTACAATTCATTGTTCATTTCTTAAAGAAAAGTCAGGTCATTCAGATTTTGATAGGGATTGCATTGAATCTATATATGGCTTTGGTAGCATTCTCACCTTATTACTAAGTCTTCGGATCAGTTAACAGGGATGTCTTTCTATTTTTGTAGTTCTATAATTTCTTTCAGCAATGTTTCATTATTTTCAGATAAAAGTGTTTAATTTCCTTGGTAAAATATATTCCTCTGTATTCAGAAGCTATTATATTGGGATTGTTTTCTTAATTTCATTTTTGGATTACTATTGCTAGTGTATAGAAATACAACTGATTTTTGCAAGTTTATCTTTTACCCTGAAACTTTACTGAAATCTTTCACTGCCTTTAATAGTCTTTTTTTTTTTGGGGGGGGGGAGGGCAGATATAGGCTTTCTTTAAAATTTGCTATATATAAGCTCATGCCATCTGTGAATAGAAATAGTTTTACTTACTCCTTTCCAGTTTGGATGCCTTTAATTTCTTTGGTTGTTATTGCTCAATTGTTCTGGCTAGAATTTCCAGTATAATGTTGAAATAGAAAGTGAAAGCACAGAGCCTTATCTTATCCCTGCTATTACTGGGAAAGCATTCAGTCTTTCACCGTTAAGTGTGAAAAGTGGTTTTTACAAAGGTGCCCTTCTTCATTTTGAGGAAGTTCCCTAGTGTGGTGGTTTGAAGTTCTATGTACTCCAGAAAAACATGTTCTACGTTTAGCCCATTCCTGTGGGTGTAGATCCATTGTAAGTAGGACCTGTTGATGAGCTTACTTCTGTTAAGAAGATGTGGCCTAACTCAATAAGAATGTGTCTTAATCCTATTATTGAAGTCCTTTATAAGTGAAGTGAAAGTCAGACATGGAGTAAACCATGGAAACAAAAACCAAAAATTCAGTGAAGCCCAGAAGAGAATGGAGAGGCTGTCATGTATATCACAATGTGACAGAGGAGCCAGGAAACAAAGATCACCAGCAGCCAGCCCAGAATGCCAGTCTTCAGAAATAAAGCAGTGCCCTGATGACACTTTGATTTGGGCTTTCCTTTAGCATCAAAACCATGAGAAAGTAAATTTCCATTGTTTATCCTTACTTATTTCATGGCAATTATTTGTACAGCCCAGGAAAATAAAACACCTGATATTACCAGTTTGTTGAGTGTTTTTCTCATGAAATGGTGTGTACTTTTTTTAAAAATGTTTTTTTTTTATGCTTGAGATGATTGAGTGTATTTTTCCTTCATTTTAATTATTGCAGTGTATTACATTAATTGATTTTATATGTTGAACCACCCTTGTATTCTTGGGATAAATCCTACTGGTCTGGCTATATTTTAAGTTGTGTTTGGTGAAAGATATTGTAAAGAAAAATGTTTATGTACATTAATGAAGCTTGTTTAATTATCTGGTAGAAAAACATTATTTGGCTTGAGGAATATTTGTCCCAGTCCAAAAGATATAGAGAATGAGATTACAAATTATCAGCCAGTGCGTGAGCCAATACACACTGACTCACATCTCAGGGAGAGGGCTGGGAGGTGATTAAGGGAAAGGCACAGCATGTCTGTAAAAGGGACTATTCAGGGCCTGTGTTTGGGAAGCTCCTTGGGTACTTCAAGAAGGTTTTCTCCCTTGAGAATAGTGTCAAGAAGCTAAGTGCTCATGAATCCATATCCTATTGGCTGGAATCACCTGGGAATATCTTCAGCATAGAAATAGAAGAGTTCATTTTCAGATGTTAATGTGTGTTATCTTTGTTACTATCAATTTGGTAGCCTGCAAACTTGATTGGATCAGGTCTTTGGATGGCACAAAGCAAAATGTCACAAGTGACTAAAGGGAGAATAGAACAAGGAACTTTTTGAAGAAAATTTGAGAAATTAGACCTGATAAAATAAGCCTTAGGAGGTATATAACTGTTTTTGAACATGTAGAATAGGGTATTGCACACACTCATTTATCTTTCCCCAGAAAGTAGAGTCAGAAATAATGTGGAAGATTTCAGTGAAGATAGGAAATAATTTTTCATAATTATAGGTGTTTTATGACAGAAATGACTACATTGAGAATTATGTTTTATCCATAACTAATAGAATTAAATGGAATAGAATGGTGCTTGGTGAGGAATGATTTGTAGGTAATTCCCCTCCAGGGAATTTTTTTTATATCAAATGATGTTGAAGTGACTCCCAGCTTTAAATACTTTGATATTAGATATATTCTCCTCATTTTGAAAAAAGCAATACACAACACAACAAATAATAATTAGATATTGAACAAGGTGGCTGAAAAAATTGCCAGTTAGCTAAATATATTCTCTAATAAACTCCCATTGCCTTATATGAATATATTGCCAAGGAGCTTTGTAACATTATTTGTAATAAATAAACAATTCTTCCTTTAGCTATGATTCAGTAGAGAACTATAAAACAGAAAAAAAAATAAAGAGTGAATAATGTAACTCTAACTATGGTAGCAATTGGGGGAGAGAAAACGCAGATACAAATAAAACATTAATCAAATTACCAAAACAATCACCTCAGGAGATCATGCACTCAGGCAACAGAATTATGATTATCTATTCATAATTGCATTGAACTAATTATTCTAGAGGCTTATTCCAACTTTAACACACAAAATCAATTGCTGTCTATCTCATGAAATAGCTTTACTTTTATATGTTGATCACATGACTTTCATTAAAGCGATTGTTTATCACTCCAAAATTTTGGAGCTTAGGATGGGATGTGAGTGTATGAACTAGAGACAACCTTTTTCATGACTAAAAATGATATTAAATAAGTTCAAAAACTGAAGTATGCAACTCATATAACAAAATTTGAATTATAGGCTCTCTGTTTCTGGAAACACTGAAACAACGATTAAAATCATTATTTAAAATTCCCTTAAAAAGCAAGTTATTTAAAACCATTTATTTTGATTTTTAATAGGATAAACATTCACATACAAAGGATATATAGTAAAAATATTCCTCTAGACTCATCTACTCTTCTCTCTGAAAGCAACTAATTTTATTAGATTATTGTGTATCCTTCCAAATATATACACATGCAATGCAATACGCAAAATATATTTGACTTTTTCAGTTAAAATACATCAGTGGTAGGCAGAATTCTAAGATGATCCTAATGACACAGACCCTTGAGTGTGAGCAGAGCCTCTGAATATGGTAAGATAGCATTATCGTGTTCATGATACATTATATAGAAAAGCTTTATGCATGTAATTATGGTTCTTGATCAAGTTTGGCCTTGAGTTAATGAAAAGGGAGGTTATTCTGGGTGGGCCTGACCTAATCAGGAAGAAGGACCAAGCAGACACTCTCCTGGCCCAGAAGAAGAGAACTATTCTGTTGTAAACTGCCTAGGAAGTCACATGTGAATATCTCTGGGTGACTCTAGGGTCTAAAAGGGGACAGCAAGAAAGACAATAGGGCCCTTAGGCTTTCTCTGCTAGGAAATGAATTTTGCCAACACCAGTGGTTTTGGAAGAGGATTTTGAGCTTCAGATAAAATTTTTGTTCCAACCAATGACTTGATTTAAGCCTGGTGATACTGTTAGCAAATATCAAGCTATCCTGTAACCAGACTCCTGATTCATGAAAACTGTGAGAGAATACATTTTTGTGAGATCACCATTAAGTTTGTGATAATTTGTAGGACAACTGATACATTGTCCTTTATATTATTTAATATCTATACCTAAAAATATTCTTATTCTCTTTAAAAGCTGCTCATATTTTGCTTTTTCAAATGCATAGCTCTCTAAATGTATTAGTTCACACTTGTGAGGTTGGGGGCGTTTTCCCTAGCCTATTTGCTTTCAGATCCATGTTTCACCATTCTTTTGGCTGATGCTCTTCACTGAGTTTAACCAAGGAAAGGTCACTGGTTGGAGATTGCAGGGAGGGAGTAATTTGAAGCCAAGGAACCAATTTCTCTCTCTCTCCCTCTCCAAGGAACATCAGAGGCCCAGTCTTTACTACAGTTCCAGCTTCCTCTACACATCCTTCTCTTTTGGTTCCCTCTGCCTCCAGATGGCCTGGTTATATAACTCTACCTCATTCCCTTTTTCTCCCAGTCTGGTGATGGTAGTTTCTGTCTGTCTGACTAGTTATCTCAACACCTACATTCATTCTGTAAATTCGTCACCCCCCTGTGTAACCAGTTACCTGTCTTAAATTCTTTCCTTTTTAAAAACATCAATTTACTTTTTACCTCGATGGGTCCTGACTAATGCAACAAGTATATATATTGAGTCAATTCCTATAAGAGGAATGGCACAATCAAAGAGATGTACATTTTTACTTTGATGGGTAGAAATTTGTGCTGTTTTTGAAGGGCTCCTCCTTTTAAAGTGTACTATTTTTCAATGCTTCTTCCTTTGCAGGTTTTCTACTCTCCTCATTTTAACTTCCCTTCCAGAAAAATGTTAAATAATTACTGTAATGGTAGAATAGTGGGCTTTGGGCCTCACTATAATGGGAGTGCTTTTGGTTTCTTCATTGAGATGATGCTATTTTGGGATTGAGATGAACACATCTTATTAACACAGTATCTATCTGCCTTTATTAAGTTTGCATCAAGAAGCAATGCTAAATCATTCTCAGATGTTGTCACTGGAAATCTAAAGCAGTTAAACTTCATTATTTCTTATTGTTATAGGAAAAGTTCTGTTTCCTAATATGTTATAATAGGATTTTTGTATCAAAACAGTGACACTGATCAATGGTTCTATATTTGTGTAAATTCTGTTTACATGTTAATATATGTACAAATGTATTATGTTTATTGCATAAAATAATTTATATTTCTCTTATTTTGGACTGGATAGTTAAAATTGAGTTAGAATCCTTTCTTATTTAGAGATTTTGAAAAATACACTGTGAAATAATTTGGGTTGAAAACTTTTTATTGTTTTAATTTATTTTATAATAATTTATCTAGACTTTTTCCAGCTTTCTGGATTAGTACGTTATTTTGTCATAACCTAGGTATTATTTAATGTCATCTGAATTATTAGTTCTAACATAGAGTTGAACAGCCTTTCATTATTTTTATTTCATATGTATTTGTGATTATTTTTACCTTTTTATTTCTTAGTTTTTGCATTAGTGCTCTTTGCTCCTCAAATTTTTGTTGTTATTGATAAGACTAGAAAACAACTTATCTATTTTCTTGATTTTTTCATAGCATCAGCTCTTGTGCATCAGCTCTTGAATTTATTTGTTACTTCTGTAATAATTTTATTTACTAAATTACTGATTTCTTTACTTTTGACTGTAGGTTTCTGTTCCCCCAACATATTAGAATGGATAAATAATTCATTTATTTGCGTTCTTTTAATATACACAGATGGCATATGTGAGTGTGCATTATTTACAGCATAGAATTAGATTTGCCTTGAGAGTCAATATAAATGCTTTATTATTTTAACTTGTATGCAGTCCATTTACATGAATTAATATAGACATATTTGATCTTAATTTCATCTTAATAGTTCATGTTATTCTTTTAAGTATTAAAAAATATTTTTGATGTACTTTCTGAGTTCTACATCCCCAACATTCTCTCTTCACTTCCTCTCCCACCCATCTGTGCTTTGTTTCCAGCAACCCTTCCATTGTATTAAGATAGAGTTTGCAACTAAGTGATGATATTGTGAATTACTGATTATGTATGTTGATGTTTTATTTTGTTTCTTAATTTTGTAATTAATAAATGAATTTTAAGAAAAAAGATAGAGTTTGTGTCTACTTCTTATCTCTGTTGCTTTTGTGAAGAATATGAGAAAATGTCTACTCACTCTCATGGTAAAACTCAAAGTCTATTCAAAATTATTCAGGTAAATTGTGCATTTGCTAGTATTGTAAAAAAAAATCTGTGTACTAAATTTGTACAGGAGCTATTTGGACAGAGCTTACCATTTTCTTCCTTGTATACTTTAACTTCATATGTAAATTGACAAAGCTACACCACTAAATGCCCTGTGATAACCTCAAACTCAGTATGCAAATGGCAGATTTTATTATTATTCTTCCCCAATTTCTCTTATTCTGCATTGAGTTTAACTCCTAAATAGCTCTATGCATCCTATGCTATTTAGACTATTCTTTTAGCTTCTGTAGTAGATATAGCCCAGATGATAGTGATTTGCACAAGATAGATATTTATTGTTCTTATGTGTAAAATTTAGGGTAAGGCTCCATTATGATCTGGGAATTGGGCTCCAATTTTATTGCTTTCAAATTTCAATATGAAGCTTTTCTTTTGAGGGTCGCAATACTGAACATATTCCATTGCCTAACATTTAACGTACAGAATCACTTCTCTGAAGGGAGGCTGGAAAAGTCTATCTGGGAGTCCATATGCCCAATAAAAATTATTTTAGGATGTAAAAAGGAGAGATTAGTTAGCACCCATCATCTGCCTCTGTGGTTACCAACAAGCACGTTTTCTCACCATAGACCAAGTTTCCGTCATCCTTAACAGAGAAGGCCATACATTTCATCATTTATTATATCTCATACAAAGGATAGGCTATGTGGGGAATGTGTCATTCTTTTCATTTGGTCTGGATATGGTCCTTCCTGATTTGATGATCTAAAACTAAAAGACAGGCTACTCGACCCCTCACAGCCAACCTCAATAAACAATGTCAGAACATGGAAACTGAGAACAAGTCACATTCCTAAAAGGAAAGAAGGCAAGCCCACAGCCATCAATGATCCATAGCAATAATTAAATCCTCTTGGATAGGACTTGAGAATATTTCCTGCTCTGAAAGACCTTGGATAATACACGGCAGTCATTGATGTATCTAAAACAAATTCCCTTTCCCTTTGCCCTCTGTATAAGTTGCCAGATAATATACCAGATGCCTAGTGAAATTCGAATTTCAAATGTAACTAGGTGTCCTGCGTTTTTATTTGATAAATTTGGCAACGCTATTGTGTAGGCCCCAGCATTAACCTCTGGGCAGTTAATTTCTATTTTATTTTCCATGGCCACATTTGACTCTGTTATTCAAGAACAGGTGTTTCATCTAGACTGCAAAACTTCTGTATATAGTTTTATGCTAGGATAGGTCTGGGTGCCTGTGAGTTGATTTAGGAGGTAAGAAATCACAGAAGACCAGAATTTGATTTCTGTATAAATACAACACCCTCAAATCTCAGTAGGTTTCTTCTAGAAATTTAGCTTTGAGTTATCTCCATGCTCAAGGACTAAAAGTAAAAGATCTCTTATAGACACAGTTTAGAACTGGAATGTCATTTTGTTTCTCTGCTCTCCTTTTTGTCTCAATTTAGTGCAGGTTCACTTGAGGTCAACTGAAAAAACAAAATTGGCTGGAATAGGAAGGTAACAATATTAATCTGTTCCATGCCTATAGATGGAACTATTTATCAACTACTAGAAGACAGTGAAAATGTCTCATCTGTAAAATAGGGATAATTCTAATAGGACCTATCCAAGAGAGCTCAACTAGATGATTCAAGTAAATATACCTATCTCTCATGCTAAAAAGTTAGATACTTTAAGTTGGTAAGTAGAAACCCTATTCTAGGCCTTTATAACAACATTTATATCTATATATCCTAGCACTATATATTCTAGCACTATAAGCTATGTTATATTTATTAGTCTGTGTATATATTCCTTCCACTCTATTCTACAGGGATGTGCATAATGACAGCATGGCAGCAGCCAAATATTCGACTGTTAAATGAATAAATTTAATACAGTTACTCATCAACTCTTGGTGATTCTCTAGTACTGCAATAGATGTCCTTTCATGGTTGAATAGGCATACATTGACTTGTACTTCTTAGACTTTTGCCTTTGGGTGGAGCATAGGGAAATAAGGAAAACATAGTGCAAAATAGGTGTTTTGAGGAATTCTCAGTCTACATAGTCTACTATATTAAATATTGTAAAAAATTATGAACTTGAATTTGGTTAGCTTCATTTTATTACAACTTGTTACTGCAATTACTCCATTTCAAATTTGTTTGATGATCACCAGGCAGGTGAACTTGTCAATCCATGTCAGTAGGGAGCAGCTTCTTCATAATGATCCATTCAACAGCTGTCAAGCAACTTGGATTTTTACCATAGTAAATTGTCCGGGGGTTGGCAGGATATGTTATTACAAGCACTTGATGTAACTAGCAACATGAAATGAAGATATTTGTTAAGACTACAGATTTCTTCGTAGGATGGAAAGTATGCTAGACTTTAAAGAGATATATAAGTTAAAATGGACAGTATCAGAATTAAAACATTATTAAGAAAATAAAAAAGACAAACCACAAATCGAAAGAAAATATCCACAACACACACACACATACCCACAAACATACAAACACACAAACACACAGACAATTGGGTTTCTTATCATCATATGATTAAGATAGAGATGTCATTTATATATTCAGAATACAAAATCATGTATTTCTGCATTCTATGGATATATCTAATTTCCCAACTCTTAAAAACAGGCAAAAGATTTGAACAGATGCTTTGTATTAGAATGTTAAGAAATATACAAATAGCCAATAAGCACCTGAAAAGATGTACAACATCATTGGTCACCAGAGCAATGTAAATTAAAACAACAGTGAGATACAACTACACAGCTACCAGATTTGTGGAAACCATAAAAATGTTGAGAATAATTGCTCATGAGAATCTGAAATATTTCATCATGCTGGCAAACAGTTTAGTAGTTACTTAGAAACATACCAAAACTCAGCAGTTCTATTCTTAGGTATTTACCCTAGATAAATGAAAACACATGTCCACTAAAAGACTTGCTCATGAAGGTTCATAGCAGCTCTATTTAAAAAATATCAAAATTGGAAAACAGTGCATCCCAATCCATCAACATAGGAATGAACCTGTTACTTGTTCATATCATGAATATGACTCCATTAAACAAAAAAGATAAGACTATAGATATACCAAAACATAGTTTTTTTCCCAAAAAACATATGCTATAAGAAATGAGCCAAATGCAAAAAGTACGTATTGTGTGATACCATTTATATAAAATTCCAGAATTCACACAGGCAACTATATTGACAGCCAGCACAGAAGTGCTTTGACTGCAGAGAAGCACGAGTGACCTCTTTGGGAAATGTCCTCTTTGAAGGAAATGTTCTATATTGATTGGGATGGTGTTCACATTCATTTCTTCAAATCCAATGTACTCTTAAGTGGGTACATTTTGTTGCATGTAAATAATACCTCAATAATGGAGTCTACTTGAAGGTATAAATAATTGTGTGTAATTTATAAATTATTGTAATATAAATATATATGTAGCATTTGTCAACCCCTATCAAGTAGATAACTGAAATACCAGCTACTCTCCTTGCCACTGCCATTTCCCTGAAAGCTATTTTCAGGTTAGATGCCCAGTTAATCCATGTAAAATGTGTCACATTTTGTTACTCCTTTGTTCAACACCCTCCAATATCATCCCTTCTTTCTCAAAATAAAATGTATATTCCATACATAATCTGTCTTCCTCTCCCCTCAATGATTAAGTTGCTTTTTTAATTTCTATTTTAATCCCTCTGTTCCAGACAACCTGATCTGTTGCTGTTTCTCAAACATGCTAGACCCACTTCCATCTGAGTGAATTTGTACTTACCGACCCATTTGTGTGGAATAAGCTTCCCTCAAAGGTCACATGCCTGCCTTCCTCATCTCTTTCTGATGTACATTCAAACATCATTTTTTCCCTTACTCTTTTCCTAGCCACCTGTGCTGGTTTAAATTGGTTTTGTACACCCCCCCCCAAACAAAAACAAAAATAAGTTTTTTAATCCTCATTCGATATTGCTGGGTGGGATTGTTTTGATTGTTCCCATGGAGATGTAACTTTTGATTAAATGGTTTCCATAGAGATGAGTCTCCACCTATTCTAGGTGGGGTTGCTTATGGAGCCCTTTAAGAGGGAAGCATTTTGTAAAGAGCCAACAAAGCCCACACAGCCAGAGATCTTTGGAAATGCAGAAGGAGAACACCTCCTGGGAATCCTATGAAATGAGAAGCCAGGAGAGAAAGCAAGCAGATGCCGCCATGTGCCTTTCTAGCTAACAGAGGTGTTCTGGACACTTCGACCTTTCTTGAATCAAGGTATCTTTCCCTAGATGCCTTAATTTGGACATGTTCATGGTCTTAGAACTGTAAATATGCAATTTAATAAATTCCCCCTTTTATAAGCCATTCTATTTCTGGTATATTGCTTTTTGGCAGTTTTAGCAAACTGAAACACCACCTTATCAAAATTTTCTCTTACAATGTCACATTTAATATGCTTTTTCCTTACTTTATTTTTTTCTTTAACCCTTCTTATTATCCATCACACGATATATTTTACATATTTACCTTATTATCTATTTCCCTCAGTCAGGATGTTAGGTCCAGGAAGGCAGAGAATTTTGTGTTTTGATTCCTTCTGTATCCTGGAGCCTAGAACCATTCTTGGTGAATAGCAGATGCCTAATAAATATTTTCTGAATCAACACATTTTGATTTAGTAGTTGTACATATATGGATGAAATGCAAATATAGAAAAGTACATACAGGAAGGAAATGCAAATATAGAAAAGTAAAAAAAATAAAACTAAAAAAATCTCAACAAATAATATATTTTGGCCTTTATTAGAGTTAATGAAAATATTGGTAGATCCCATAGGCTTTATCAAGTTTTCTTTTGTGAGCAACTTGAACGTTTTAACTCTCTGTCTTGCACGACTCCATACACATATTTTTCCAAATTAATATTTACTGTGACTTGCACTTGAATATAGTTGTCTGAACATAGGTTTATATTGCTCTTCTCTCCTGAGAAGCCATCACCATGAAAGTAAATTTTACAAAGGAACTAATAAAAAAAGTATGTATAGTAAAAGGAAATTCATTAATGATGAAAGATTTTAACTTTCTGAAAACAGTAGATGGAATAGAGAAAGGAAGCCACAGCCAAGGATCTCTGTGGATTTGAATATGGGGGGTGAGGTTGATCTTTATAGCAGACTCCTGGAGAAGCAAACGTAGAAGCTGTAGGTGTAAGGGAGGCCAAGAGGATAAGGATTAGAATGTCTGTGAAACTTCAGCACCAATTCATACTGTCTTCCTTTACCAGACAACTAGATGGTAACTAGATGACTGGATATTTCATATACCCCTTGAGAAAACAAAAAGTAACCGTGAGTGTTTCTGTAAAGAAATTAAGCAAATGGATTGAGGAGAAGATTTCTTTGTAGGTAAGGCCCTCCTCAATGTGTTTCTTTGGCGCCCTCTCAGCATAGCAGCCTCCTCTCTGTCCTTTCTCCCTAAAACATACAAGTTCCATTGGTCACTGGATTTGTGGGGTGTCAGCCTCTCTCATAATCAGAAAGCCTGGTCAATCTTTCCATTCCAAGATGAGACATGTCAAGACAGTACAACTTTAGCACTATGACATGGAACTTCCATGCTTCTTCTTGCCAGCCAAACTTTATTACAATATTAGTAAATCATCAAACTTAGCTTTGAATTTTAGTTTTTAATTTAAATTCACATAACTGCTTAGTATAATAAAAATTTATACAGCGCTCATTCCAGTTCTTGTTACTCCATTCCTAATTGTTCTTTGATACATCTCTCGATCATTTGCATTTCTTTCTTAAACACTTTCCCACCTCCTTACCCCCTCTCCTACCATACAGGGGTGTTCAGTGGTATTATATTTTAGATTCTTCCATTAAATATGAGTCTTCCATTGTATCTTATAAACTCTATTACTGTTCTTCAATATTCTCAAAGGAAATATTTTTAATGAGATTCTCAGGAGATTGTGAAATTACTTGGAAATGCAACCCCATTCCCCCACTGCCAACCTACTTCCCTCCTTGGAGACCTACATTCTCCAGGTCTGATCAGGAACAATTACTTCCAACACTGATTAACCATTTCTTTGATTCCAAAATGTAATCAAGGAAATGATTAATCCAAATCTACCGAGTGGTAGAAGAAATTGCAGAATGATGTATATGTATTTTTTCTGCTGTGTAATTGTCCTGAATTGCTTTGATCATTTTGTTTTCTATTTCTCAGTTTACCCTCTTGTTTTTGAAGCAGATATTCATGTAACTTTGTATGAATAAATTCATGGTAAGTAAAATTTCTGATTTCTTCCATGGCTGAAAATATCTGTATTCAAGGCTCACATTTGATTGATAATTTTGGAATGTATTTCTAGGTTGAAAATCACTTTTTCTCAGGAGATTGGAAGCATCATTCCACTGACTGCAAACCTCAAGTTTTGTTTACAATAAGTCTGATGTCAGTTAGATTTTTCATTCCTTAGTATATCACCTACTTTTTTTTCTTCTCCCTCCCACATCCACCCCAGGGATCCTTTATGATTTTCTTCATTCCCCTTTTATTATGAAGTTCCCAGATGTTGGTCTTTTTTAATTGTTTATTGTGCTGGACACTGAGTGAGCCAGTCAATATAAAGACTCATTTTGTTTTGTGCTCTGGGTATTTCCCACATTATCTATTTGCTCACTTCCTCTACTTCCTCCACAGATGTCTCATCTGTCTCTGTAACACTTGTGTGTCATATATTAGACATCATCACTTATCTTTTATCTTTTTTCTCTCATATTTCCATCTCTCAACACAGTCATAATAATTATGTCAATTATCAAGTCTTAGCAAAAATCTCAAGAAAGTACAGATTAATAGTGTATACAAAATGTAATTTAAATGTTTCCATCCTTGAGAATTCTCAATTAAAACTACAAGTATAGAAGGCAAGAAATTAAAAGGATTAAAAATATGGAAGGCAGTATAAGTGGACAAACCTCTTTATCTTATTAAAAAAAAGATGTAAAGACATCAGCTAATAAGTAGAGTTCTACATGCTTTATTTAGATTTATGAAGATAATGATTCAAAGAGGAAAATTTGATAATGTACCATCAAAAAAGGGGGTAACACACAGAAGGGAGATGAAGAGAACATACATGAATTGAATCATCTTCTCATAAATGCTAAACAAGATCTAATGTTTAACTTTCAGACAAAAAATCAAATAAATATGTTATCTAGTATTATAGAGGTAGCAATTAAATTTTTCCAATGATTAGAAAAATACAAAACAGAAATCATTAAAAGTATTAAATTTGGGATGGAATAGGGATATGGCAATGTATTAGTTTCTTAAATCTTGCTGGAGCACAATATACCAGAACTAGAACAGCTTTCAAAAAGGGAATTTAATAAATTACAAGTTTACAGTTCTAAGCCTATAAAAACATCCAAAGTAAGGCATCCAGGGAAATATATTTTAATTTAAGGAAGGCCAATGAGTCTAGAATACCTCTGTCAGCCAGGAAGTGATGTGGCTGGCATTTGCTGGTCCTTTGCTCCTGGGCTCCATTGCTTTCAGCCTCTGTTTCTGTGAGGGTTCCTCACTTTGCTTCTCTGGGGCTGGCTCTCATCTCTTGGCTTCCCCTGGTTCTCTCTAGGTTCTGGCTTCCTTAATGTCTCATGATGACCTCTGCTGGGCTCCAAGCATCTTCAAACATCCATGTCTCTAGGTGTCAGCATCTGTGTCAGCTCTGCTCTGAAGTTTCTGTCATTTCCGACTCTCTCCAAAATATTTCTTCTTTTAAAGGATCCCAGAAAGGAATCAAGACCTACTGGGATAAGTGGTCACATCTTCATCTAATCAAAAGATGATACCCACAGGGGATGCTAAGGTAGTTCAGTGGTAGAATTCTCACCTGCCATGTGGGAGACCCAGGTTTGATTCCCAGCCCATGCACTTCTCAAACAAACAAACAAACAAGGAAACAAACAAAAAAACAATCAAGTAAAAATTCAACAAATGGTACTGTAATAACAGGATATTCACATGGAAAAAGAATGAAATGTGACCCCACCATACAGCATACAATCGGAAAAAAAAAAAAAAAGGTTGCACCCACAATTGGCATGCCACATCTCCATGGATATAATTTAATCAAAAGTTCTGCCCTACAGTATTGAATCAAGATGAAAAGAAATGGCTGCTCCCACAAGATTGTATTAGGATTAAAACATAGCTTTTCCGGGGTACATAATATTTTCAAACCAGCACAGGCAACTACAATTTGTGAATATTGATTTTCATTATAAATACCCACCTACCCAGGCAGACACAAACACATATATAACTTGATATTTTATTATGGGTAAGTATTGTTTTACTTTAAAAATGCAATTGGAAAAATATTTATCCTTTCTGAATTGGCCCAAACTAAGAATGAAATCTCCCTTAAACAAAATTAAAGTATTTTATCGAAAAATATAAACACAGTGAAATAAGTCTAAGAAGTGATAAAGTAAAAAAATACAGCACTACTTTAAAAATCAAACTTAAGGAATAAATACAATTTCAGATAAAGATGTACGTACAACAAGATGCCATCACAGTCTCCTTTTTGGCCAACTGCATAACTCAATTTGGTGCCACTGGATGGTTTATGTCTACACTTTTTCCTAAGTCACTGATTAGTTTTCTCAATAAAACGCTATGACCTTACTGCATTTGAAGTTTTAAGTCATAAGAGTGTGTCTTAGGCAAGGACTGCTGTCTAATCTTCCCAAATCATGTTATGAAATTTGGATTAGTTGCAGAGAAAGCTCAGGTGTATGAGTAAAAAATGAATGTTTATTGAATTTGAAATACAAAAATTGATTTTTCCCTCACGTGTTGAGAACAGTCTGAGAATAAAAGGCAGGCTGCATTTAAGTATCTAATATATATATATTTTATATACGAGACTCTTTTGAAGAGAAACAAGCAGTGCAAGTGATATATTTCTATAGAAAATGGAAACAAACACAATTTTGTAAACTCTTTGGCCTAACTTTCTAGATTATTCTATAAATTCTCTCTTTAATGGCCAATTAAATCCCCTTACTTACTTACTTAAGTGAATCATTTTCTACTTTGTAAATTCAGAAAAAAAACCCCAAAAATTTCTTCCAGAATATCAATTACTAAAAACATGCATTATAAGAGACCCCATATATTCTAATAAAACCCTTGGTATGAGAAAATCTTAGATAAATAATATAATTATTTGATCTAGCATTATTGAATATTTCTAACTAAGAATTAGAGAAGATAACACAAAGAAATTTACCTAGCATAAACATCATTATTTTATATACTGACCAATGGATTAACATACGCATGACCTTTTTTTTTTTTCTTCTCTGAAGTGACAAGGTAAAGTTAGAGACAATTAACTAAGATGATACACAATGATCACATTCTAGACAGGTATTTTCTTTGAGTTTATGAAAACTGGAAACTGGTATGTTTCTCAGGTCACCATTTATTAATAATACTCACTTAGAATAGGTTAACTGGAGTGAGAGAATTTAAAGTGATAGAGTCCATGATCCTCGTGGGTAGGCTGACTTGGGTTCTGCCATTAACCAGCAATGTGACCTTGAGCAGGTAACTTGACTTCTCTGAGTCTCAAATTTGGAAAATGATTGTAGTTCTGAGAATGAGGGTCTGATGAATGAGTTCAGGTATATAAATGCTCAAATACGCTGTGAACTTCCATTCCACCTGTGACTAAGTGGCAAGCAGACATATCTCAGCTGTCAGTACTCTATCGTATCTTTTTCTCAGTATTACCTTGGGTCTTATTAAAATGTGCATTTTTGGAATGACAAAAATCCATTAATTTTTTTTTTTTTTTAGTTTCAAACATTTGAATTATAATTTCAAAACAAACTACTTAAGGGTATTATTCCAAACTGTTTTTTGAGTTTTCAATAGATTATGATGATGGAATAGTTAAGAGTCATGCTGCCTGGGTTCTAATCTTTACCACCAACAATTGCTAGATGTGAAGTCTTGCATGCATTTCTTGATCTATGAATACTTCTTAGTATTCGGATAAATAATATGGATAAATAATGATAGCATCTTCCTCATAGGGTAGATGTTATGGACCCAGTGAGTTAAGGAAGCAAAAATGTTCCTTATGTCTTGCATATTGCTAGACATCTGTAAGGGTTATTTTTATTTATTGGTAATTTCTATTGCAGAATCCTTTTACCAGTTTCAGGTCTCTGTAGGCCTGATCAATCTCTTAAGAGGAAACCTCCATTGTGTGTCCAATTCTAATTCAAGTTTATTCTAGTTATTGGAAATGGTATTCAGTGGATCAAATTAATTTCTGCATATCTCCTTTGGAATTATATCTAGCTCATAAGAAGTCTCTATCTCAATTCTCCATTCTCTACATTCTTTTAGACTTATGAAGCAATCATAAAGCACACTCAAGATATGCACAGTTTGATTTTCTCTCCCTTTGTATAGAAAGAAAACTCCTATCCGTGTAGCAATTGGCACCATATTCACAGGTGAAACTATGAGTTAAAGGCCAAGGCCTTCAGAAATGGTATCTAAAAACAAAAAATAGTCAACCATGATTCATATAAGTCACCTTCTTCAGGGAGAAAGCACCACCTTTCTGAACCCTCGAGTTTGGACTTCTCCTAGCCTCAAAACTGTGAGCTAACAAACTAGTCATAATAGGTGGTCTAATAAATTCCCATCATTTAAGCCAACCTATTGCATGGAGTTTGTTAGAGCAGCCAGGAAACTAAGACAGTGTTTGAGCGATTTTGAAAGATAGCATCTTTATAAGATCTCCTGGGAAGGCAAGAATTCTCAAAGCCTTTGGTTTTGGGTCATTCTAATGTCAGCCCTCTTTAAAGCCTTATGTTCTTAAAGCACAGCTTCAATAATTTAATTATCCAAGCCAAAACAGCCAGTGATTACACATTCAAGAACTTGAGTAATATGGTCTCAGCCTATTTATCATATTTAAAACTATTTCCTTGAAGTTCTCTAAGGAGACAGGCAAAAGTTCATACTCTCCTGTTTCCTTGCCATCAGCCATCTGCTTAAATTCTGGGGCACTTTTTCCCCATAACATATTCACCTCTGCAATCCTACTGGCCTTTGTAAACTTCAGGCAGGTAGAGTTGTCCAAGAGACTTTTAAACCTCACAATTAGAAATGACTTAGACCTCTATTGAAGTCATTAAGCCTTTTATTTTTTAAAAAATTTTTTCACTGTGCTAGGTTTTATAATTTCTAGTTTAATTGCCTCAGTCCCCCTGTAATTTAATGAGTTTTTTTATGGGTAGAGAAAATTTATTATTCATTTTTCATTTCTTGATGAACTAATAAACTAGTCATAACAGGTATCCAATAAATTCTTATTTAATTAGGTAATCTAAGGATCTGTGTACACGTGTGTGTGTATGTGATACGGGCACACACAATTACTGCTGTCACTGCATCATTACAATTTCATAATCTAATTTTGATCAAGTCCAAAGGCAGTCACCTTCCTGCATTCTAAAGACCAGTCAGTCAGTAGAAGAAGCCATTTAGAGCATGAGACCTGAACAGTGGGTGAGTGGCTCCACAGACTCAGTCCATTTTGTCAACCACACAATTTCCTGTTTCTTTCTGAACTTAATACTTAACATGATCAAGTGCAGATAAATGTTAGTGTTAGATTATGGATATGATCATTGCAGGAAACTCTTCAATATCTATTGTCAATGGTACTCTGTGTTTCAATAAAAAGCATTCTGCAAAAAGCAAAACTACCATGGTTAAAATACAAAGAAAAAAGAATGTTTATCAGTGTTGTACTAAAAAAAATCACAGGAAACGATAGCAACTACTAGATCTCCCAAGAAGTTAGAGGCATTTGTTGAAATGTAAAAGGTACCATTATTTCCATCTTGGGGAATATTTTTACCAAGAATGAGCTCCTGACTCACTGTGAAAAATTAAATTTGGGTTAAGTCAATACCATTTAAACACCAGATTACAAAGTAGAAAAAATAAATTAATCCAGAGAGTTCATGTGTTAGTTTGCTAGCTGCCAGCATGTGATATACCAGAACTGGAACAGCTTTTACAAAAGGGGAATTTAATAAGTTACAAGTTTACAGTTCTAAGGAATTGAAAGCATCCAAACTAAGGCATCCAGGGAAAGATATCTTAATTCAAGGAAGGACGATACATCTCCAACACCTCTGTCTGCTGGGAAGGTACACTGATTTGTTGCTCCTGGGCTCCATTGCTTTCTACCTCTGTTCCTGTGGCAGTTCCTTACTTTACTTCTCCAGAGCTGCTCTCATATCATGGCCACATCTGCTAGGATCTAAGTATCTCCTTACATCGCTGTCTCTGTTCTCCAAGGGTCCGCTTCTGTGTCAGCTCTGCTGCGAAGTCTCTGTTGGCTCTGCCACTTCTGACTCTCTCCAAAATGTTTTTCTCCTCTTTTAAACTAATCAAGACTCACCTGGAATGGGTGGCATCATATCTCCATCTAATCCTAAATTAACACCTACAATTGGTATTAATTGGGTGCATCATATCTCCCAGGGGATAATCTAATCAAAATATTCCAACCTATGGCATTGAATCAGGATTAAAAGAAGTGGTTGCTTCCACAAAACTGGATTAGGATTAGAGCATGGCTTTTCCAGGGTACATAATAATACTTTCAAACTGGCACAGTTCATATACATTTTCACCCTACCACCTTTGAGTAGGTTTCTAATGAGTACATTCTCTAGAGATGCCCCTTATAATTACATTTATTTGCATGTTCAATTTGTAGCCTTTTTAATCTATAAAATTGTAGGTATTTTCAGGGAACCACTTTGAATGGTTCATGCACCAAAATGGATGTGGGCAAAATTTCCCAATTTCCAAATGTTGTAGCTGTGTATGTAGCTACAAAAATAATAAGATTTGGCTATTCTTATGTCTTCTAGGATTAAAATTTTAGACCCACTCAAGTTGAAAATGCATATCTATAAAATATTTGCATATACTTTCAGACAATTCATATACCTCAAGAAGCCCATGCGGTCCTCAACTGTGACAGTTTTAAAACGATTGCAAGTTTCTTGATAACCCTCCCTTTGAGAGATCATGGTCAGTGCCCTCTCTCCTTGAATCTAGGTGAGCTGTGATTTTCTTGTAACAAATAAAATGTGGCTGGAATGGCAATGAATGCCTAGGTAATAAAAGATGTTATATCTTTTACCTTGTCTCTTGGAACACTCACACTTGCAGCCCTGAGTTGCCACATAAAAAGTCTGTCCACCATAAAGCCACTGTGCTATGAGGAAGCCATTTCTCACGTAGAGGCATAAGCAGAATATCTAATGGACAGGCACACTTTTGGAGCCCTCCAGGTCCTAGTGCCAAATATACAAGTGAACAATATTTAGATGATTCCATTGAGTCACCTCCAGCCTTCTCAGCAGAGGCTCTAGATATCTTGGAGTAAAGACAAGCTTCCATTGTTGTGTCTTTCCTAAATTCTTAACCAACAGAATCCATGGAAAAATTGTGTGTGTGTGTATGTGTGTGTGAGTGTCCCTTAGTTGGAGTGGTGTGCAATGCAGAAATGGTAAGCAGAACAACAACCCATGTTTAAAAGCATAGGTCTACAGAGAACAGAAATCTAGAAGCACTGGATTTAGTTGAAGTCAGTCACATAAGCAACTAAGAACAGGAGAATTTTACTATGTTGTCTATGCCTGTGAATGTGCACTCATAAAAATGGGCTGAAATCAGCAAATCCAATCTACCCATTTAGTGTGTTCTAACTGGAAGCTCTCACTTGTGAACTTTGTAATGCAGAAAAGATTGAAAAGAGAAAGACGCCATAACTAAAAGAAACAACCCCAAGTAATCACGCTATTCAAAGGCCATTGAATGAGCCACATTGGGGTACCTCATTCCTGGTGATCACACTATTTTCAGTACCTTTCGTCTGTAGTGGTCAGGATAGATGAGAGTCTGGTGCAAACATAAATTAATCGTGAATATCTGTGACAATATAATAAATGTTTATATATTATTTGTGATAGACATTGAGTGCATGGCTGCTGGTTTAGGGAGGGGAGATTGTTCTGTACAGTCATTCCAAGCCCAACCTGAAAGAGGTTCTCCTATTTTGCAGTAGCACTACCATCAACACATTTCTCTAAATTTTGATAAGAATGATAAATAAAGAAGTTAAGAGTCAGGTGGGATGTTTTAAGGGCCAAGGTAGAAAGAAGTTTACAAGACTTTCATGCACATATTTCTGGAGAAATAACTTAATATTTAAATTTTACTATGAAAGGACCTAGGGATATAGTAAATGTCCCCAGAAAGCTAAAATTTTAATGGAGTTGGAAGAACACCCATAAATGTCTCATTAAACCTGCCCTATATAAAGTTAAATTTAGATATTTTTATTGGCTTTAGCAATTTGTTTTGCACTACATGTCTTTCTTTGGGTGCCTAGGGCATCTGATTTTAACAAACACGTTCATTTTATGATCTTTCATGATAATAATGGCTTGTTTTACTGAGGATTAGGTGACAAATAAATGTGAAGAAAAATACCTAGCATTGATTGGCAATAACAAAAAAGAAGTTATAAACATTTTAAATAATCTGCTTTGATTCAAAGTAAAATTATTACTCCGCTTCCTATATTTTGATCAAGAAAGGACACATAAAGGAAAGAAATTAAGAATAATTTATTTTATCAAAAACTGATAGATTTTGGCAAACATAAAGCAAAACAATTAGCACAAAAACAGCTAATTGTTACCTGTAATACATGATTTCTGTGCTTCAAAACATTTCATAATGTTTTAAAATCCTCTTATTTTGAGTATGCAAAGTAATGCCCAAATTTCTATTCTGTTACCAAATGCATTTAATTATTTCCCATAGTTTGATTTCCCTAGTGAACAAACTAATCATTGGTTGATGTTATTGAAATGTCAGGATGAATCTGTGTGTAATCTCCCTGCTTCATAAAAATTACTAACACCATCTCTCCCTACAGAAATGTTCTTGGCAAAGTCTGGGTATTACTTTTTTTCTTCAGTACTATTCTCTTAAGAAAAGCATGGTGTAACCCCTGGCTTTTAAATAACATCAAAACACATGATTGAAAACAGAGAATTAGTCACTTAGCCCTCAAAAAATCTTCTGGCTTCTCTTGAAGAAAGAGTTCCTTGTGATGCAATAATCATCCCTATAAATATCAATGATACAAACTTTTTTTAACAAAAGGTTAAACAAAAAAAAGGAAGCAACAATTTGATGGAACTGGAGAGAAACTTAAATCAGGTAGAAACTGGAGGGGAACTGACCTGGAGTAGGAAAACAGTACCAATTTAGACTTCTGATTTCAAACTTTGCTGAAGACAGACACTTGGCAGACTGGTAGGTGGAGCTAGGGAGGGTGATGGTAGCTGTGCTTAACCAGAAAGCTATAGTTTTATTCACGTTCAGAAGCAGAGGATGAGAGTTGAAGGCTGGTTGGCTGGAAAGTAACAACAAAAAAAGTTGTGGTTTTAAACTTTTTTGCATGATGTCCCAAGTTTGGTGGGGGTGGTGCAGGGGGTGAGGGAGTAGAGGAGTGGGGGTGGGGTGGGGAGGGAGGGGAGCTCTAACTGGCAACTGGCACATGAAAAATAATCAACAAATGATATTGATTATTAGTATTGATATTATGCTAAAGACTCTACCTGTTCCTAGGGGAACACAGAATGCTTAAGAAATGACAGCTGTCAACTATGTATTTATGAAGGGAGATAAAATACCTGTTAAGTAAAATAAAATGACTATCTGCTTTGGCATTGCTGGCAGGGACACCCTTTCAGAGAAAAGCTTTACCAGAAGATACAAATAATTGACTTTCAGGGGCTTTCTGAGGAAATGGAGCACACCCTATAGGGGTGCAGGTAAGCAATACCTGGTGAAAAAACAATTTTAGTCCAGTGGAGTTATCTTATCAGAATATACATGCATACCACACTAATCAATGCATATCTGCTCCCTACTTTGTCAGCCCCACTGTCTAAAATGGAAACTTAGTATCAGCCAAACAGAACATTTCCTCACTTGCTTCTGCATTTGCCTTATGTAAGTTTTTTTTTTGTACCTCTTTGATGGAGCAGCCTTCTACTTCCTGATGGGTTGCTGCTCAATTCATGAATTTCTTAATAAAGTTGTGCGGTCTTAAACTGCATGAAAAGCTTTTTCCTTTAACAAATCTAAATATTTATAATGATATAAAGCAGAAAGTAAGTTTCCCTTTTATTTTCAAAATTGTTTATTCAAACACAAAATCAGAAAGGAGAGATGTATCGCTAAATGAGCATTAAAAGGTATGACGAATCTCTGAAGCTCTCTCATGGAGGTCACCCTATGGAAAAAGGGAGGGAGGGCCACCTTCTTTGACTTTTATGGTCACGACTTTCTTGTGTTTTTCTCTGGTATATTATTCTATTTTTTAGTCCCTCTTCTTCTATGGTTCCCCATTCAACCATTATTCTTCCTAAAATTCATCTGTTGAATATTCCACCAAATCTGATCTTTAGAATTTTATAAAGAAACAACCACTGAATTTCCTGCATATTTGAAATTGGATCCAAAGGCTTGATCAGACTCTTAGACTCATGTTTGATTCCTTTGGCCCCATCGTACATGGTATCGAGTTCTTTTAGCAGGAGGTATGTAATGTTCGTTCACCTCGGTGACAGGAGTTGCTATGGAAGCGCAATGCTTCAATCATCATTTCATTTGGGGTTGCTAAATAGTGATATTCTAAAACATTCCTTCTTATTAGTAAATATAAAGAGACAATTTTCCTAAGCTATTATTTGATTATTCAGTTGTAATGAGTTTATGTAGGGAAGGGTGGATAAATACTTATTTCCTTTTATTTACCACTTTTCAAGATAATTAGTTCCCAATAATTTTCTGAATTAGTGTGTGTGTGTATACATAATGAACTCATCCATTTAAACCTAGTATAATTTATATACACTACAATCAGCATCCATTTTAAAGATTAAATTGTTCCAACTTTGCCAGTAGGTACTTCGTCAAGTAATACACTCTTTACTACAAATTGATACATGGATACTATACAGAAAGAGTACAATCGGCATGTGGGGTTTCCTTTTGAAAATGAACAAGTTATTCTGTGCTCAAATAGCAAAATGTCCTTTTGATTATTGTGATGTCTGGTCAAGCAAACACTGGCCTGTTGCTGCAAATAAATTTCATGGACTTAAATCATCAGCATGTTGATTTCATCTAGGTCAATTGCATCCGCATTTGGCTATCTTCCATGATGAGAGACATTTAATCTAATCACTAGAAGGCCTTTAAAGGGAGGTGTTAGTTCAGCAGTCAGGAGAGAGAACTTTCATTTCTCCCTCAGCCAAGCAGCCTCTCCTGGGAATTCATCGAAGACCCTCACTGGAGTTTCTGGCTTGCAATCTGCCTTACGGAAGTTGGGCTTAGGTATCCCTACAGTTGCACGAGACATTATTATGAAATCTAATACTATTTATATATATCTCCTGTTGGTTCTGCTTTCCTAGAGAACCCTGACTTACTTGATTATCAAAAGAGTTTATTAATTCTTTGTTTAATCTGAATGTATGTATATCTGTGTGCCTGCATGTGTTTGTGTGTGTGAGAGAGAGAAGCTTTGTGGCTTTTTTCCCCATGAATATCTGCCACTTTACTTCTGAGCAGCTTTATCACATTTCCTTTCTGAATATTTTCAACACTTACTCCATTTCCTTCTGACTTAAGGTGTCATTACTGAGAGGATGAATGATAATCTGATTTTCTTTCCCTTAATAATCACTGGCTGTTTCAGTTAGCTATTTAGAGAAATCTTATTTTAAATTCCAGTACTTTTGAAAGAAAATTAGTATTGATTCTTCTATCTCAAGAACTTGATAGAGTCTTTTAGAATACAGCTTCATATATTTTTTATTCTTTTTTTTTTTTTTTTTTTGCATGGGCAGGTGAGAATTCTGCCTGCTGAGCCACCGTGGCCCACCCCAGCTTCAAATATTTTTTTTCAGACTTCTTGAATTTTAATTACCAGTCTGTCCAATTTTATTGACTTACTTTTCTTCTTCAGGGACTCCTATAATCTACATGTTGGATCTTTTGGACAATCCCTAGTATTTGTCTCTTTTTTGCAAATCCTTTTTATCTCATTCTCTATTTCATTTTGGTCACATTGACTTCCATTTTTGAAAGAAATTATATGTTAGGCTTATTCATTCTTCTGTTTCTTCTATTTTAGTATTTGCTTATGAAATGATTTGTTTTACTTCTAATCCCTTCCTGGGCTGTATCACTTTGGATCTGAGTTTCATCTAATTCTGATTTATGTCGTTTCATGTAACATATTTTTAACATGTCTTTTGGCCTGTTAGAGTTATGATGTGGTCTCTAGGCATGCTTTTGAACATTTAAAACTTTCTGTGTTATTTTTTTTCATTTAATAATCTAGTACTGTATTTAATTTTATGTTGCTCATCTTTATGGGAAATTAATTGTCCAGATTGTTAGAAGAAGTTTTTTAGGGCAACATTTTTAACTCCAAAGGGTCCATTCTTTTGTTTCCTCGCAGTGTGGAAAAACAATTTTCTCTTACTTTTGAGACCTCCTACTCCCTGCTCTCCTACTCCCTGTTATTATTTAAATCATCTCTTTCCATCATCTATTTTCCTCCATACACTTGATTTTTATTCCAACATTGGCCATCTCTTTTGCTGATGGAACCTTGACCTGGAAGACAAACTTGGTGAGCTGGTTATGATATTCCAGAGTAGAGAACGTCTGTAGTCTTCAAATTACCCTGAATCTTATTATAATCACCTGCAATTGGAGAGGACACATATTTCCCTTTATTACAGGTTAGCACACTCAAGTTTCTAGTGATTGCCTGTCATTTATGGTTCTCCAGTTCTCCATATCTCTAGATGCTCTGTTGCTTTCTTCTGGTTTTTCTGAGCAGTTTCAGCTACTATTTTAATTGGGAGCTATTGGCAGTTTCTTTTTTGGAGTTTATAAGATACTTTATCACACAGTTTGCATTGTAAAAGTTTAACCTTTGTTTGTTTCTATAAGCTCTATATATCAGTATTTAGAGAGATGAAAAAACTATATTGTCACTGTCCTCTTCCTCTTTAATAAGTATATTTTAATAACTATATTATTAATAACAACACATGTCTGATATGAGGGTGCATGGGTGGTTCAGTGGTAGAATGCTCACCTTTGAAGTGGGAGACCCGGGTTTGATTCCTGGACCATGCACCCCCAAAAACCAAAGCACAGAAAGTAAAAACAACACATGTCTGATATGGTGGCTAACTTATATATTTATTACATTCATAATTGAAATATGTAAATTACTTCAGATCCAAATAGATGTCTAAATATTTTTCTACAATGTGAACTCACTTGTAAATATGATCTTTGAAGATCCTATTAGTTCAGGTAAAGCCAAAGTGAATTAGACTTGGTCTTAATCCAGAATAACTGGAGTCCTCATAAGCAGAGGAAATTTGGACACAGTAGGAGACAGCAGAAGTAAAGAAAGATGGCCATGTGATGAAGATAGTAATTGAATTATGGATTACTTGCAAGTCATCAAGAGAACACTATAGATTTCATAGGAAGCATGGCCCTCCTGACATGTTGATTTTGAAATTCGAACCTCTGAAGTTGTGAGACAACAAATTTTTGTTGTTTAAGCCAAACTGTGGTATTTATTATTGCAGCCTGGCAATCTGAGACATGTAGCTACATTTAATCTGACTACCTTCCTCAAGAAGCTGCTGGACCTTAGCATCACTCTTGAAGCATCTTTCACATTACTGAGCCACAAATCAGAGTTTTGCATTTTATTCATCATTAATGACAAGTCAGCTACTCCCATATGTGTTCCTCAGACTTCCAGGATCATGGACATAAAGCACTCTGGCAAAAAAAAAAAAAAAAAAAAGGCTGTAATGACCAGTCATCTTTCTTTTCATTCAGGACTGCAAAATGGATGGGTTGCCCAAAGACAGAATTTTGCATCATTTACAAATGATACATCTTTTGCTGTAGTCAGGGTGTATGTGCAATTCTCCTACTCAGCATGTGTTCTCTTAATTATTTCACGGAAATATTTGAGAGACACATACCCAAGTATTAGGTAGGTGACTCAATTGTGTTCAATTCTCTTTATTCTCGGAGTTCATTTCCTCATGATCTCTGTGGGTTACAGTGCTAAGACCTCTACCTCTAATAGTATACCATTGGGCTTAATTCCTAAAAAGTCTACAAGGTATAGAGAAAGTATTAGAATATTCCTTTTACAATGTAGAAATTCACATCCCAGAAAGTTTATATATTTTTAAAACTCTTTTATTTTTATACACTTTCAAACTTACAGGACTGTAACAAAAATAATACAGACCTCAAACAGAGAACTCCAATATATACCTATCTCGAGATACCCAGACTACCATTTTTAACCTTTTGACAGATTAGCCATATCATTCTACCTATCAGTCCATCTATCTATCTCATCCCCTCCTCCTTCTTCTCTTCTTCCTTCTTCTCCTTTTCCTTCTTCTTCCCCTCTTCCTCTCCTCTTCCTCTTCCTCCTCCTTCTCCTTCCGCTACTCCTCTTCTTCCTTCTTCCATTCTCTCTCTCTCTATAGCACAGAAAGTTTATATTAGCACATTTACAAACAGTGAGATCCTTGATATGTTAAAATGAGCGTTCCTACTGTCTATGAAATAGTTCTGAAATCAAAAGCCAAGAATAACACTGATAACAGCTCCCTTCATCTTCAAGCACACCTACCACCAAAAACATACATGCAAACATAAACACACACAGAGTAATACGAACATACATGTAAAATACCCATATTAATTATATATTGCTATTTAATAAGTTGCCCCAAAACTTAGAAGTGTACAACAGACTTTTATCTACATTTTTTATAGTTCAGAAATCTGGGAACATATTGGATGGGTTCTTTACTTCAGGGTCTTTCATAGTCTATAATCAAAACGTCGGGGGCGGGCCGCGGTGGCTCAGCGGGCAAGAGTGCTTGCCTGCCGTGCCGGAGGACCCCGGTTCGATTCCCGGCCCCAGCCCATGTAAAAAAACAAACAAACAAACAAAATATAATAAAACAAGAAAATGTTTAAAAATGTTTCCCTTTCTTCCTCCCTTCCTTCCTTCCATCCTTCCTTCCTTCTCTGTCTTTCCTTCCTTTCCTCCCTCTCTCTTAAAAAAAAAAAAAAAAAAAAAAAAAAAAAAAAAAAAAAACGTCAGCTGAACTGTAGTGAACCTGGAAAGGATTTGCTTCGTAGTTCACATGGCTGTTGGCAAGTTTCAGCTGCCTGCACACTATTGGACCTAGGGCTTCAGTTCCTTGCTTGCTATTGATTGGATGTTGCCTAAGTTTCCTTACTATTCAGGTAAGCATCATTCAGTACATATGCTTAAAAGGCAACAGAAAGAGGTTGCAAGCAAGATGACGTCACAATGCTTTGTAGCCTAATCATAGACATGATATCCCTTCAAGTATGCCATATTTGATTGGTTAACAGAGGTCACTAGGACCAGCCCACATCCAAGGGGAGATGATTTACACAAAGGTGTGACTACTAGGAGGTGGAGATCATTGGGGACAATTTCAGACATTTGCCCACAAGACTAAAGAGAGGGACTTTCTAAGAGTTGCCCAAATCAGTTCTTTAAACGTGAACCCATTGCCAACTTTGACTAGTTGAGTTCTCCAGAAGCAGATGCTGAGATGGACTTTGGATTGTAAGACTGTTCACTAAAGGATCCAGAAGATCCAACTATGATGGAAGACAAAATTATTTTTTATTGCTTTGTATTATATTCAGCCTTTCACATACAATAAGACTTTTGTGGTGGTAACTGAAGTATATGGATATGCAGCAGTTAAATATATATGTGTATGTCTATTTTATGTTTGCTAAAATATTTTGAATCTGTAGAAGTTGGATATAGAGCAGGCCTTAGACCAGTTTACCTGGGAAAGAAGCATATATGTAGTTATATTTTAATATTACCGTCTTTATAGTAAGACTGCCTTACTAAATTCAGTCCCATACTTTTTCAGTTAAGTGACCTTAGGTAAGATTTTTAATATATCTAAACCTCAGTTTCTAATGAACAAAATGATGATGATGATGATGATAGTTATATTGTGGTAGTTGTGTGGAGATGAAATGAGGATACCCATGTAGGAGAGCTTAACAGTGCTTGAGAATGTTATATAAGCAAATGGTAACCATTATTGAAGGGCCTGAAACTATTAGAGGAAGATGGAAACTACTCATTACATTTGACTGAGCAGTGCTATTTGGTTTGGGTGAGTGACTTAAGCAGAGTTTCAGCAGATAATAAAAGAAGATGCTATATTTAGAGTGCAATAGTAGAGCTATTAAGGGTTCAGATATAGTTACATTTGGCCCAATCTCTTTCTGTCCAAACCCGTACTGCAAAATGTGCGATATCTTTCAGAGAAAGTAAACATTAAATGACCTCAGAAATATTTGCCAAAGAGAAGATTTCATAGTAAAGAAGCTACTATTACCAAATTAGTGTATGCTTTGAATCACTTAGTAGAGCATCAAAAAGATTTTTTTTAGAGAGAAACCTCGTTGTCATGGGTGACATTTGAGTTCCTTGGTTCTTCAATAAATTTTCTGTGGTGTTGAGCTATAGACTGACCAAGTACTCGGTAGATTTTAGACACCAATTATCTACTACTCTTGGTAATCTATCCTGGCTTGGAAATTGCTACTCCCAAATTCATCAACCATTGATAATTCAGGAAAGTTATTCATGAAAATTCATGACTCATTTGAAGTTTTTCATGACTATTTTTACAAATGTCATTTGTGTTATATAGAAGGGGAATATAATAGAGGATATTGCATAGAAAATTTGAAAGAAGTCATCATGATTCTTTCAAACACCTTTCAAAGTATGCTCAGCATGAGTGAGACTGAATTTTTGGGGAGTGGGCAGGGTTTTAATGGTCTAAGAACTGAACCCAGGTCTCCCACGAGCATTCTACAGGACTGAATATTTTAAAATAGATCTCTTTATAAATAGAGATCAATTGTCACTATCAAAAAACCTTAAATTCTATAATGTCTTTATTTGACTTTAGAGTTCACAAAGAAAGTGGATAAGGAAAGCTGTCTTAAAGGAAAATGACAATTTAAATTATTATTCACTCATGGCCCATTCCTCTCAAAATGTGCAGTTTCCATACATTGATAACGAAGCAATTTGTTTGAACCAAATGCTCAGAACTTAATAAAAAATCATATTCATAGTTTTGTCTTTAATCTCTTTGATGAATAGAAAATACTATTCCACTCTATGAGCATTTTCACTAAAAAATCCTTGAAGAAAAGAAAGGTGTACTGAAATTAGTGATGCCATTCTGAGATACAAAATATCTGTGAAAAAGTTTAAATAAGACTGGGTAGCCTAATGAAACAAATTAAGGTTGACATTTGAGTTCAGGTTCTACAAATGGTTAGTTTTATGAATAAACTAATGTGATTTAGTTCCTCATTTCTAAGATAGGTAGTCCAATTCTCTGTAACCTGCTCACAGGGCTTTTTCAGTACTAGATGAAATTATAATATGTGATGTAGAGATGCTCACAATAGAATAGATAAGGAAAAAGAGGCAAAGTTTAGAAAATTGTATTTACAGAATGATTTCTATTTATGTAAATAGAAAAGACTATACATCTGAAAATCTGCATTTCTTTGAATAAGAAAATCAGCAAATATATGGCTGATTTACATTTTCTTATATATATTATCAAAATAGTTACAGTTTAAATCAATTAAATAAATTTTATCACTCCTAGGATTGTATTTAGAAAAGTTAAACATTGTGTTAAAGGAAATGTATTATTACATTGAAAAACATGAAATGGTTAAAAATGAGAAAAGAGAACAAGATTTAAAGTCATCTGGATCATAGATGTGCCATTGATTAAACATGTGGCCTGGGGCAGAATGTTTGGCTTTTCTAAGCCATAGTATCATGGGCCATATAATAGCAATAATTTTATATTTTAATCATTATTGTCTACAATAATAGAATAATAATGCCAGCACAGTGATAATCCTCGTCCTGTTCTCTCCTGGTTTGTTCTCTTAAGTTCCCAAGAAAAGATTACATTTCAACACAGAACTCTAATATTAATTTAAATATAGTTAAGGGAACAGCAGCTCTCCTTTTCTCTTCATTAATTTCAGCCATGTTAGCTCTTTTGTCCACATGGGACATTATCATTTTTAATTTTGATAATCTTATTAAGCCTCAATTGTGCTATCTCAGATATGGGAACAATGATAGTTGCTCATGCCTTGGTTATGAGAACATTATAAAATGATAGAATATACAACTAATTGTTGCAATGTACTTTGAAATTGATTGCTTTTTTGTATATATGTTATTTTTTTACAAAAAAAAAGAAAAAAGAGAGAAGGAAGAGTATAATAGAAAAGATAGGATTTAACAAATGAATATAACTGCTGAATCAATATATTGATATTTCTTTTGGTCTCCAGTGTCTTGGAATAGCTAGAAGAAAAAATGAAAAATCCTGGAACTGTAACCCACACCAAACTTTAAAATCTGTTATATAATTACTCATTAAAATGTATTTGGAAAATTATTGCTTTTTTGTATATGTGTTATTTTTCACAACAAAAAAGTTTAAAAAATGATATAATATATGCAATATATTGCAATGCTCTCCCTATTTGTGGGAGGGTAGAGACAGATCCTAGCAATTCATTCACATTAAATGCCAGTGAGGAGAAAACCTGAGGCATCCATTTTAGTCTGACTCAGCAATCAGAGGTAGGAATATGTAGGTAGCCATAAACAGAAAGTATTTTTAAATATTGCTACATTGCTGAGTGGGTAGAGAAAGCAGTTTCTAGATTTTTTGTTTCTAATGCTACAATGTGGTATGTAGACTACTTGTATGCCTCCTAAAAAATAAGAACATAGACCTTTCTCATACATGAAAGTTATTTTCTCCTTTTTCGAAATTAATAATAGCATAAGTGTGGCAGTTAGATTCAGTGAAGGTGAAGGTGCCTAGTTCTATTGCTGTGGACATGAGTCAATGGCTTGTGAACCTCATCTGTTCCTGATTACATCTGCAGTAGGCTAGGAGGCAGGCCTGCTGCAATGAATGATGTTTGACTTAATTGGCTGGTGCTTAAATGAGAGAACTCAACATAGAACAGCCCAAAGCAGCTCAGCATACCTCATCTCAGCACTCACAGCTCAGTCCATGCCTTTGGAGATGCAGAAAGAAATCACCCCAGGGAAAGTTGTTGGAACCCAAAGGCCTGGAGAGAAGGCCAGCAGAGACCATCCTGTACCTTCCCATGTAAGAAAGAACCTCAGATGAAAGTTAGCTGCCTTTCCTCTGAAGAACTATATGTTAACTAAATAAATCCCCTTTTATTAAAAGCCAATCCATCTCTGGTGTGTTGCATTCTGGCAGCTAGCAAACTAGAACAATAAGCTTCAGAGAAATGTTGACTAAATTATATTTTGAAATACCTTAGTGACATTTCTCTAAAATAATAGCCTTAAGTTTTGTGTGAAATTGGAGACCAAATTCTGTAAACTTAAAGTAGTATATGAAACAAAGCATTTTTCTGATGCTATTTATGCTCTTTTCTCTAGAGATAAATGTAGAATATCTGATAGTCTATTATACGCTTATTCAATTACAACGGCATTAAAATCAGAAAGTGGAAAATGAGGAATTAATACCAGATCATCATGCCCTACTAGGTCCACCATTTTACAGGTTCATTAAAATGAAAAAGTTTGTACCTGTTTTTCTTTAAATATTTTCTTTTTCTTTTTAAACTATGAAACTGAAATCTGTCTTACATTTTACTTGAACTTGATGCTTATTGTAATAAAGCAGCCCTAAAGATAGAAAACAAGACCCCAATACACCAGATTGTCCTATCTACAGTTGTACTATGGAAATATGCTGTGGAGAATAAAAATAACAGTATTTTTTTTATTTTTAATGCTATAACCTGCTCTCTATCATTTTTAATGAATATTTCTCAGCCTATATGCATAATATTAAGTGATATTTCAACACAGTTATCCACAATAAAATGAGCTGATATTTGTTGAATTTTATAACCATATCCACAACTTTAAAATTAACCTAATGAGCCTACTACCTGCCCATCTGTTGTTGAAAGTAAATGAGAATTGATAACAGCTAGGAAAATTCCATCACACTGAAAACTATGCCACTGCTCTTCGTTTATTCTCTTTTCACACCAGGATGCAGGAAGTGTCAACTCAATTTTACCAAAAGTTGATCTGTGTCTCCTATTTAATACACATTGTGCTAGACACTGAAAGTTTATTCAAAGATAAGTAAGTCTCATGACCTCACCTCTTGAGGATTGGAGATGAATACAAATACTAGGATATGAGTGAGCACAAATGAATTGCCATACAGGAAGCTTATAAAAAGGCAGTTAAGTTTCAGAAAACAAACAAACAAAAGAAGCCAACCATAGAATGAATAAAGAAAGTTTTCATGGAGGGCATGGAATTTAAACTGGACTTTGAGAAGTAGGAAGCATTTCATTTCCTAGGAATAAAGGGAATGACAGTTTGGCCAGATACACTGTAGAGAGCAAAATCATGGATCTGTGTGGTGCAGATGGTGTGCTTGGACCCAGCATGCAACCTATGGAACAGAGTCACGGGAAACAAGACTCAAGTTTTGGGGTGCAGGTACAGAATGAGGGTGGTAGAAAACCAAATAGAGAATTCAAACTTAATTCAGAAAAACAACAGAGACTTTTAAAGTTTTGTTAGTAGCAGAATGATAATTGTGGTAGCTGGCAAATTAGATGCTCCAAATGAGTCTCACTTCTGGTATCCATACGCCCTTCCATATTATACCATGGTTGGTCTGCGTGTTCAACAGGATATGGTAGAAGAGATGTTGTATCACTTCTGATACTGGGTTATAAAATATACTATATTTCTCTCTCTCTCTCTCTCTCTCTCTCTCTCTCTCTCTCTCTCTCTCTGTCAGATCATTCACTATGAGTTATGCCTTGTCATAAGGAGCCCTACGTAGAGAAACACATGGTGAAACTCGAGGCTCCTGCCAATAGCCATTCGAGAAAGCTTGGAAGCAGATCTTCCCATCCTAGTCATGTCTTCAGATACTACAGTCCCAACTGACCCCTTAACAGCAATCATGGAAGAGACCAAGAGCAGAACTAGCCAGCACAGTGTTCCTGATTCACAAGGAATGGAGGTGGCCTAGTACTGACTGCTGGAATCAGGAATTGTGGTGTATACATACAATGGCCTACTGAGCGGACAAAGGAATGAAGTTGCGAGGCATGCAACTAGGTGAATGAAACTTAAGGACAGTATGTTGAACGAAACATCAGAAATAAAAAGACAAATGTTATCCTCACTGATATGGACTAACTATAATGTAAAAAATCAGTGAACTGAAGTAGAGAGAATGGGTTATCAGGTTGAGGCCTATTGTAAAGGGTCCTAGACTGCAAGTTCATAGAGCAGTCACATATATTCAGGAGTTGTAACTGTTACTTCTAGATTCTGAGCTACTGAGCTTTTTTTTTTTTTTTTTTTTTTTTTTTTTTTTTTTTTAGAGAGAGGGAGGAAGGGAAGGAAAGACAGAGAGAAGGAAGGAAGGAAGGGAGGAAGAAAGGGAAACATCTTTAAACATTTTCTTGTTTTTTTTATTATATTTTGTTTGTTTGTTTGTTTTTTACATGGGCTGGGGCCGGGAATCGAACCGGGGTCCTCCGGCATGGCAGGCAAGCACTCTTGCCCGCTGAGCCACCGCGGCCCGCCCGCTACTGAGCTTTTGTATATAACCTGGTCATTCCCAGAAACTTTGGGTATTTATGTGACACCTGAGACTCAGAGTTAGAGCTATGAAAGTCAGCACTCCTCCATACAGGAACTGTTTAAAAACTTGAAAAATGGATCAGATTTTGACTAAAGATATGAATGAAGCTGATCTAGCTAGGACTAGGGTAGATCAGGATACAGGGTGAGTGATGATATCATCCATATTCTAAAACTTCAGCTTCTGTGTAACACTGAAGGGAGAGATGTTTATTTGATGCAATATTTATATTTTGGGTAGTGCATTACCTAATTTAGCTTGTGTGGTCAGTTTAGCTGAATGTCACAAGTACATGGAATTTTGAATAGGGCATGAGATCTTGTTGGTTTGTCCAGGTTAGTGTGATGCCCTGATATATCCCAGAGTAATTTTGGCAGTGAATAAAGAAGTATTTGCAGAGTCCCCTTGGGGGATGGTTAGATAGGAAGAAATACTAAATTTCCCCATTTTGAGAATTCCTGATATTCTCACAAGCAGGGGGGACGACCAAATTAATAGGTCAAACCCTCAATCTTGGGGTTTGGCCCTATGAAACTTACCCCTGCAAAGGATAGGCTAAGCCTACTTTTAATTATGCCTAAGAGTCAACCCCAGAGAACTTCTTTTGTTGTTTAAATGTGGCCTCTCTAAGCCAACTTGGCAGGTGAACTCACTGCCCTCCCTACTATGTGGGTCATGACTCCCAGGGGTATAAATCTCCCTGGCAAAGTGGGACACAACAGAACTCCAAAGATTCACTAGGACCTGGCATCACAGGATTGAAAAGCCTTCTTGACCAAAAGGGGCAAGAGAGAAATGAGACAAAATAAAGTTTCAGTGGCTGAGAAATTTCGAACAGAATCAAGAGATTATCCAGGAAGTTATTCTTAGGCATTATATAAATATCCCTTTTTGGCTTATGGTGTATTGGAGTGGCTGGAGGGAAGTACCTGCAACTGCTGAGCTGTGTTCCAATAGCCTTGATTCTTGAAGACACTTGTATAACAATATGGCTTTTACAAGGTGACTGTGTGATTGTGAAAACCTTGTGCCTGATGCTCCTTTTATCCAGGGTATAAACAGATGAATAAAAAAATAAATAAATAATAGGGGGATAAGGGGTAGAATAAATTAGGCAGATAGAAATACTAGTGGTTAATGAGAGAGGGGTAAGTGGTCTGGGATGTATGAGTTTTTTTTCTTTCACTGGAGTGATACAAATGTTTTTAAAATGATCATGGTGAGGAATACAAAACTATGTGATGATATTGTGAGCCACTGATTGCATACCATGTATAGACTATTTGTATGTGAAGATTTGTCAATAAAATACTTAAAAAAAAGAAGAACCTCAGAGATTGTGTGAATAATAAATGTTTACTGCTTTTAATTTGATAAATCTGGGGACTATTTGTTATGCAGCACTACATAACATATAATGATAGATTGGATTTGTGGTATAAAATGATTTATATGGCAGTAGGTTTCTGGTAGATTAGAAGAAAAAGGTATAATTTTGTCTAATTTTAGTAACTTACCACATTGTGTTTCCTCGTTTAATGATCCTTGTAATCTTTTAAGACTCATATCATTAAGTAACTTGCCTAAGATCACAGAGTTAGTAAGTGATGATCCAAATTCAATCCCTGTTCTGTTTCTATAAATAATTGTTGGTTGAATGAATGAACAAATAAGTGGATGCACACTTCATAAGTTAGTATAATTTCCTAGAAATATTTTTCTCCTAGCATTAAGAAAATTTCTAAATTACTCCTGAGAAAGATCCTAAATTATTTCTGAGATTCATTTTCCTTGTACACTCTCAGTAAATGGAACTGAATTGGTTTCCAAGGAAATGTGTTTTGGCAAGGTTCACTGGTCTCGACGCAGTTAAAGATTTCATAGTACAAAACTGCAAAATCTGTATTTAAACTACCCTCTCTGAACATTAATGTATAAGTGATTTCTGGGAAGTGCTAGATTTTGACTTCTTTTGTGGTTTCAGGCAAAAAAAAAAAAAAAGCCCTAGAAACAACAGCCTTTAAGAGAGTGCAAACTCCTCAACTGAAATTCACTGCAACTCAGTTAAAAAAATAAAAGTGTTAGCTGTGAGATCCAAGCAATGTTGGAATAAATAGTCAGATGGAGAAGAAGAAAAAAGGACAAAACAACAGTAACACTCATCAAAACTCAATTTGTAAAATAAATATGCAGCAAAAAATAAAAAGATCATCATTAATACCTAGTGCAAAATACCAATAAATGTCTTAAAGCTGTATTCTGAGAGGCAATATAGCATAGTGGTTAAAAGCACAGATGTTAGAACTAGCATGCCTGTGTTATACCCAAGCTTGGACTTTTATGTACCATCTTACCTTGAGAAATTACTTATCCTGTGTGGATCATCTCAGAAAGGGGTTATTATGCTTACCCTATAGAGTTTGTTATAAAAATGAAATGAACCCAAATATGAACAGTGTTTTCAAAAGTGACTAACATAGATTAAAAGTTACATGCTTATATACTGGAACTTGCATTATTTTGTTTAACTTCTAAGTGACCCTGAGAAGTTATGATACACATACAAAGTTGGGGGAGAGGCAGCACATTCAGTGGTTCTGTGTTCTTACTCGTAGGAATATTAGTGTAACAGTGAGATAGACACAGATTTATATAGGAACTAATTGTCTGCATGGGGAAGAAGAGCTTGACCACCAGTTGTATTTCATAAATGGCCTGTGTATTAAATCTGTTATAACTCAAAGAAAGATGATGCGGTCCACACCTCCTTAAATTTTGTACTCTTAAATTTTGCACGTGCCTCACTCTGTTTCTAATCCTTTGACATGATAATGAAAAGAAAATTGACAATGGACATCTGAGAGGTTGGCTCTTAGAGAGCATACCTGCTCTTCTTTAAGGAAATCAAGAAACAAAACCTGACGCCCAAAAGCCAAACGCTCATGAATAATCTTATGTCTCTGTTTCCTCTTAATTTTAAGGTTTTTTAAAATGTCATGTTCATCAGAAGGGTTTCAGTTGTGTTTCAGAAATCTGAGAAAATTGAAAAATGATCCCAAAATAGATGAATTACTTCAAGATGAACCCCTCCATGGCTCAAGAAAATATATGTAGTTGATGCAAGCTGCTTGCATTTTGTTTAAAGAAATCTTCCCTGGTTTTGTCATGTTAGACCTAATGGTTCCAAACAACTGTCTAGCAAAAGTTTTGAACTGCAGAGAAAATGCATATGGGAACCACGTTCTGCTCTAGGCAGAGTTCTTACATTCTCTTATAGTTTTCTACTAGTGTTTCTCTTCATATTATTACTGATGGAGGACTAGCCATTCTTGACTGGAATTTAACTGTAAATATTTTTAAAGGATCATAAATCATTGGGGAAGACATTTTATTTTAATTATTATAAAATAATGTTTTGTTTATAGTTGAAGCAAAAATTATTGTGCTGTTTGAAAATATGTATTAGCATAACACCTCTTGAAGAAATGTCCTATCTAAAGGGACATAGCAAACCTTAATATTTCTCCAGAGGACAACTATAACAGCAGCAATGAATGTAAGAGTTAGGTAAGCTTTGAAGGCATATAAGGAAAAACTTCGAAAAAATGCAGTTGTTCAGAAACAAGAACAAAATTATCTGGCTTTTACCAAACAATACTATGCATCCAGTACTGTGAAAATAGCATTATTATCTCATCCCAACAATAAGATAGGGATTACTGTCCTCCTTTTACATGTGACAGCCTTGAATAACTAGGTGTTTCTAGAGATTAATTCTTGATGGAGCTTGTGTTTGAATGAAGGCTAGGCCACTGAAACATGTGCAACACTGCCTCTGGGAGTTTTGACTTGACGAGCTAGGCAAACAAGGGTGGAAGGCATGGGGATGTTACTGATAATTCTAAATAGTAAACTTGCTACTGGCAAAGTGGGGTTCTGAAAGATCAGTGTGCAGAACGATGGAAGGTAAAAGATCTTAAGATCAGGCTAGGCATTCCTAAAGCTGAGAATATAAAGGAAGAACAAAATAATGAATGAAAAACACTACAGAATCTTATCATGGTTTGATTTCTCCAACAATGGTGTTAGTGGCCGGCATTGATTGAGAGAGTCTATTCACTTGGCACCATACTAAGCAACTTTATGCATTATCTCAAGACTTCTTCAGAATAAGCCTGTGGGATAACAATTATTATCCTCACTTTGCAGATGAAGAAACTAATTTTTTCAAGTGTGGAATTAACTTGTCCCAGTCTGAAATATTATATGAAAATCAGGTTCAAATCCATGCTTGTCTGATTATAGGGCTTTTGTTGTTAACTACTATGCTATAGTCATCACATTATTTCCTATCCATATGTTCTTTTGAGTATCACTACAAATTTAAAGGCTCATAGTAACTAATGCAAAAACTGAGACTCAGACACACTGAGGGACTGCCCTAGGTTTTATACCTAAGATTCCAAATCCAAGCCTGAGTACATTGATGGTGAAGGTGTATAACACGTGCACTAGAAATGAAGTACTTTGAAAGCAAATAATTCCACAAAAAGAGGTGTCTAATCTTCCCTCTTTACAGAAAGAGTCTTCTCAATAATAGACCAAAGAAAACACTCTTTTGGAATACATTCAATACCTAACAGTTGTATGCTTCCCACTAAGATCGGTTTTTATCTATCATCTGAGAACTTCCTACTGTTGTTGATTATTTCATTGAAAACCACATTTCTAAAATGTGAGAATTAATCAGAATTTAGTTGTTTTCATTCCAAAGGTTAAAAAAAAGTAATAAGAATATCCACAGCAAACTATATGTTTCTTGATTTGATTTATAAGTTATTGTATTAATGAACTCCATCTGAAAACTCTGCAACAGACTATATCCACTTTAAATGAGCTTATGATGTCTGTCACAAAATGAACAATATAATAAATATATCATTCATTAGCAAGACCTAGCATCAGTGTGTAATGGGAATGTTCAGGAAGAATCAAAATGGACAAATGAAATGACCACCCTTCAAAAGTGAGATGACAAGAATCAGTTGAGATCATATGGGGGTTGATCAAAAGCTGAAGACAGATGATTATCTTTCTCACTTAGAGAAGTGAGGATTTGCCATCAAATGGAGATTTCTCTATTTTTCTTGACCTGAAAGGACCAGGGAAGTTTGTACAGCACAGCCTGCCATGCTGACAGATGAATCAGGAATCAGCCCTCTTCACCAGAGTGATAATTAGCTTTGATGGTGTGCCAGTTTGAAAGCATTATGTACCCCAGAAAAGCCATGTTTTAATCCTGATCCCATTTGGTGGAGGCAGCTGTTTCTTTTAATACTGATTCAATACTATAGGTTGGAATCTGTTGATTAGCTAATCTTCATAGACATGTGACACACCCAATTTTTTGATTAGGTTGAGATGTGACTACATCTCTTCCAGATGGGTCTTGATTAGTTTATTGGAATACTTTAAAAGAAGAAACATTTTGAAGAAACCTCAGAAATGACAGAGCCAACAGAAACTTCAGAGCTGAGGTGACACAAATACCAACCCTAGGAGAAGAGAGACATGGAAGTTTACATATGCTTGGAGCCCAGCAGATATTGCCATTAGATGTAAAGCAAGCCAGAACCTGGAAAGAGAGGCAAGGGAAGCCAAGAGATGAAGGCCAGCCCTGGAGAAGCAAAGTGAGGAACCTCCAAGAACAGAGGTGGAACACAACGGAGCCCAGGAGCAAGGGACCAGCGAATGCCAGTCACATGACTACCCAGCTGACAGAGGTGTTCTAGACCCATTGGCTTTCCCCGAATTAAGGTATCTTTCCTTGGATGCCTTAGTTTGGACATTTTTATAGTTTAGAACTGTAAACTTGTAACTTATTAAATTCCCTTTTTAAAAGCCGTTCCAGTTCTGGTATATTGCCTTCTGGAAGCTTCCAAGCTATTATAGATGGCCTCTATAAATGGTAGTAAGCATGCCCAAAGACTTATCCAAACACTTGATCCAACACTTTCATGACTTTTATCCTAAATTGCATGAATATTTTTGTTCATTTTATCATTGAATTCAAACTATAAATTGTACATTACAGAGTTAACAGTATATATGACTTTAAAGTTCTGACAAACGATATAGAAGTGAGGTTTAAGACAAAAATTAATACATATGGACTTTATTTATTAATATATTCCAAATATATTAATATATATCTTGAATGATATTCCAAATGTCATTCAAGAATGACAGTGCATTCACGCTGCCCTTCTCTCCTCCCACAACCACAGCAGATGTCGTAATAGACTCTTCCATTCATTTGCTTTTGATCCTAGACTAGGTAGTAACCTGAAAATGACCATGTCTGTGTCTGTAAATGAATGTATCTGCCATTTCTAGGTCATGCTAGGATATAAGAAATACATACTTAGGCTGACATAGTTATGAAACAAAACTTTTAATTGTGATGTCTTGGGGTGGAAAACAGATCACCAGTGAAGCTTAGAAAGTAACATATAGTCAATACGTTTTTTTCATGTCCACCTAGCAGTACTTATCTCATCTTCTTGCCAAAGCTAAGCAAGTCTAATGACCCCTTCTACTAATGAATCACAGACTCAGAAAACAAAACAGAACACACAAACAGCCAATAAAAATCATAACAAAACAAATAAAAAGGGAATCCTAGGCAACAGCAGCAAACATTTTGCAAACCACTTAGATTTCAAATGTTAGAGGAATTCAATGAATAAGCTCACAATGTTTCCATTGCTGGGAGACAAGTAACACACCTTTTGGAAAAATCAATTTTAAAATAATCGATATTAAAAGCAAGTAAACATACAAAGTTTAAAGCTCTGTAATAATGACCTGAGGCCAAAATAGACTTCAGAACCTACCAGAGAAGCATTCAAACCACTACTCTTCTTAGACTAGTTGTGAAAAATTAAGCTTAATGGAAACAAAAATAGGCACCAATATCAGAAACGCTGAATATTAAAAAAAATATTTCATAATGAAGAGGTAAAGTATGCATATTTGTATAGACCTTTTAAGCAGTCATTTTGATTTTCTTTTCTTCATCATTTTCTGAGTTATAAAAGCCCTTGTAATTGGATGCCTTCAAACTCACTATTAGAATCTAGATTCTAAGGTTAAAGCTAAGCAAGTGAAAGGTCACAAGTCCTCAGGGAGAATTCTGCATCTTTGAGTGCAATATATTATACAATCAACTGTGGAGTTAAAATTGGTTTTGCATCTGGTAGGAACTAAATTAAAGAGAGCTGTATGAAACGGGAATGGGACTCTCCCTCAAACCTCACATTTAAACAATTGCAAAGAGACTGAGGCCTTTACAATACCCAATAAAAGAGTCTTTTGGTATCTTTTTTGTCACTTTTTTTTTTTTTGGTATGCTATATGGTGGGGGTCACATTTCTTTAATTTTCCACATGAATATCACATTTTTGCAGCACCATTTGTTGAATTTTTGTCTGCTTGATTTTTTTTTTTTTTTGGTTTTGGGAAGTGCATGCGCCGGTCTCCCAAATGGCAGGCAAGAATTCTACCACTGAACTACTCTTACACCCTCCTTGTCACTTTTGAGTTAGGAAATTCAATGCTGGCAGTTAAGAATTTGACTCTGGAGACATAATGAAAGTGTTGGAATCCTATTTCTTCTTAATAGCTCTCTGATTTTAGGCAAGTTATTGAAACTTTCTGCTCTTCAAATTCCTCATTTTTAAGATGGCAGAAATAATAGTAACTACCAAATAAAGTTGCTACAGGAATTAAGTGAGATTATGTATGAAAAGTGCTTAGCAAAATGCTTGACACATAATAAATACTCAATAAATTTTATTAGAAATTAGCAATTAATAATGCTAATCGGTAAAATTTAACACATTCCTCACCATTCCATCTGGAGTCAGTTCCCCTCACTCCTCATCACTTAGCAATTAGAGTTCCGAATGCCCAACCCTGTTGTAAAACTTTGTAAATGCCTTCTTATTTCCCTATTTTTCCTGGCCACTCAGACTCTCTTCAAAATCTACTTGTTTCATGTTTTGTTTCCATATCCAGTTTCTCTTCTACTTGCACACTCTCCCCAGGGCAGGCAAATACCCCTGTAGATCCAGCCCCTTACCACCAAGAATAGCCTATCCCTGTACTTCCCCCACCTTGTATGGGAATAGGTCCATACAAGGGCCGACAAGGATGTGTCTGAGGATACAGATGATCTTGTGGACAGAAGTACCTAGAGGAGGATTCTCACACCACAAAGAACGTGGATTATAAAAGAACAAAAATGGTATATGCACTGATACTGTAATAACAAGACAACAACATCAAAAAACAAACCTTAAAGCAGGAAATGTTTATTATTGCTCAGCCTTCATAGCTATCTCGGGGTGGCAGACATTTCTGCTTGCCATTGTTCTCAATCAGGGATCCAGGCTAATGGCGTGTTCACCTTTGGAACGTCATCTGTTACCATGTGAAAATTGAAGGCCCTTCAGGTTGCATCTTATTAGCAAGAGCTAGTCATGTGACCATGCCTATCCACACCTGGTATTGAGATGTTCTATCGTACCATTTTTCTGGAATATTAGCGAACAACTCTAAGGACCACAATATTTTCAAGCCAATATAGTAGACTACAAGCTTCTTGAGAACATAAAATATATTTAATGACTCTTAATACCCACCCCTCTTTATAGGTTGAATTTTCACCACCACCCTGCTCCCCCCCCAAATAAATAAATAAATTCAAGTCCTAACCCCTATCTGTGAATGTGACTTCATTTGGAAATAGGGTCTTTGCAGGTCTAATCAAGTCAAGATGAGATCATACCGAATTAGGATCGGCCCCAAATCCAGTAACCAGAATTGTGATAGAAAGAGGAAAATTTAGACACAGAGGCACAGAGGGAGGAGAGCCATGAGAAAACAGGCAGAAGTTTGTGTGATGCGGTTACAAGTCAAGGAATGCCAGGGATTGCTGGGGACTGCTAGAGCCTAGGAAGAGGCAAGGGAGGATATATCAATATATTTCTGTCATTTTAAGTCACTTAATTTGTGGTAATTTCTTACAGCATCCCAAGAAAACTAATACACTCCCTCAAACATAACCCTTGCCCATAGTAGCTACACAATACATGCTTTTGTAAGGAGTAACTAAATGATCTCATATTTTGATCATAAAAATGAATCCAAATGTTGATTTTGCTAACAGACACAATCATGTTAATAGAATTAGCAGTTTTAGAAAAGCTCATTTATCTGAAATACTTCTATACACCTTCATTTTGTTTTAAATTTTTCAAGTTAAAAATTTTCATATACAGTCTAGAGATTATTAGAGTGTTCTTTGATGTCTTTTTCCTACAGTGTAATATAAATCATTCTCTTGCCATTGAGATCTCCCTCTGAAATTCCTCTACTAGCTTTTGTTAAATTTGTTATAGGAGAAAACTCACACTAAAAGCTGTTTATCATGTGCAGTATAATATTATGAAGACATTTAATGTTTTTTTTTTCCCCTGTGGTATATCAGGTGTCATATTTTTCACATCATCATCATTACTTTGAGTGTGTGTTTTAATTTTCCTTCTCTCCACCAACTCGTACCTCCTACCAGGCTTGTAACATAACTTTTGTGCATTTGTTTCCGTTTCTGGAGGAAATATTGCTATTGGATTTCTACTGTGGCTTCATTCATTCACACACTTGTCCTGATTGAATGATTCATGAGTGGGTGGAAAGATAATGAAAGTGACATCAATGAGTGTTCCAATTAGGAATAAGTCTTGTTGAAGAGCAATTGCTGTGCTATGGTGAGAAGCGTCTTGCCTTAGGAATCCTGAATATTTCTAAATTATGAAAAATAAGAAATACAATGAAAGAAAAAGACAATGAGGACACTTTTAATAAATATTTTCAAGTACTAATAAAAACCAGTAGTGCAACAGAGAATCAAAAAAAAATCTCTAAATACAAACACTCCTGATAGTCTCTATGTTTCAATGCTTTATTTTACTGACCTAATGTTATAGTTGATACACCTGTCTTATAAATAATTTATGGTTTTAACTTCTAGGTAATCAGGCTGCAAACAAGGAAAGGTGTAAGAAGAAAAAAACTTTGGATTTTGGCTCTTTACAAGTCTCTTCTTAACCTCTAGAGTTAAAGAATAGTTCAATACAGGGTAAAAAATACCAGCAATAAATAAACGTTTCCTCTTTCCCAATTAAGTACTCATCTCTGTTTATCAAGCACCAGATCCTTATTTATTTATTTTAACATTGGGGTCTTACACTCTGCCCTGCTCCCATGAAAAACAATACCCATTCCATTAAAACTTCTGTGACCCATTTTTTTTTTCCTTCTTCAAAATCCTACTTCTAAAATTTGTCTGATTCATAATGACATGTTGATTGGGAGTCCTGTCTTCATTTGCTATTTTTTCTATATATAAATTTTACTAGGAAACTTGGGAATTTTAGTTTAAACATTAAAAGGAAAAAAAGAATCAATTGTGAGTGCTTGCAATTCTCTGATTTCTGAAGAGAAAATTCGTTGTTTGTTGGGTAAACCCTCCAGATTTTAGTAATTCTGTGGATCCTGGGAACCAAGAGAAAAGGAATATTGAAGTAAGAAGATGCCTGGATCAGTCAAATTAAAAAGCTGGCAAGAGAGGAAAGAAGACAGAGGTAGGGAGCTCTTGAAAAGCTTGGAGTACAGCAGTTGCACAAAATATTAAGAGATTAAAAGGGAGATTATTATTGCTCTTTTAAAATGATCAAAATATGTCATACAGAGAAAAAGGCACAGATCCTAAGTACTCAAGTCAATGAATTATCATGCAGTAAATACACCTGTGTAACACCACTGAAATCAAAGAGAATATGACAATTGTCTCACAAGGTCTCCACAATTATGTGACTTCTAGCATGATAAAATAGCTCTCCCTAGTTTTGAACTTTATATAAACTGAATCATACAAAATGTGTTCCTTTGTTGCTGGCTTTTTTTGCTTAATTTTATGTTCATTTTATGTAGTCTAATTTATTGAGTTTCACTGCCAAACAGTATTTTTCCATGCTGCTGTTCAGTTGCCTACTTTACCTTTTATGGCCATTTGACTGTTTTTAGTTTTAAGGTCCTTAAATTCTGATGCAAATGAATATCTGTTTACGTAACTGTGGATATACCTAGAAGGCAGCAATGCTGGGCTGTATATTTAGCTTTAACAGCTAGCCCCAAATGGTTTCCCAGAGTAGTCCTACCTTTTCACACTTCTACCAGCTGAATTTGAGAGTTTCAATTGCTACACATCCTAGCGAAATTTGGTATTGCCAATCATTTTCATTTGACCCATTCTGGTGGATAGGTGTAGGTATATTTTTGTGGTTTTAATTTGTGTTTTTCTGATTTTATTGAGGTTGAGTACCTTTTCATACATTTATTGGAAATTTGGATACCCTTTTCTGTTAATGCTAATTATCGCCTCTTGCATAAATTTTTATTAGGTTGCCTATCTTTCCCTTATTGATTTGAAGAAGTACTTTTTACATTATTGAGACAGGTCTTTGGCAAGTATATTCACTACTGCAAATATCTTTTCTCACTCTGTGGATCTTTTCATCCCCAGAAAGATGTCTCTTGATGAACAGAAGATATTAATTTTAATGTGGTTTATTTTATCAATTATTTTATTTATGGTTATTATTTTTCATAGCCTATTTGGGAAATCTTTGCTTATCTTAAAATCCTGAATATTTTACTGTTTTTCTTTCTACTTTTAGATCATAAGATACATTGATTTGATTCATGTATATGGTATGTGAAAGAGGTCAGTATTAATGTATCTATTCCTTATTTATTAGACTGTCCTTTTCTGACTTCTCTGTAGGGCCAACTTAATAAATTAAGTGTCTACATGAATGTGGTACTGTTTCTGGGCTCTATTATGTTCAATTGGTCTATGTTTTAATCTTTACACATGTATTTTACTTTATTATGTTATGTTCATTATAAAACATTATATTTGGTGGTATAAATTTCACAATTTCTTCTTCAAGACTCTTCCTATATTTCTTTCTATTTATTTTTATATAAATTTTGTAATGAGCATATCAATTTTTCTGGAAAAAATTAGGAAGAATTGATTTAATTTACATACTCATTTGGGAGAAAGTGGAACTTTTAGGATATTAAATCTTCCAACCCATGAATGCTATATTTCCCTTCATTTTTTAAAATTTTCTTTAATATTACTAAATGATGTTTCATAATAGAAGCCTAGCATCTCTTTTGTGAAATCTATTACCTGTATTTAATAGGGAATTTGGACACCTTCCTGGAAGAGCAAAATTGATGCTGAGATTTGAAGTATGTGTAAGAACCAGCTGGCTAGTTGGGGAAACAAGAGAAGGTCATGTGGGGGAGAGAATCAAATATCTGACATAACTTGAAAAGGAAGTAGAGTGTGGCAATTTGGAAACTAGAAGTGCTTTACTATGAAAGAAGAGTAGTGCAATATAATTGATTCTATTAGTAAACAGTATTTGGATATAAGTAGATTTCCACAATTATTGCTTGACATGAAAATGCATATATTTGAAAAATAATTTTTATTTTTCTCTCTCATTCTATGAGAGTGTTGTGGCTAAATCATGTATTCAAACATTTGCTTATTATAATACTACTGAATATATTGCTACTTTTCTAAGTTTACTAGTAACTTCAAGAACCAGAATATACTTAACATATTTTCCCAAGTACTTAATTTACTGAGAGAGAATGACTTTGGGGCTTGCAATAAGAGGCTAACTAACTTAATATCATATAATGTATAATCATATAGCACATGCAATAACAATATATTGTTAAAGATAAGCTACATTAATAAAAACATAATACCTCCTTTAAAGCAATAGGTCATACCGTTCATCTCCTTGGAAAAATATTACAGAATACACAGAATATATTAAGAAGTATGACTTAGTTGATATATCACCTTAACTGTAATGGTTGGAAAAAAACTTAAACTCTTGCTCTGAGACAGATGTGTCTTAAATCACATAAATACTTGATATTTTCTTTTTTCATTTATTTGAAAAGGAAGCATTGGTTGTTTTCTGCAAAATAATGGAAATTGATGAAGAAAATTGATGTGTGTCCAGAACAATGCTCCAAAGTCCTTGAGATATTTTAAATCTAGAAAAAAACCCTGCCTCTGTATTCAGTGTAAGCACACACAGTCGCAGGAGTCAAAATCACATAAACGGGAGAAGGTGTGAGAAAGCAGCTTAGAGGTCCTTGCTTGGTAACGGAAGATAGTGGCATGGGGAGGCAGAGTTGTGATATTTTGGATTACAAACGTTTCAAAAGATGAGTGATAAAAGTGATATATGTGTGTGTGTATATATATATATATATATATATATATATATATATATATATATATATATATATTCAAAAAATGGAAAATGCTTAATGGCCTGCTATTTATGGAGAAAGGTGACAATTATCTCTGATTTGTTTTTGATATTGTGATGTAAGGGTTCTATGGATTTCTTTTACTCAGGCCACTGGTCTGAATTCACACAAGTCAGCAGTTTTTGCAGGTTTTCTTAATTGCTGGAACAGCTGACATTCAATTCTTATCAAATATAAAACGTACCTTGGAAATATTACAGGTTCAGTTCCAGACCACTGCAGTAAAGTGAATATTGCAGTAAAGGAAACCATACTGAACCTCTCAAAGTCACCAGTGAGAGCTGAAATTAATGTCTTCCAACCCCCTAGGAATGCTGATATTTTGATCTTCTTCCATGAATCATGAATGTTCTTCATGACGTCTAGAATGGTAAATCCTTTCCAGGTTTTCAATATAGTTTGTCCAAATCCATCAGCAGAATCATTTTTTTTATGGCAGCTATAGTCTTATAAAATGTATTTCTTAAATAATAAAACTTGAAAGTTGAAATTACTCCTTGTTCTATGGGTTGCAGAATGGATGTTGTGTTAGCAGACATGAAAACAACATACTGAGCTCTTGACTGACCAGGAACATTGTCAATGAGCAGTATTTTAAAAGGAATCCTTTTTCTGGGGAGTATCTCCTAACCAGTACATTGAAAATATTCGGTAAACCATGATGTAAACAAATGTGCTATCATCAAGTCTCGTTGTTCCATTTATAGAACACAGGAAGAGTTGATTTAGCATAATTCATAAGCATTGGCTTCAACTTCAAGTCACAAGCTAAATCGGCCCCTAATAAGAGTCAGCCTGTCTTTGAAGCTTTCAAATCAAGCATTGACTTCTCTCTAACTAGCAAAGTCCTAGATGGTATCTTCTTCCAATAGAAGGTGTTTCTTCTACATTGAAAGTCTGTGGTTTCGTGTAGATACTTTCATCAATTATCTTAGCTAGATGTTCTGGATAACTTGTTGCAGCTTCTACATGAGCACTTGCTGCTTCGCCTTGTACTTTTTTGTTATGGAGATGCCTTCTTTCCTTAAACTTCAGGAACCACCCACTGCTAGATTCAAACTTTTCTTCTGCATCTTCTTCACCTCTCTCAGACTTCATAGAACTCAAGAGAGTTAGGGCTTTGCTCTGAATTATGCTTTGCCTTAAGGGAATGTTGTGGCTGTTTGGATCATCTATGCAGATCACTAAAACTTTCACTGTACTGGCAATAAGGCTGTTTCACTTTCTTATCATTTGTGGGTGCACTTGCAATTTTGTTCCAAGAATTTTTCCTTTGCATTCACAACTTGACTCATTGTTCGGTGCAGGTGGCCTACTTTTCAGCCTTTCTTGGCTTTTGATACTCCTTCCTCACTAAGCTTAATCCTTTCTAGCTTTTGATTAAAAATAAGAGACATGACTCTTCCATTCATTTGAACACTTAGAGGCCATTGTAGGGTTGTAATTGGCCTAATTTCAACATTGTTGGGTCTCAGAAAATAGGGAGGCCTAAGGGAGAGGGAGAGAGATGGGGGAAAGGCCAGTCGGTGATGTAATCAGAACGTGCACAACATTTATTAAGTTTCCCATCTTTTCTGGATGCTAATGGTGCCCCCAAACAATTAAAATAGTAACATTAATGATAACTGATCACAGAGCACCCTAACAGATATATGGATAATGAAAAACATGCAAATATTGCAAGAATTTCCAATACACAAAGTGAGTACCTGCTTTTGGAAAAATGATGCTGATAGACTTGTTCAATGCAGGGTTGCCACAAACTTTTGGTTTGTGAAAAAAAAAATCCACAATATCTGTGAAGTGCAATAAAGCAAAGCACAATAAAACTAGGTGTGCCTGAACTCTAAGTAGGTGGCAATATTGTTTGATCAAATGAAATCGACTTATGAGGAGACTTGGGTTCCTGTACCAGACAGGTCACAAATTACGCATTTGGTCTTATGGGAGTTACAAGGCTCCTCCGAGTTTTTCTTAATTTTGAAATGAGGATGTTGCTTCTAAATCTATGTTTATAATTCAAAAACCTGATTGCAAGTTATTCACAATAATTGCAATTAAAATTGCAAATAAAATTGGCAGGGTCAAAGAATTACTTAAGGGTTTCAATTTACTCTCTATAACATGTTGAGACCCCTCCTCTATCAAGTGGAATACAGAAGGAGGATAAAGTAAAAAACCACACAATTTTGAGTAAGTCTGCCCCCAAAAGGATCGAATTGTCAACTGCACTATCTGACAAGTGTTAGTTGAAGACTGATGATGTGCTTTGCGTTCCGAAATTCTCTCTCATTATCAAAGACCTGGTGTTTTGAGCCTTCCATCATTTGAGCCCAGTTCACGTTTATGATTCAGAAAGGCTGCAAATGCATGCCACGTAGGACCCCCTCCTTTTCTCCTTATATCTTCCAAGTGAGCAGGGTATAAACAAGCCCTATTGGAGAGTGAAGTCTTTCCCAGGAAATGAAGGAAGGACATCTTTCTGCCAGCCTATCTTCCACAGCAGATAGGAGTTGATTGTTTTACTCCATTTCACTTTTACTCCCGTCTCATTCAGCTGGCTCTGTTTCCCAGTCAAACTCTGCCCTAGAGATTGTCATTAAGAACTAACCACTAAAATATATTATTTCAGAGTCAGTTCTTTATTTTTAGTCTACTCTAGGATGTGATGGATAATATAATCTATAAAGCCAGAGTTATTTGATGAATAGATAATTCCAGTGTAGGTTTGTTAAAATCAGAAAGGATTTTGAGACACTGTTTCTTCCCTAGCCTAGGATTTCTCAACTGTGTTCCAGCTTCACATCCTAGACAGAACGTGTATGGGTGTTTGGGTGGAAAAGACAGGTTGGGAAGAAAGCATTGGAGATAAAATGGATTTTGCCTTTCTTTCAGAGAGTCATCAATTTGATCATAAATTGTACTTAAGAACAGCACGGAACCGGTTTGGAAAGGTCATCAAGAAATAAACCACTGAGACATTAAAGTAATCATAAACAAAATTAAGAAGAAATAAGGGAAAGAAAAACATCTGAAGAAACTTCACACCATTCCTAATAGAGATAAACAGCTGGGTTTGATAGATTATCTCAAAAGTAGTCACCAGGGTCTTCTATCAGATTTTCAAAAATTCTACACAAAAGATACAACAATCTTTTAAAAACATCAGTTATACTCAATTATGCACTTAGACTTATCAAACATACTACCAGACTTATGATCCATTCCAGAAAAACAAAATTAAAGAAACTTTAAACTAGCATGTGTCCAAACACTGACCTTCCTTGGCATTATTTTCAAGAAATCCCTGATAATGCCTATAAGTGCCACAAACAGCCTGTAAAGGAAAAGAAACAACTGAGGTTATATGCACAGTTTATCTTTACTTGGTCATTTATGCCATTTTATATATGCAATACAGCCTTGTAAATTTCTCTAGTTATTCTCATAAGGGAATAATCGAGGACTGTATTCATTGGACTAAAATAGCTTCCTGATACAACTTTGTCCATTTATTTCTTACCTTTCAAATCCTTATTGTAATGCTAAACTCAGCTCAGGCTTTGGCAATGGTCCACTTAACTCCTCCAATTCAATGCTGTTCTTTGACCTTCTACCCAGAGGAAATAAGAAACTGAAATTAAGAAGAAGAAAATACTAATTAGCAAATGTAGTGTTTATCACAGTCTTTTTATAATTATGAAAACTGTAAAACTAGGTGATAAATAGTAGCCGGTAAATAAATCCTATATTATAAAAGAAATGTAATCATTACATTCTAGTTTTAAAGAATGTGCTTATAGCGAAAAAATACTCAGATACATTAAATAAAAATGGCATAAGAACTTTTCATCATATGTGTGTGGGTATGTACATGATGTATTCTTTCTGTGATAGGGCTTGCCAGAAATAAAAGCAATTAAAATAATAATAAAGCTATTAATAGTGATTATCTTATTACAAATGATATCACAAATGAGTCTGAACTTCTAACATTATATTTTCCAAATTTTCTATAATTTTATATATTACTTTTATAAATAAAAAGCAAAAATAAATAAGGGTCTCTGAGGCACTGGAGCTGGCCAGATGTTTCATATTTATAACTGTTTTCAGTCTTGGGGGAAGCTTTTAAAAATACAGATTCTAAGGCCCCAACATAGACCCATCTTCAAAGTTGGTATGGCACCAATATATAAGCATAATCATCACATGGATTCTTGGGATGAGCAGAAATAGGAAGCCGAGTCTAAGTAAAAAGGCGCATATCATAGAATGGCATTGCTAACACGGGACTTAGATGTCATCTAGCAGAAATTCTATGTCTTAAAAGAAATAGAAAATAAACCTGAAGTTACACAGCTCTGGACATAGAAAGGACATGAAACCTGGCAGCCTATCTTCTAGCTCTCTGCTGGCTCCTCATCCCCTGCTGCCAACCCCCAAACCTCAGCGTTCTTGGCCCTTTATGGATGTGTGTAGAGAGCTTGCCTCCTTTCTTGCTAATGTCAGAATTACTCCCTATTGGAGGTGGAATACACCATCATTGCACTATAATTCAAGCAGCTACCAGTCACCAGATGATAACAATTGTTAGAATTTTGCCTATTTTAGTCAAATCCTTTCAGCCAGCAGTGTAACAATTCTGGAGCCTTTTCTCGTGCTTTAGCAACCTGTATTTCAGACTTTTGAGACATTACTAAAAGTAGAATGCAAAATAATTGAACACTCCCTTGCTGCTTATAATGTGTTATTTTTGCATGAGAGTATATAATTTGCAAAATAAAAAGTGAATTGAAAACCTGAATAGTTGAATATGCGTGACTTTATTTTTTAAATAATATTTTCCATTTTTTAAACAATACTAAATATAGCAACATGAACATAACGAATGGACAGACCTTGAGGGGAAAACGAACATTTTGGGAGAGAAGACACCTTACAATAACTGCCGGAGAAGTCATGGACACACACAGCGGCCATCTCCCGGCTCTTAGTTATCCTTTCCCTGTCCCCTCTTGCTTGTTCACCTGCAGATGTGTTGATATGTTTCCAATTCACAGCCTAGGGGAGATGTTAGGTCTAATGCACTGGCCTGACCATACCCTAAACCCAAAACTGGGAACAAGCACCTCCAGCTGCTTACAGGGCAGGAACTCTGCACAAAGGTTACTTAATACATGCTTTTGCTCGATGGCAGAGCCCCTCCCTCTGGAGTGTATAAAAACTCCACACCTATGTGTCACTTGTCTCCAATGGACAGGGTATGGGGACCCACCAACCACTGTCACTGACCCAAGCCTCCCCAGGGGACCAGCAATGATGCGACCTCTTCTCCTGCTCTTTTGGACCCTTTGCACTGGGTAGGTAATAGAGTGATCACTTGTTGAGAACCTCTGTTGTGCCTGAGCCCGAGATCCCACAATGCACAGTGTTATCAACTCGCTCCACAATGACTTTATTTCAATGTCTTCATCTAACACAGAAAAATCTGTGTTTAATGTAGTTTCAGCCAGTACTTAGTGTTATTGGTTTTAAACATAGGCAAGACCTATGCTTTCTGATTTAAGGAGTAGCTCCATTTTGATATACTATCTCTCTCATATGTTAGATGAGACATGCTAGAGCTGAGAGGCTGCACAAGGCAGGGCCTCCTCTAGTTCCCTGGATTTAGGCAAATAATTAATATAGTCATTTTGATGATAGCATTGAAACTTAGAGAAACTTAGAATTTCTTCATTTACTAAATTAATTAGTACTCAGAAAAGACCACGGACCCATCTTTCCAGGCATTTCCTGCATTTACTGGTGGATGTTATTACAATCCTATAATTAAAAATAAGGACAAAAACAAGAAACAAACAAAAAAATGAAAATGCTAAAAAATATTGGGTAAATTTTGTCAGGACAGAGAGAATAGATATATAGAATATTAAATAACTCAGATTCCCCTTTCTTCCAACAAAATTTTTTTACATGCAATATATTGACCATGCTGTTATTCTCTCATTTGTACTATCCCAATAATTGACAGGTAGGTAGAGGGCTAGGATAAAGACTTAAATCAAACACATGTGACCAGCAACAAACTAATGTGTTCTTTAGGCTCTCAATTATGTCCAGGCCAATAGAGGGGGAATCTAATGGAGGTAGGATGAGAAAGCAGGGCAAGAATTATACTGGCATAATATTGATGTATAAAAGAAAGCATGTTTCTGAGTTTCAGTTGAAATGATTATATTGGTTCCAGCATTATGCAAAATTTTTTGCTTTTTATTTTCAGGAGTCTAGCTATTTTGCTACATTATTCTCTTCCTAGCCTAGGTTATTGTGTTCCTATATCAGGAACCTGGAGGATACATTTAAAAGAGGAAACAACAACTAGTAATTACTTATTACTTATCAAAGTATGATCATATAAACAGAATTACAATTTTTTAGTAAATTCCAAAAGTATCAGTTACACTCACAAAAAAGGGAAGCCTGCCAATGGAATAATATTATATGAAATATATACACATATATATGTATATATATATTATACAACCAATATCATTTAACAGAAGTTTACTTATTCATTCATTCATCAATTCATACTGAAGTATCAATTGAATATCTTATGTACATCATTTACAGTGTCCTACACAGATTATACTACAATAAACAAAACAGATATATTCCTTATGGTCATGGAGATTACAGTATTTTAGTTACAAAACAAAGAATCACACAAGGAAATAATAATGAAATAAGTGCAATGAAGGAAACACACCATTCTTAAAGAGAGATTAAAATAGAGAGACCAAATGTAATTTACAAGTTAAAGTTTCCTAAATGATGAGTAGGAATTACTTTAAAAGATCTCAGGAGCATGTAGAGTATAAGTATGTATCTTTCAGAAGGGAGGATAAATCAGAGAAGTTTATCCATCCATAACTGCACTGCCTGAAAACCCTGAGGTAAGAGTTAGATCCCTTGGAGGAACTAAAACAAAACAAAACACTGAGTCTGTAAAATAATCAGCAAGGGAGGGATAAGTAGCAAAAAGATAACAATGTAAGCAGGTGTCAGATTATATGTTTATGTTATCCTGAATGTGATAAGAAACCATTCAACATTTTTAAATATGGATGATTAAATTTATACTAAGTAGACTAGTGCTCAGACAGAAATCACTAAATGGTAAACAAAATATTCAGAATTGGAATCATCCAAGTCAATAAAAATCTAAGAAACTGTACAATTACCTCAGAATACAATTCCTTACAGGGAGGGACACTGACCCAAACCCAGAGAAAAAGGTGTCACTAATAGACACGGTAGCTGATTCTACCTTGCTCCAGGAAGCTTTCTGGCTTTGACTTAACAACTGAATCTGTAAATTGCATTACTATTGTACTCACTGTTACTGACCTTTTGCCCTGGGGAGATTACTGAAGAAAAACATGCTGTTAGTAAACCTTCTACAAAACCATCCTTTTCAAAACGCCATTTTGTAATAACTGTTGGTTTCCAAAATCCATTTGGTTGTCATTTCCATCCACCATTATAACCTCCTCTGCATCAGGAAACTAGGAAATCAACATTGTTTAGAAATACTGAGAATATTCTTGCATATATCAGAAAGATTTTGAAGATCTCTGAAAGTAAGAATAAATGACACAGTCCCTACATTTAGTTTTTTAGTGATTTTTTTCTGTTGAAAAATGTCTTAATTATTTAGATCTTTGCAAAATGAATATTATATATAGTCACTCCCATTTCACTCAATGTCCCCAATAGAAAACTGTAAAACATGGTTTGTAGATGCTTGCAGCTGAGTAGTCTATCAGCCTACTTTGTGCCAGATGCATTTTAGGGATCCACCAGCCTGCTTTCATTTTGTATCCTTTGTCTGCTTCAGTCCAATCTGACAATGCTTCTGTGAAAGCGATTTTCTCAAGAATGTTGTGTGTCTTCAGAGGACTTCAATGGAGTTCATTCCATTAGCAAAAGCTACACCCATAAATCTGTTCACAATATTCCCTCCTCTATCTTTGACTCCCTTTGAGAGGGTTGAAGGACAGTGTCCTTAAGACTCCTAGGAGCCATAAGGTTGATTGGAAGCATCTGTGAGATACACACAATCGCTTGAATGTGACCTTTGTATGGCTAAATAATAAGACATTTCCACCTAAGTTTTCAGTAAAAGGTTGTTGTTTTCGTTTGCAAGCTGCCAGAATGCAATATTCCAGAAATGGGATGGCTTTGAAACAGGGGAATTTATTAAGTTCCAAGTTTACATATTCTAAGGCCTGAAAATGTCCGAATTAAAGCAAGCCTATAAAAATGTCCAATCTAAGGCATGCAGGGAAAGATACCTTGGTTCAAGAAGGCTGGTGACATTCAGGGTTTCTCTCTCAGCTGGAAAGGCACATGGTGAATATGGCGAGTCTGCTACCTTTCTCTCCAGGCTTCTTGATTCATGAAGCTCACCAGGGGCATTTTCCTTCCTCATCTCCAAAGGCCTCTGGCTACATGGGGTCTCACGCTTTTTTTCCAAAATGGTTTCCTTGTAAAGAATTCCAATAAGCAAACCTTACCTTGAAAGGGTGGAGATACATCTCCATGGAAATTGTCTCATCAAAAGTTACCACCTACAATTGAGTGGGCTACATCTCCATGGATCATTGAAAAGTTCTCACCCAACAATACTGAATGAGGATTAAAGGACAGGCTTTTCTGGGGTGCACAACAGATTCAAACCAGCAGTTGTATGGTTACACCTTTATTTTCTATGCCACACTTTCAGATGAAATATCTTTATTTTTAACTTTTTTCCCATGGGCAGGCACCAGGAATTGAACCTGGGTCTCCAGCATGGCAAGCCAGAACTCTGCCACTGAGCTACCATCACACTGCCTGAAATGTCTTAATTTTAATAGTGTTTGCAATGTGGGAAGGCTGAGAATTGTCAAAACCATTAAGTCCTGTGTTTAACAGTTCTTCCATCAATTAATTTCTCTCTCCATGTATTTCACTCTAAGGAATGGGAAGAAATCAAACAACTTTCAACTCCTTGCTTGGAATTCTCCCTAACTACACAAACAATAAGAGAGGATCACATAACAGCTCCTCACCCATGAAATTCTTCTTTCCACATGACTGCAGGAGAAAATTTTGCTAAATTTTCCACAGCTACGTAAGAAGGGCCACCTTTTTGTAGTTTCCAAAAACATCTTCTTCACTTCCTTCTGAGCTCTCACAGTTAGTCCTCCAAGTCCAGATTTCTGTTAACAGTTTGTTCAAGGCAATTTAGGCTTTTAAAAATGTCATAAACCTCAACATTCTTTCAGCCTCTTCCCACGTCCCAATTCCAAAGCTGCTCTGACATTTTTAGGTGTTTGTTACAACTTTCAGGCACCACACTCTGTATTTTCTTTTACACTGCTGCATAACAATTATTACAAACTTAGCAGTTTAAAATAAAACACACATATGAATTCACAGCTCCCATGCTGTAAGGTCTAAACATAGCTTAGCTGTATCCTCTGATTCAGGATCTCACAGGTGTGCAAGGTGTTAACAGGCACTGCGGTCTCACGTGAGCACATGGATTCTTGTCTAAGTTCTTGTAGTTTTTGGCTGAATATTGGTCCTTGAGTTGCAATGCTCAAAAATTCACATCCTAGAGGCAATCCATGGTTTTTGTTACACAGACCTCCCAATATGGCTGATTACTCCATCCAAGCCAGAAAAGAAAGCAAGAAAGCAAGACACTTGAGCAGGTCTGCTTTCAAGATGGAGACTGACACCACGTGATAGAATCATAGGAATGACATGTCACCATTTTTGCCATGTTCTATTGGTTAGGAACAAATCACAGACTGACACATACAAAAAGGGGATTATACAAGGACGGTGGTATGGACTGAAACATGCCCCTTCAAAGAAATGTTGATGTCTTAATCCTTGATCCTATGCATGTACACTCATTTGTAAAAGAATCTTTGAAGATGTTATAAAGCGAGGCCAAACTGAATCAGGATGGGCTTTAATCCAACGCAGTGGGTGTCCCTATAAGTGGAGGAACTTTGACACAGTAGGAGAAGACAGAGAGATAGCCATGAGATGAAGGTAGAGATTGAGTTATGAATTGCTGGCAGGCCTCCCGGGATGCTACAGACCTCATACGTAGCATCGCTTTGCTAACTCTTTGATTTTGGACTTGTAGCTTCCAAAAATGTGACACAATAAATTTTCATTATTTAACCCAAGTAGCTTATGGTTCTTTTTACAGAAGACGGAACACCAGAGGCTGGGATCATATGGACCGTTTTGAATTCTGCCCACCACACAGGATATATTAATGTCTATTATAAAGGATAAGGTAAGTGAGGGAATTTAGACCATTCTTGTTAGGCACAGTCTTGATTCAGATCCTATTTTGTTTGGTTCTAAATCACAGGCACTTAAGCCCTGCACTTAATCACATATATGGTTTACTCTTTGAGCATCTAGTTTCACAAACGTAAAATGATGAAAATATTACCTACCTCATAGGGATATTATGAGGAATAAATGAGACTTATTTTGTGCTAGGCCAGAGTAGAGATCATTCAAAGCTAATAAATATTATAATTACCATAGCTTTGCTAAATTGCTATCAAGAATCTAATTTTCTTATCTTGGATTAAAATTCAAAGTTTGCATTACTGAGTTAGTATGCTTGAGTTTAGCATTTCTATACACTATTACCTTAGAAGATCCTGGCTCTATTGTACCCGTGTGGAAATAAAGTGTGGCCCACTACGTTGCGTCTAAATTCCCACACTTCCAAGGAAAGGAAGCACCTTTTAAGAATGGAACTAGGATAAGAAAGAATGTGGTCTGTGGAAAAATTTACTGGACAATTCTTCAGTAGTTCTATCCCCTTATTCTGTTTGTTCTACCATCAGTAGATACTGAACTCTCTTGGGAATCAAGACTAAGAAAGGTCAGAGAGAAAATTACCTGTCTTCTAAAACTTCAACAATGCATTTTGGTTTCCAGTGCAGTCTGAACTAAGAGTCACAGTAAGCCTTTTAGCCGAAAGCTCCAACATTAAGTCAGAAAAAGGATTTACTTTATATCTGAAATCTTTAAGGCTTGTGAATTGCCTACCAAAATTCATTTGTAATAATTTACCCAACTTTTCAATTTAGTAAAAATTGATTACTTTTCAGTATGAAAAATTATTTAACACTAAACATTTAATATCTATAAATGAACAGTACTTTTCTGATGCAAAGAAGTTACAAAAGTTAGCTTCAAGAAGTTGAGGTTCAAATAGGGTAGAAAAGGGATGTATATAACTAACTCTAATATAAAATAGATTAGATAAAGGCCATAAAAATACAACATATAAAATGCTAGTGGAGTTAAGAGGGAGGTGATGTTACTTCTGGGTAGAGCATTTCATGAAAGAGATGGCATTTAAGTGGTACCATAAAGAAAGGATAAATTAAGTCATGGGATTATGGAGGTTTTGCAGATGGAAGGGACTTGTGAACCAATTCTCAGAATTGGGAATTGTTAGAGTGTCAAAAGGAGAGATAGTACAGGGAAAAAAACCAAGTAGCTCACTTTGACTTAGAATGCAAGAATAAGAATAGTAAACTATATCAGAGCAATATCAGAGAGAGATTAAAGAGGATAAAGGAAGGAAGATACATTCAAGGATGATTTCAGTCATTTGAACCTGTGTAACTGGGAGGTGGGTAATGAATTTACCTAAAATAGGGAAGTCAGGATAATGAACTAAGTTCAGTCCCCACCCCCAAAGATATAAGGATGTGTGTTCAGTATTGCACATGTCTTGTCTAAACTGTACATCACACAGAGCACTGAGGTTTCCCCTGGGTTATAGTATAAGGTGAGGCTGGAATTCTTGGGAGAGATCTTGATGAGGATGTGAATTTTATGACATGAAAGGGAAGCTATGAAATCTTAGGTACTTGGTTGAATAAGAGTGTATGTGATTACCCTGGAAGCAATGGTGAAGAGGGGAAAAAAATGACAAGTCAGAAATAAGGGAAGAAAAAAAAGCAGAAAGGAAAAGGAGTGTTCCACTAAGCAGAGCTTCAAAAAGGATCTGAAAATAGCTATTTGCATATGAAAGACAAAAAAAAGTTATTTGTGTTTGTTTGGGGTTTACTTTACAACAAATTATTTTGATGTATTACGGGGCTTCACAATATAATGAATCACAAGTGCATTTATAGGCAAATACATTCAAGCTATCTACTTTGGAGCAGCATCTAGGGATTTATGTTTCTCTTAAATCTCACATACATATTTAATGAAGGTCTTTTACTATAAAAATATGTCTATACTTATTTTTAAAGTATTGTATTCTCACCAAATTCATGTACACTCTAATAGTCTCTTTAGTTTTCTATATATGCAGTCATAGCACCTGCAAATAAAGATATATTTGACTCTTCTACCTCCAGTGTTTGTGTTCTCTTACCATTACATTAGCTAGATACTGATAATAATTCTAAATACTATCCAATAACAATGGGGATGTTGACCATCCCTGCCTTCTTTCTACTCTGAAGGGGAATAATTTAGGTAATCATTATTACATGCAAAATTTGTTTAGGTTTTCCTATAAAAGGGCATTGCCAAATTTTAGTAAGTTTTCTTCTTTAGATTAATTTTTATTAAAATATATTATTTGGATTCTCTAAATTGTAACAGTCCTTTTTTTGTAGGAAACCTTAATATTAGAGTTTGGTAAAGTATAAACAATAATAATATAATGAGACTACAGTTTGATGTACTTTGGAATGGTCATCCTCTTTCCCCCCACGGGACCCTTGATATTATTCTGTGATATTCTCTCTACTTAGGCAGGAGCTAGGTTGTTCTATGTTACCGCCTCAAGGAAAGGAGGACAAGTCAGAATGTGGAAATCAATTGAGTCAATTCCATGCTTTTGGATTTCAAAACTCCAAGCCTTGAAGGACCCGGGGCATCAACAACAGATTTGAAGAAGTAGATAAAGAAGCAAACTTTATCACCTCCATATCAAATAAAAACTCTCAGGACTAAGAAAAATCATAAAATTGGAGAAGAAGAGCAGAATTGTGTCATCATATTCTGACTAATTCCTATCCCTGGTTCAATTTAAACGCGGGTGTGTGTGTGGGTAGGGGTGGGGGTGGGGGTGGAGGCTGATGGGCAGCAGGACTTTGGAAGTTCTTATTATTCCAGAACAGAAAAGATCTGTGACCTTTGCTGAGAAAGTAGTGGGAGTTCAGATTTCCCTGTGCCCTGTGGCACAGCGTCTGAGCATAGTCTGGTGAAGTGGGAAGCCTTTGAGATGGCTCCCAATTATCCTCCCCATTAGTGTTTGGGCCCTTGTAATCCTGTCCCCTTGAGTGTGCCCTGGACCTCCTAACTTCCTTCTAAAAAGTAGTGAAAGTGATAGGATATCATTGCGGGATCTAAGTTACAAAAAAAAAAAAAAAATGAATGCTTCCATTTTGCCAGGTCCCTTGCTTTCTTTTTCAAAGCTGTCGTGTTGGGGGAGGCATGCTGAGGTGGTGTGAAACCAACATGACAAGGAACTTATCTCCAGCCAAGAGCCAGTCACTTCCAACAATCACCAGAAAAATGAAATGACAGCAGCCCTGGCTGATGCCTTGTTTGCCATCTTGTGACAGTCCTTGAGTGAGAAGACCAGCTAAGCCCTGATTCTTGACCCACAGAAATGGTGAGGTAATAAATGTCTGTGGTTTTAATCTGCTAAGTTTTGAGGTGATTATTTTACACAGTCTTAGAAAACACACGCAGCTAGATATCATTCACATGTGTGAAATGTCTATGCGGATAAATTTGAAACTGGCTCTCATCCCAGCAGGAGAATATGTCCTTTATTTGTGAATAGTCCTGGGGAAGTAAAGAGTCTAAGAAAATTGCAGAAAGTTTACTTCAGACTCAGAGTGGTGTGAAAGCAATGAAAGCAATCAGATATTTTCTGCAACCTTGAAAGGGGAATGGAATTTACTGAGAGAAAACTGGAAACTTCAGAGGCCTTGAAGGGGATAAAAAGGCATGGTTGACCAAGTCATTATTTGAATTTAAGACTGAGTGTGTGATTGGGATTTGCAAATCTCTAAGGATATCCATGTGCTCCAATAGAAAAGACAAGATAGTACCCTGTGGAGTAGACACTGTGGAACTTGGAGTGTCTTCTATGCCTATCCCACATGCCATTCCCAAAGAAATGGGGGAGAATTGAAATGACTCCTTAAAATTCTACCTTGAGGTAGAATGTAGACCTCAAATATAGTTCAAAGTGATTTTAAATAAATAAATAAAGCATGTTACATTTCACACATAAATAATATGTTGGTTGGGATTGATTCTACAGTAAGAAAACTCAGTCACCAGAAGAACAGAGAGATGGCTCAAGGAGAAAGAGCTGAAGCTTCGTGCAGACATTCTAGAGATCAGTAGGAAAGCAGGATACCAGTATACTGAAAAATTTATTGGAAGGAAGAAAATCGTTCCTTGGAAATCAACTTTAACCCTTATAGTAAGAAAGTCAATAAACAAAACCCAAAACATCCTGCCTCTAAGAAGGACCTGGAAGAAAGAAGGGGAAACCTAAAAATAAAATGGTATTGAACGCAATATTGTAAGGTACACAAGAAGAAGGTAAACAATCCAGTTTAGATAAGGATTATTTCTTAGTAATTCTGGGAAATGGTTATCATCAAATCCTTGGTGAGGGAGAACTGAAGACTGATGCCAAATGTGCCACATAGTCTTCATGGGTCAGTATTAAAACAGCCATATCTTTTTTTTTTTTTTTTTTTTTTTACATGGGCAGGTACCCGGAACCCAACCCGGGTCCTCTGGCATGGCAGGCAAGCATTCTTGCCTGCTGAGCCACTGTGGCCCAAAACAGCCATATTTTTAATAATATATATATTATCAACATGCTCTCCAGAATTTATTTTCAAATAATTTCACAATCCCAATTAAAGAATTCTTTCAAGCATTCTCATGCATAGATACATAGATGACTAAACCAGGTATAGACCAAAGATTCTAGTGCTCAAATATAGCAAAATCAGAGCAACCCTCTCATGAATCTGTCATGATTTGTTTCTCCCTCATCTGTTACCCTTTAAAGCCTGTCTGTGCAGTGTCATATAGGGTGGATGTTTCCTTTTGTCCATGCTAAGCTTATATCACAGACAGTTTCTAGGGATTTAGATATGATCAATAAAAAATTTCCACTTTTTCTAAGTAATATGTATTAGATACACACAGATATATAGTGTCTTTGCCAGTCCTAGACTTACAGAAATGTGCATTAATTTTCTTCTGCCAGTTAAAAGTATGTTGTTACTGTAATTATGCCAACCAGCCCTCAAACATATGTGACTGAACCAATTTTGTCTGAAATAGAATCTTGCACTGAATACAGCAGAAAAATTGACAATTAACAATGACAAAAGCAAAATAGGAAAATATATCTCATACAATTTATTAATGTTTCTAAAGGATCTGGACATAAGTGGAACAGCCTCGTAGGGAAATGGTCTTATATAAAATCCAAGTGATTTTAATAGCCTTATAAGTGAAACCATTGCTCCTCAGAATTATTTCCATCTTTAAAAAAAAAAAACAATTCCACTCTCTCTTTGTGGAAAAAAAAATCACAGCCCTATCATTTATACAATGGCATACTACAGCTTCACTTAATGTGTTCAGTAGCTACTTAATTTCAACTTATTGTATCATTTAGGGCCCAACAGTGTAAAGTCCAATCATGTTTCAGGGAAATAAACAAGTTCTATTGCTGCTGCGCTTTCTGAATGTTCCCATGTGCACAATTATTACAGCTAAGTCTAACATGCATGAGAAAATAACTGATGCTTTGTACCAATACAGTGATGGGTTAATCAAAAGCAGAGGTGTCATTTTCTAGGTCTCATAAAAATTTAATTTATAACTATTTCCTAGTTAAACTTCTTATTAACACAGCCAGCACAATAACTTCAGTTAGTTAATATCATTTTTCTTAACATTAGTCTTCAGAATGATGCTGAAATACCCTTAATTATTTCTGATTTGTATTCTTTTGAATTAAAATAAAAAATATGCCTGTTTGTGCAACAGATGATTGAGCCACTCTGAGTTATATATTTTACAGGCAGATAGTATGTGTTAAATAGTCCAAATATCCCCATTTGAGGTTGAGAATCTCCTCCTATGTTACTTTTTAAATTGGTTTATTGCATATTGAAAGTATTTCAAATAAGAAGTTTAACATGAGCCTAATCAGAAGAATGACAATAATTATCATAACAGTAACAATATATATATAATACTTGTTATATGCCAGGCATTCTCTAAGCATTTCCCTAGTTTTAATTTCATTAACTAATTTTATTCTCACAGCAATTCTGTAACATGAGTAATTAAAATATTGCTCTTTTACAGATGAGAAGTCTGAGGCAAAGAGTCTAAACATCTTATCTGAAAGCAGAGAGCTCAAAAAGAATAAAAAAGAAAGAAAAAAGCAGAACCAGCAATTAAATCTAGGTATTCTAATACTGTTCTGATATATGTATTTGTTCAGTTCCTTTCACCTAATGAAAATTAATTATCACATTGCTTTGCTATTAGAATGATATCAATTATAATTCGAATCATTATCTTCATAAGAACTTTTGAAGAAAAATGTATATGAGAAATTTGCTAGCATATTTCCTTTGGTATCAAGTGTGGAAAACATCCTATCTCAGAGATTTTAAAATATATTTTAAAAGTGAGAAAATATAAAAGATGGAAGTCATTTTTATGTATCAATTTCCTTAATTAGATAGTGTGAAGTCAACTATACTATGCTTGCTATTTAAATTTATTGAAAAAGATAAATATATTTGTACATGTTGAGGGGGGCAGATTTCAGTAATGGAGAAGGAGGAAGCAAAGGAGGAAATAAAAATTAAGAGAAGGAAGCTTCACAATCCTAGGGGTTTTTATTTTGATAACCAATTATCCCAACAGCAGGTCAGCATAATGACATTACACCACAGCTCTCAGATAAAAAAACAAACAGTGGTAACGATAATGATAACATTTGGAGCTATGTTAGTGACACGTTAGGAACTGTAATAAAATAAATCCCTTGGATATGCTCTTAACATGACTGAAGTATTAAATTTCTAGACTTTTTGTTTTGTTGTCACTGAGTTCTTTTTCAAAATAGAATTAAGTTGAAATTTACCATAGGAAACAAAGTTTTTGTTGAGGAATCCTAACTTTAGTGACTAAGCCTACTCTGAGATCACATTCTTTGTTTGGATAATTAGCACTCGGCGAATATGCAGTACAGTCTGTTGATTTAGTACACCCAACATTTATTTTCTCCTTTTTCTATTAGAAGCATCTCTACTGCCCACCTTCCCTGACCACACGCATGCCCACATACACCCATATGCTTCTTTAAGGGAACTGCTTCTCCCCACTCCATTCCATGTGATTCTGGTAGAACTTCTAATCAGCTTTCAGTCCCACCTGCCATGGTGAATGGTCCCAAAGACTGGGATTAGGGAAGAGCCCTGCTCTCAGGTATATGCACAGTAAATCAGGGAAAGAAGAATTTCCTTTCTCTGAGATCGTACAACTGTAATAATGGAGTTAGTCTTTGAATTAACTGCTGCCATTTTCTTTTCTCTGCTCATCTCATATAGAGTTAAAAAGCCTAGAGAGAATTAAGGAGACAGAAGGGAGAAAGAGAATATTATTTGCTTTCTCTATATCGTTTCGGGTCAACAGCCTGCTCCATTCTGGTCTCTCTGAGTTACATGAATCAACAAGTTTGTCTCAATTGGAATTCTGCCACTTTTAAACAAAAAAGAGAAAAAAGGAGAAGGAGATTTCAATTACAAATAAAGGATTTTGTAACTTTCCTGGACAGTGGCGGTATTTTAATGACTTTTCACAGTATTTGTCTGCCTAATGTGTAAACAGCCATAACAATAACACTTAGGAAATGTGCGAGACCCAAACTTAAAATCGCATTAAAAAAAGAAAAACCTCTGGAATAAAACTACTCTTCTTTATCTGCCCATTGTGTGTTTCATCCTCACAAACCACCACTCCATGAATCCTGAGGAGCCTTCCAAAGCTTCTACCTCTCCCCTCAGTAAACACTGGCAACAATACTGGGCACACTGTTTATTAAGGCCTGTCAACCTGTTTGCCTCTTTACTCAGGAAGCACATGTTTTTGGTGGGTTGGTTCATTTTAGCAACTAGTATTCAAAGTAGTAGCATGTGGGGTTGGGAGGGGACCAAGAGATCAGGGAGCCATTTTAGCAGTAATGTCTTTGAATAAAATGTCCATACTTACTCAGGCATCCCTGACAAAGGTCACCTGAGAAGAATTTTAATAGTCTGCATTCCTCAGGTCCTGCCATAGAGCAATGCAATCGTTAAGGACAAGGCCTTGGGTTTTGGCAAAGTTCTCTGTGTGATTTTGATGCTTACCCCTGATTAAGAATCTCTGGCATGGTTTCACTGGTTTTTTTTAGTACCTGTGCCTCAGTAAGTAGTCCATGCTCTGAGATTAGGGACTCTTTGTCATTAGATAGTGTTCTGGTTTGCTAGCTGCCAGACTGCAACACACCAGAGATGGATTGGCTTTCAATAAAAGGGGATTTATTTTGTTAGTTCTTCAGAGGAAAGGCAGCTAACTTTCATCTGAGGTTCTTTCTTACGTGAGAAGGCTCAGGGTAGTCTCTGCTGGCCTTCTCTCCAGGCCTCTGGGTTCCAACAACTTTCCCCGGGGTGATTCCTTTCTGCATCGCCAAAGGCCTGGGATGAGCTGCGAGTGCTGAGATGAGGTATGCCGAGCTGCTTGGGCTGTGCTACGTTGAGCTCTCTCATTTAAGCGCCAGCCAATTAAATCAAACATCATTCGTTGCAGCAGGCATGCCTCCTAGCCAACTGCAGATGTCATTAGCAACAGATAAGGTTCACATACCATTGGCTTATGTCCGCAGCAACGAAACCAGGTGCCTTTACCTGACCAAGTTGACAACTGAATCTAAATATCACAGATAGATAATCTGGGACAGACACAATGGAGGCACTGAACAAATTTTATATTGTGATCAAGGTGATATGAATTCTTTATTAATTTCTCTAATAGAAAATAAACCACATGAATTCCTAGGGCTGTGATTGTTCCTGTTAAATGAAATGCCCTAGGATGGTGCAGCTTCTTCTCAATCACTTGTTTTATTAACAGAACATACTATACTCTGAGAACAGACATGTACATTTCAACAAACTTGTACTTTTCATCTATTATGGGTAATCCACTGTGGGTAAGAAGCTGATAGAGCTGGATGAGGTGAGACAAGGAAGAGGGTAAATTCCAGCCCTTGGCAACTATGCAATATTAAATTTACCCATCATTACCGGTATCTATCATAAGCACCTCTGGCCTGGGATAGACATGCCCAACAAGATAAAGCACCAAAGGAGTATTTCCAGTGATAGCCTCAATACTCAGAGTCAGACAATGATAATTGAGTCATGTCCAAAAAGAATGTCAAGTGTGCCCCAAATTGGAAAGGTATGTGCTAGATATTTAGAACAAGTGGACCTGCAAAGGTATAGCCATACAATCTAAAGAAGCACAGGAAAAAGGAATTCCTTCATAAAATAGAACTGACTGTGATGGGGATACACTTATTTTATTTTTGGAAACATAACACTCTTCCAGTTACATAAATTCCACTTTATTTAATATATGCATATTTTTCAACTTGAGGGAAAAAGCAGAAGACAGCACATCTAGTATTTTGTTGTCCAGTAATTATTCCTACGTTACCATCCTTATTTTCCATTAGAAAGCCCCAATCTTCCACTATCTGTGTCTTTGAAGTAGAGATCATTTCCTTTTATGGCTCCAAGGATGAGCACATGATGTTAAGACTGACAAATTGGATCACACTTATTGGTTCAGAAATGAGCATGTGACCTAAATCAACTCAATAAGCACTAGCCCCAGACCTTTTGCTAGTACTGGAGCATACTGGAAAAGAGACATTCATTGGTATAATGTAAGCCTGGTGTTGTTTGTGACCTATTTGCCACCATGCTGAAGGAGATCACTGAAGAATGAAGGCCGTGCAAAGACACAATAGACAAACAACAGAGGAGAGAGGAGAGAGGGGACGGGGCAGGGGGAGGGTATGGAGAGGGGAGGAGACAAAAAGATTGAGAAGACCCTGAGGCTCTGGTTTCAAAGATGTCCTGTGAGATCACTTCCTTTGAATTCAGTTATGTGAGCAATTTAATTCTTTAAATTCTTCTGTTGGTTTGCGTGAAATTGAACCAAGTTTGCGTGATTTGAAACAATATGTATCCTATCTAAAGTAGAATTAAATGGTGCTTATAACATTAAGATCAAGCCAGTATAAAGTCATTTTGGAACAGGTTGGATCTGAGGAAGAGCTCAATATGTATCACACTCTACCTCCTTGGCTTGAGAGACAATAGAAATATTCACAAAACTTTAAAGAAGAAAACACACACACACATGATGTTAGAATTCCCTTTACAAAAAGACAAGTACTGCACCTAATCAGAGAAGCTTAAAATTAATACCTTGGAGGCAATGGGGGGGGGGGGCTTTATGGCTTAAATTCAGTACATCAGAGGCACCAAGGTTGCCTTAATCATTAAAACTGAGATACTTTTGAGAGTCAAAGAGCACACTAATGATGCCTGAACAACAGATATATGTCAGTATGATCTTAGAGAAATCAAAGTATATAATTATTCTACATAAAAGGAGTGAAATTAGAGGGTGGCAGAGCACTGGGCTTTTACCATGAAAGTCTCAAGTACAAATCTTATTTGTGTCTGTACATGATAGCTGGCAAGTCTTTTAATACTTTCTAAATAAAAAAAAACAGGTTAAATCTTTTATATCTAATTGTTTTGGGAAAAAGCATGTTATAATGGATGGGTACGCAGTTAAAAACTAGTTTTCTTTTCTTATTTTTCTTTTTGAAATACAATTTTTATAGTAGAAAAGCACTTGAAAAGACCCTCACTGAAGTGAGAAAGAACAGAAAGTCAAAAGGATGAAAGCAGCCAGGAGAGACTATGTGCACTGAGCATGGAGTTTTTATTTATTGGTGCTGCTGTTGTGTGTGTGTGTGTGTGTGTGTGTGTGTGTGTGTGTTCATTGGGGACTTTCTTGAAAGCAGAGGGCACCACCTGGAGGTAACAAGAATGCATTAGCATTTGTTGGCACAACTTCTATGAGTTTTTGTAATAAGGGCAATTTTGTACGCATTTCCATCAAGGGAATTGATCATTGGGGACCTGGCAGTCTGCCCAGCTTATTATCCATAGTCAACTCTGGCCCTACCCTGATCCATTTAAATATTATGTCACTTTCTAAAAATTCTTGCAGGTGAACTTCAATCTTCCTTAGATCTGCTTTGGTCATTAGGAACAGCCTGTGGGGGATGGGGATTCTGGAACATTAGATACTGGTCCCATGTCAGTGGTACCTGAGCTGTGTGATCTTGAACAAATCACCTTATTTCTGAAATATGGATCCTTAAAACAAGAGACCTGTAGGATGTAGCCAAGTGCTGAGAGCAATTACTCAACAGTCGAATATGAATTCAAAGTCTGGCTCCACATATCCCTGGGGAAAATTATCTACCCTCCTAAATCTTTTTTTTTTTCTAATCAGTAAAATGAGAAGCACATTATACCTATAACATGAAATTATTAGTACCTGAGATTCAATGTAGGAGATGCTGCATGTAATAAAGTTACCAGAGAATCTGGCCTATGCCTGCAACTCAGTAACAATTTTTTATTTTATTTCATTTTTTTGATTCCATGGAACCCTTCAAGTGAAATAATTATAATAGTAAACTTATTTGTAAAGATAAGTCACCCTGAAGCTGAAGTAGTCTTTATCAGTTATAGTAGACTGCATTTTGCAAAGATTGTTTGGGACAATACATATGCATATACAATGTATATACAACAATACACATCCCATCCTAAATGCTCTTCTTAAAACACAGCATTGACACTCTCCCAGTGAAAGTTGTGGTCTATGGCCTCTCCCCTCAGGTGAGCATCTGTAACGGCAGCAGATGTGATGCTGTACAACTTCCAAGGCTAAGGCTAGAAAGGAAATATACTTTCTGCCTGGTTCTATATTTCTAAGAACATGCTCCTTTGTAGGCCAGAGTGAACACGTAATACATCTGGCTAACTGAAGCTCCTATGTTTGAGATTCTTCGTGGAGTGGCCATATAAACAAAAACAGAGAAGCCCAACAAGCCCCAGTTAGTCCATTTCCCAGCTGTTTGAACGTCCCCAAATCCACTGCCAGTCACATGATGAGTGAGCTTTCAGCCAACTGCAGTCTCTGCTTTTGAGCAACCCTAGTTAACACTCTGTGGAGCACAGACCAGCTGTCTCCACCAAGAAGTTTCAAGATTACAGGTTCACCAGTGAATTAAATTACTGAAGTTTTAAGCCACTTATATTTGAAATGGTTTGTTATGTAGCCATAGTTACTGGAACATTTCCTATATTAATATATTCTGTTTATGGCTATTGACCTAACAGGTAACAATTTCAGCCTCCTAAACATAGTGTTCCAATTCATTTTCCTCATTTGTTGACTCTAGTCCTGCTACAGAAGTATAGAGCCGTGACTCTGTAACACTCTGAACACCAGTTACTTTTAGAATAGACTTAATTATACATGTGTACACACAAAAAGTATTCTAGGAGCTTCCAACCTGCTTACAAATCTTTTCTGTGTAGTACTTCCATGCAGATACAGACATATAGTGGAATTAAGTTCAGGTACAATATTAATTTTAGTTCATAGTATCCAAATGGGCTTATTTCTTAATTTTTACCTGTTCGGTATTTCAGGTATTTAACCAGAAAGCCCAAGTTTTTTATATATATATTTTTTTTTTTCCAAATGCATATAATGTTTATATATTTTTTTGAGGAATGGGTATTTTACTTAAATGGTAAAACAAATTTACCAGGAGTTTCTTTAAAAAGCATTAATTTAGTTTGAGCTATTTTATATCTATCAAAAAATTGGAAGTTATTTGATAGCCAATGCAAATGTAATGACTTATTATTTTGGGGTCAAGGAATAGATGAACTAAATTCAGGTATCTGGAGATCTTTTTCTTTGGTTCTCAGCCACCAGACTCACCAACTCAACATTAACTGTACAGGTGGGGTATGCAGTATCTTAGAGCTGGGCATCTGTGATTTCTCCCTAGCAGATAAGTCTCATTTCAAAGTAAAGCGTATTAAATATATATATATATAAAGAATATATGTTTTTTCTTCCCTTTGGTATTATATACGCCCTATTAAGCTCACCTAATGATCCCAAATTAACAAAATATTTAAAGAATTAAAATTTAAAATTTGAGGGGCAACTTATAGGGCTTTGTAATAAACTTTTAAAAACTGAAGGAAGTATATGTCTCTTGGAAGAGGAGATGGTGGGGTCTGCTAAATTGTCCTTTTAAAACCATGTGGTAGCCCAGGGCCTCGGCCCCCTCCTAAATGGCCCTTAACAAATCTGCTTTGGCCAAGGACAAAGGTCAAGAAAGTAAACAATCTCCCCAGAGGGGGATGAATTTTTTGTTTTGTTTTGTTTTTTTGCCTGGGCAGGCACTGGGAATCGAACCTAGGTTTCTGGCATGGCCGGCAAGAACTCTGCCACTGAGCCACCATGGCCAGCCCTAGGGGGAAGAATTTAACCACAGATGTGAAAACGACATTTACTGAATCTTAGTCTTAAACAATAATCTTAGTAAAACATCAGGTTTTAGGCCCCTTTACTGATTATACCAGAGACTCAATGTCCTCATACTACATGGAATGTATTTGCCCTTAAATCATATATTATTCCTTGCATGCCCCTATTCCTTGCAGAGCACTAAATCTCTAGCCTGGCCACCGCTGGAGATCCTCTCCTGTTTGTAAATCCCAATAAATCTATGTCTACTCCTGTGCTGTTGTGTTTTTCAGTCTTGTGCTCACACCAGCTCATGCTCCGCATGACCCTAGTCTGGGCCTAGAACAGACGATTTTCAGAAAGTTATATTTTTTTTAAAAAGAAAGAAGTACATTCTCATTCAATTCAAGAAGATTTCCTACCCCTCCACCTCAGTTTGATTCTTCTTGTAATTTCTATTATTTCTTTTTAAAGATAAATGTTTCTAAATATTTAATCTACATTGTTGAGAATAGTTTTCAATCATATCCATCCTATTATGCATTACTGGATACCTAACTCAGCTCTCATATAGACCCAAGAAGATGGAACTGTTGTTCAGAGTAGAAGAACCAAAATAATCAAGAGAATGGAGGACACATCATCTAAGGAGAAGCCATGAAATGTTGGAGTATGAATAAAAAAAGAAAATATACTGATAAATTATACTACAAGACTATGTAGTCATAACAATGTCCTAAGATTGGTGTGGCCCTCGGAAGACTTTAAGAATGAGAGAGCTGGCATTAGAATTTACTGTAGAACACGTGGTATTAGAAAGTGCACAATAGAGAAATCAGGAGCCAGACTCCAAGTTCTAATGCTGGCTAATTAAAAGTCAAATCTAAAAACCCTTCGATTTTGTCCAAACTCAAAATCCATACCAGGTCATAAAGATGTTTGTGCTAGGGATACTGTCCTTGGATAAAAGGAGAGATTTGGGGGCAATATCTGAACCCCCTAATATTTCATGAACATGTCATATGGTGGGGGAGAAAATCTGTAGCTTGATTAGATTCTTCAGGAATCTGTGACAAATATTTCATAATCACATGACTAAATATTTTCCATGATCTCTTTTAGAACAAATATTGGATCTATCAAACCCATGGAACAAGCTCAAACTAGTATTCTGAGTATTCTGATTTTTTATTTAAATAGTCCAGTATAATTCACTGATATGTAGTGAATCTTAAAGAACAATCAGAGATGATTAGAGTATCTATAACCTCTCAATATGATGTAAAAGAAGGGAAATGTACCATTCTACAATCCAACCCATGGTGTTGTTTCATGAAATACGTCAATCCACTCTTGGAAAAATAAATTAAATATAGCAGTCATGCATCAGAACAGTTTAAAATAAGCAAATGGCTGTCACCCAATGGTGATCACACTAGAAGTTTAGAGAATTTTTTTTATCAGGAGTCACCCACATTCATAAAGAGGTCTCATTAAATCTTTGCCCAGTAGAATTCTCAAAGTCATTGTGGCACTGCTCTCATTTCTAAGTCTCTATCCATATGTGACTGTGAGAGCCTTAGGCGGCCTTTTCACTCTTTGGGTGAAGCTCTAATTTCAGCAGTGTCTTAAAGTTGTTACCCATGACCAGTTCTGAAGGGAAGAAATCCTGCAAGATTGCTTCAAAGTTGATAGCTGATATAAACCACAAATTTTCCAATTTATTGATTTACATAAATTTGATATTTTAGTATGCCAACATATTTTTTCTGGTATTATCCGAAGCTTTCACATTTTCATGCACTGTCCTTTTTTTCATATGTCAAGCAGGATCTATCAATTACAGAGTCAATAGCTGCATGAGGATGATAATAAGAAGTTATCATTTCAGCTTAAACTATTCAAATAATAATAACTATTAAGTACTATTTTTCACAGTAGGTAATATGAAATTTATACTCTGTCATATAGAGCAGATTCTCTTTTAGCCTGATACTTTATGTTAGAATTTCTTTAGATATTTCTGCAAATTTTTAGTCACTGCATATTTCCTTTTTTTCTCAAGCACATTTGAAATAAGTACATTAATTAAAGTAACTTAGTTGATTATTATTTTAGCACATCTGATTTATCTCAAGAAATGTAGCTTTGTTTTTCTTGAATTTTGTCCAGAGCATCTACGTTCTTAGTCATATTTTGTCTCAGTTTGTGATCTCTCATCTCAGCAAAAGGCTAAGAAATGTCCATGCCCATACGTTGAAGCCATCTTCCCCTTAAGTGTACTCTATGGTCCTGCATACCATCAGAAACACACTCTCTCTACAGAAGAGTGCAAGTCCTTGGGTAATATTCACATTTTAACCTATAACTTAAATGATATGACATGAAGTTAATGCAATTTATATCATAGAAGTAGGTAAGTTATAAGAGAAAGCAAAGATAGTTGTTTTAGGTACATATGCAAACATACTCAACAGAACAAGGAAGACATAATTATAACCATCACAGTCCTCATTTCTGTTAACTGGTTATGTTGGTCATAGCTCATATTTATAACTACCTACTTCCACTACATATTCCGTGTTCCCTTTATCTGCAGCAAGCACTTTAGGTGGCTGCAGTTCTTTATCTGGTAGGGTGACCTAAGCCATCATTCCTGAGTTTCTGGATCATTAGTAGTCCTACCTGGATTGGGTTGTTGCAGTTTTTCATTGACTTTAATCACAGGGCATGGTAGTACTAAGCCCAGGAAAACTCTTCTTTACTGTCATTGTGCAGTTGCAGTCCTATTTCCACCTGATAGTCACCCCAGCCATTACAGAAATCCCTTTTCTTGCCTGTTGACTCAGAGGCGTGAGATGCCCAAAGTGGCCAGATGGCAGTCTTAACTTCCAGTTGAATGGAATTATTGGGTCTCCTGGTGGAAGTATTCCTCCTTTTGGAAGTAAGACCTTTAGACCAGCAGAGTTTAAGGTTGCAGAGATAGGAAGCGAATATTTTTCTAGTGGATCACTAGGAGTAATAGTGAGTGGTACCACTCCCATTTCTACCACTTGATTCTTGGAATTGTATATGCTGGCTTTGGAAGAAGCAGTACCATAGAGCAGATGCTGATTTAGTGCATAAATAGCCTCCTGGAGAACACTGTCTCAGCCCTACGAGGTACTGCCACTTTTGGCACTGTAAAACTGAATCTTCCAAAGGCCATTCCATTGTGCCATCAATCTAGCTGCTTCAGGATGATGGGGAACATAGTAAGATTGGATACCTCCATGAGCATACACCCATTGCTGCACTTCATTTGCTGTGAAATGTGTTCTTTGATCAGAAGCAATGCTGTGTGCACTACCATGATGGTGGATAAGGCATTCCAGGTAGGTCCACAGATGGTAGTTTTGGCAGAAGCATTGCATGAAGGGAAGGCAAATACATATGCAGAGTACAAAGATAATCCAGTTAGAACAAATTGTTGCCTCTTCTATGATGGAAGTAGTCCAATATAATCAACCTTCTACCTGGGAGCAGGCTGATCATCTTGGAGAATGGTGCCATATCAGGCACTAAGTATGGCTCTCTACTGGCAGATTGGGCCCTCAGCTGTGGCCATTGCCAGGTCAGTCTTTGTAGGTAGAAGCCCGAGTTGTGAGCCCATGCATAACCTCCATCCCTACCAACATGGCCACTTTGCTCATGAGCCCATTGGGCAATGATAAGAGTAGCTAGGGAAAGAGGCCAACTGGTGTCCACAGAATAGGCCATCTTACCCACTTAATTATTAAAATCTTCTTCCACTGAAGTCACCTTTTGGTGAGCATACATGTGATACACAAATATCTTTATATTTTTTGCCCACTGGGAAAGGTTTATCTATATACCTCTGCCCCAATGTTTAATGTCACCAATTTTCCAATCATGTTCCTTCCAAGTCCCTGACCATCCTGCCAAACCATTAGCAACAACCCATGAATCAGCATAAAAATGCACCTCCAGCCATTTCTCCTTCCTAGCAAAATGAAGAACCAAGGACACTGCTTGAAGTTCTACCCACTGGGAGGATTTCCCTTAACCATGTCTCCACAGATGTTCCAGATAGAGGCAGTAGTGCTGCAACTGTTCACTTTGGGGTGGTACCTTCATATCATGCAGACCCATCTGTAAATCAGGCCTGAGTTTTCCCTTCCTCAGTCAATTGTGAGGAACTCCCCAAGAGGATGTAGCTATGGGCTGGAAAAGAAAAGGTAATGTGGCAGGAGTGGGGTCATGGGCATTTGGGACATTTCCTCATGAATACTGCTGTGCACGTCCAACTTTACATCCTGGTTGGTCTAACAACACCCAGCTCATTATAGACAATTTAGGTGTCATGGTAAATTTGTGGCCCATGGTTAAGCATTTGGTCTCTACTAAAGCCCAATAGCAGGCCAAAAGCTGTTTCTCAAAAGGAGAGTAGTTATCTGCAGAGGATGGCAGGGCCAAAATCTTAAGGGTCTAACTGTGAGTCTTCTAGAGGGGCCAGTCAAAGGCTCCAGACACATCTGTATTTGCCACTGATAGTTCAAGCACCATTGGATCTGCTAAATCATATAGGCCAACGGGCAGAGCAGCTTGCACAGCAGACTGGACCTGTCACGGAACCTCCTTTTGTTCTACTTCCCATTCAAAACTAGCAGCTTTTCTTATCATTCAATAAATGGGCCAGAGGAACACACCCAGATGAGGACTATGTTGCCTACAAAATCCAAAGAGGCCAACTAGGCATTGTACCTCTTTTTTGGTCATAGTAGGGGCCAAATGCAGTAGCTTATCCTTCACTTTAAAAAGGATATCTTGACATGTCCCACACTACCAGGACATCTACAAATGTCATTGAAGTGGAAGGGCCCTAATTTATTTATTTATTTATTTATTTATTTATTTATTTATTTATTTATTTATTTATTTATTTTTTGCATGGGAAGGCACTGGGAATCGAACCTGGGTCTCTGGCATGGCAGGCAAGAATTCTGCCACTGAGCCATTGTTGTACTTCCCAAGGCCTCTAATTTTTGTTGGATTTATCTCCTATCCTCTGACATGCAAATGTCTTACTAATAAGACTAGAGTAGATGCTACTTCTTGCTTTCTTTGTCCAATCAACATCACATCATTAATATAATGGACCAGTGTGATGTCTTATGGGAGCAAGAGACAATCATGGTCCTTGAAGTCTAGATAATGATATAGGGCTGGAGAGTTGATATACCCCTGCAGTAGGACAGTGAACATGTATTGCTTGCCTTTCCAGTTGAAATAAAACTGCTTCTGGTGATCTCTATTAATAGCAATAGAGAAATAAAAAAACATTTTCCAAATCAGTAACTTCATTCCCGATACCAGGGGATGTGCTGATTTGCTCTAGCAATGATACCACATCTGGAATACTAGCTACAACTGAAGTCACTGCCAGTTAAGTTTATGATAATCAACTGTCATCCTCCAAGATCTAACTTTGTTCTGCACAGGCCAATTAGGAGAACTGAATGGGGGATGTGTTGTGAATCACCACCCCTACATCCCTGAAGTCCTTGATGGTGGCACCAATCTCTGCATTCCCTCCAGTAACCAGGTATTGTTTTCAATCCACTATTTTTCAAGGTAGGGGGACTTCTCGTGACTTCCTCCTGGGTTTTCCTACCATCTTAGCCCTCATTCCACAAGACAGGGAACCAATGTGGAGATTCTGTTATTTGCTGAGCGCATCTATTCCAGTTATATATTCTGTAACTGGGGAAATAACCACAGAATGTGTCTGGGGATCCATTGGACCCACTGTTGACATAAACCTGAGCTAAAACTCCATTGATCACCCGACCTCCTTAAGCCCCTACTCTGACAGGTGGACTTTCAGTCTCCTAGAATTAGCGTCACTGTTGAGCCAGTGTCTAATAATCTCTGAAATGTCTCACGATTTTTTTTCCCCAGTGCACAATTACCCGGTAAAAAGGCTATAGGTCTCTTTGGGGAACGTTGGGAGGTAAATTAACAGTATGAATGTTTGGCAGTATAATATGGTCCTTCCTCAAAGTGAACCAGCCTTCCTTTCATTCAAGGGACTCTGGGTCTGTAGACTGTCTCAAGTCTGAGAATTGATTAAGAGAATTAAAAGGGAAATAATTAACATGAATCACATAGTGGAATGTTTCCTTGAGATAGGGAGGATTTTAATTTATGGTTTCATAAATTTTCCACTTTAGCTTTGTTTAAAGAAATACAATCCAAGACCGCAATGTTATTTTATCATCTGATTAATTACTTCATAAAAACTTTAATGTTGCATACATACTGACATCTTATTTTGTCTTGCTCTAAAGTACCTATTTTCTTGCTCAGCATCAATTTTTATCTTAGATAACTATAAAGTGTTCAGGCATTCCTTCTAAGTTAAGTAAGGAATTTTACCTAATCAATACTCTTCAGTAATAGTCTGAGTGATAACTTGATATAAATTTACAAGGAAACTATTTCATATTCCACTCAAACCGCTTTTAGTGTCTGTCCTTAAATCATATCAATGAAGGACAAACTTTGCAATATATCAAAGCTGTCTCAGGAAACCCATAAGTAAAGACAGAAAAACATTTGTGTGATTCTATTTTTAAAGTGACTCTAGGGAACTGATGGATTCAGGCATTGAAACTAAAATTAAAGGCAGGTTAACTGAATAATGACCAGATTTATTAGCATAAAAGTAAGAAAAGAACATATTCTTTTGAGAAGAATACTGATTTGATGATATTCAAATAATATTTAAATCGTACATATAGCAGATAGCAGGTCCACTGCCAACTGCTTTATACAGTGGTCGCATTCCTTTATCAAATGTGCTGGCTATGTGAAAATTGTGGTCTCTTGCTAAAATTGTAGTTATTGCCATGGTAAAAGCATGTTTCTTATATGTGTGTATCATCTGTCTGTCTACCTGTTTGTCTGACATATTTAAAAATGGAAAACATACCATCAAATTCTCTTTAGATGTACTCATTTGCTTATATGAATCAAGCAGCATATAGAAACATAGAGAAATAATTGTTGATGTCATATTTAAAATTTTAGTTTAATGTATTTCCATACAAATGACTTACATGGTAGGGTAAGTGTAGAGGAGCAAACTGAAGATTTGGCACGGCGTGTTTATGAGGCTGCGGGAAATCAAACGGCATTACGAAAAAAAGAATCTGGATTTGTGCAAATGCCTAACAATCTACAGGTGGCTTTACACCCAATTTCTTTTGCAACCTGTCAAAGTTCAGCAGCAAACTCATTGAAAACAATGAAGCATTTTGCCAAGCTTTTTTAGTGACACAAAAGCTGCTACAAAAATTTAACAGATACAATTTTCTTTAACAACCACCCACACTTAAGTTGTAAATAAAAATGCTTTCAAGTTCTTTATTCCATTACTATAGTGAAGATAATTTTCCTAAACACATTTTGTTTAATTGTAATTCCATGTCAATAACAGAAGTTAAATGGAGAATTTGACTTCTTTCTTACTAAATAAGGATAAATAGTTTAGAATAGCATGTATTTGACTGTGTGTGTGTGGGGGGGTATCTAGATAGTAAATAGTAAAATAAAGACATTACTGTTGAACCCAATTGTCTGTTAATGTGAAACATGCAAATATATTATCAATGCAATTTTTAACTTCATCTTTTATGGCAATTGCTGACTCTACAACCCACCTCCTTTTTTTCTTCTTTTTCCTCACACTCAGTTTTCTGTTTAACATTAACTTTGGCATATGATCTGGAAACTTGATATACAGATGGTTTGAGGTAATTCTGGATGAAGAATAGCAAGTTTGTCTCTAATAGGAAAATTTTGAGGAGTGTCTCTTTTTTTGTCTTTGCACGGGCAGGTACCAGGAAGCAGACCCAGGTCTCCTACATGGCAAGCGAGAATTCTGTCATGGAGCCACCATCGCCTGGCCCAGTGTCATTTTTGTAATAGGTTAAAACATGTTATTTTTCTCAAAACCCCCTCCCCAATTCAATTGTAGTAATTTGACAGAAATGAATATGTCAAACAGGAAATCAATATAATTATGTGATAAAAATAGAGACTTTGATGTCATGTCATGTATGATTTTAGGTGTTTGGTCTCCTCTTATTAATGGTAAATTGATATTGGACCTACTACTAAATCCTCAAAAGCTTAAGCTCTATCTCCATAAAATGGAAGTCTAAACATTCATTCAATAAACAGATTAGTGCCCCATTTGTCAATAGTTCTAAGTGACAAGCTAATGATATAATTTATGTCATAAAGTTGTAAGTATTAAACAAAACATTCTATGTATGACAGAATCTATCTTAAATTTCTACTTCAACAAAGAAAATAAACAATGCAAGGCATGCCTTACTAGTGATCAGTTCTGCAGCCAGTAGGCTAAACTCTTGCAAATCTTTGCATTTCTGGCCCCATTGGTCAGTCTCCTCTGTACTCATATCTGTTTAGACTAATTGTACCTGTGAATATAATTACAGCATTTAAGTAAAGATAATTGCACCTGCTATCTATGGCCATGATAATGTTGCAGAACAAATAACTCAAAGCCTTAGTGGCATAAAATAATAAATCTTTAATTTGCTCATCAATCAGTGGGTTTACCTGAGGGCTTGGATGGCTTACTGGCTCATTCATGTACCGGCAGTCATTTACAGGTTGGCTTATAGCTCTGCTAGAATTACTGACATCAGCAGCTGGCTGACAGTCAACTGGTTGGCTGACTGCCGACTGGTCTAGAATGGCCACAGATGGTGTAATTAAGGCAAATCAGCTCTGCTCCATGTATCTTTCATCCTTCAGCTGGCTAGTCTGGACATGGCTATGGCAGAGGTACAAGTGTGAGGGCAGAGATACACAAGTGCTTTTCCAAGTATCTCCTTGCATTCTATTTACAAACATCCCATTGGCCAAAACAAATCACATAAACTGCTAGGAAATCAGAGTAATAAATAAAATAGCAATAAAATATTTTGTAGCAAAAGGAATGGATACACTATTGGTGAACTAGGGTCACATGCATTCAAAATATACACATCTAACTTATGATGCCCCAAATCTCATCCAATCATAAAATCAGCCTTAAACTATAGAATCATAGCTGGCCAGCCACCACCATATTGCTACTGACTTAGGTGAAAGCCTGGTCCTGCCAACACTTTGATTTTGTAGTTTTAGCTTCTAAAACTGTGAGACAATAAATTTCTGTTAAGTCAACCAGTTTGTGGTATCTGTTATAGCAGCTCTGGAAAATGAAGAAATGTATTAAGTTTGGATATGACACCTTCTGATCCAAAGACCTATGAACTAAATAAATACTGAGAAAATAGGGAAAGGATAACCAAAGAAAATTTTATCCAAACAAGTAGATGAATGGAAAGTACCTGAAAGTCATTAGTTCACAGGACTCTGATACTCTATGGGGCTAATGTTCACATGTTCTATTCCTGGGATGAAAAATGTTTCTTGTATACACTCTGGTTCATCACCGCTCATCAGCCTATTGTTCTCCAGAGCTCTTGAATCTTCCCTCTGGAAATGAATTCCTTTACTATCATCCTCTTTGTTAATTTCTGTAGAGTTTCTGGGAAAACATGTCCCTTGAGTGACTTTTCACTCTGCTTTCTGCATACAAAAAGATAAGAGGTCAGGAGATTTTATAAATTTGGAGAAGTCTTACTTCCTTGTAATACAGGCCGATAATGCTTATGCCAGTACAACTGTCTTAAAAGCTCAGTAGTTTTAAAATAAATTTTATAACAGTCCATTCCTTGTACCAAAAGATACACTCAGAGTTCAAGACCTTTTTTATACTTAATTACTTCTAATTTTGGCATGATAGAACAATACCCTTTATATTCCCAGAAACTCTTTTGTACAATGAAGCTCTAAATTCTTTCAGATGTCATCACAAGAAGGGTCACATCCATATTCTTGATTCTATTGTTATCCTCAGGCCATGTTTTAATTTGAAAATATTTTACTAGGTTGAAGGGCTGAATGTGAAAAACAATTTTACTCTTCAATTTAGTAAGTCCTGATGTCTCTATATCACATCTAAATTCTTCTGGCAAACACAGGCCATTCTTTTTCTTAGACCATCTCTTTCTTGAAGACACTTCCACAGATTAGTAAAAGCAAGCCAATTCTTTCAAAATCTGATCACTCAAGTCCACAATTTTATTAGGTGTTTTTCTGTTTTAAGTTACCACGAGTGATAGATAGTTTTAATAAATATATCACTACTGTGTATTGGGAGTACCCACTTTTCCATCCTCTGCTTTAATTTGCCAGGGCTGCTATTGCAGAGACCATGCTGGTTTGGTTTGAACAATAAGAGCTTATTGTCTCACAGTTTTGAAGCCTAGAACTCCAAAATCATGTATCAGCAAGCCATGCTTTCTCCCAAAGTCTGTAGCGTTCTGAAGCTGGCTTAATCTGTGCCTCCAAAACTTGGCATACCTGTGTCCTTCGCTGGCTTCCACTTCTGGCTTCACTGACTAATGAGTAATTCTGCATCTGAATTTCTTTTGTGTATAAGGGTTTAAGCCATACTGGATTAAGGCCTACCCTGATTTAGGTTGGACTCAACTAATAACATCCCCAAAGTTCTTAATTACAAATGAGATCAAACACACATGATCAGGAGTAAGGATTTAAACATGTCTTTATGGGATCATGATTCTATCTATCACAGTTTCCAATGACAGGTTTTTCACCTTCTTCCCTGTCTCAAGGAACTTAACCATTATTCTAGTTTTACTCACCAACTAGTCACACAGCTTATACCGTATATTTTATGTCTTTGTTTTATCAGAGTTCTTCTTTTGGCACCAATTTATGCGTCAGGTGTATGGACAGCATTAATGCAGAGTAACAAGAAACTGCACAATTGCAGTGAATTTTGCAATAAAGACTTATTCAGTTCATGATTTAGTGGGGTTCAGCTGAAGTAGGCTGCACTTGGCAGAACCTGCCTGAGCTCACTCATGTTTCTGTGGTCAGCTGTGGTTTGGCCAGGAAGGTTGGATAACTGTGTGGAAGTCATTTGTCAAATTATTTAGAATAGCTTGCTTCTTATGACTGGGACAAGTGGTTCATGTGTCTTTCATCTCTCAACAGAGTGGCCTGGGTATGTTTTCATGGCAGTGACAAAGGTATATCAGTGTATGCAAAAATGGACAAATACGTTTAAACTTCTGCTTGTTACATCTGTGTATGCTACAAATGGCAAAACAAAACATGGTTGGATTCAGAGTTAGAGTAGGAAACCACTACAAGATAACATGGCAATTGGCATGGATAAAGGGATTGGTGGAAACTGGGGACATTAATACAATAAATCTAACACAATAATACAAACTAACAAACTATGCATATTCAAAAAAGAGAAATGTTTCTATGACTGCTGTGGAAAGATTTAATTAAGACAAATAAAATATAAATACTATTGAAAGTCTTCTTCTTTTTGATCTGGCATGTAGAGAACTTGGAAGTCATCACTCCTATCCTAACAACAAGGAACAATGGATAAAACTGAAAAAACAACAATTCTTCCTAGATCTATTAGCAAATTGAGATCAAAGGGAAAACTGCCACCAAAAACAGGAGAGAGGTGGATAAAGAAAATTACAATTTACTAGAAGAGGAATCCAAAAACAGAACATTTCCACTGGGGCCTGCACTGACAGGAATGCTTCAACTGTAATTCATGAGTTGCTGTAGGTTCAGTGTAGATTGAGAGTTAAAGACTCCAATGGGTTCAATTTTAGGAGTGCGCCATCTTTTTTCCTGTGTTTTATCTCCAGAAGCCTCACTGGATTTATACTGTGAGCCTCACTGGATTTATACTGAATTTATACTTTAAACCTTAAGAAAAATCCCCTTTCATTCCACCATTGGGAAGGTAAAATTTTGAAATACCCCCAGAATGGTCTATTCTCCATAACAAAGGACTGTCTTCAAAGGAAATTATTTTATCAGAGCCTACCCAATATCAGAGAAGGGAAATAACCAAGTCCAACCACCTCTAACTACTGACATGGGGTAAGAAAAATATCTAACTCCATCCCTATGTAACACTCCAACTAAGAGGTGAGAAATACCAAAATCTAGCCTTCTGTAATGTTCCATATAACACAAGGGCGATGCCAAATTCCAGTCCCCAATCCCTTCTCTGCCTCACCTCAAGGAGAGAGGGAAAGCTCAGAAGCATTTATGAAGGTCACTGCATAAAAGGTTAAGCTCAGTAAAACACTGAGACCAAGCTATAGTATTATAGAACATTTTCTCTCTTCCCACACCTTATGGCAACATCAGTAAGGCTTCTGCATAATAATGGGGGATCACAATGGAAAGAAGTGCAAGGCTCAGACTATTTAAGAACACATCTCTAAGAAAACCTAAAGACAACATGGGAGACAAAAACAAGGACATCAGAGGAAATTTTAGTCTCAGAAACCCATGACTATAGCAAACAGTAAACATAGCCTATTTCCTAGAGAGATAACCTTACACTAAAGGCTTATTTACCTCAGATCCTTTTACTTATTACATCATATATGGTTTTTAAGAAAATTCTAAGGCAACTTTGATAAAGGGCAAGTGTCAGAACAAGATTCAGAGCAGAGATACTTGAATTATCAGACTGGGAATTTAAAATAACTATGAGTAATATGCTACAGATTCTAATGGAAAAAGTAGACAACACGCAAGAATAAATTGGTACTGTAAGCAGAGAGATTGAAAGTCTAAGAAAAGATCAAAAGGAAACTCTGGAAATGAATAAAACTCTGTAATAGAAATGAAGAATGCCTTTGATGGGCTCATCACTAGATGGAAGCAGCCAAGGAAAGAAACAGTGAACATAAAGATATGCCAATAGAAACTTCCAAAATTGAAATGCAAAGAGAAAAAAAGAATGAGAAAACATGAAATAGAAAATTCAAGAACTGTGGAACAATTCCAAAAGACATAATATATGCATAAAAGGAATACCTCAAGGATAAGTAAAATGAAAAGGAGAAAATATTTAAATAATAATAGCTGAGAATTCTTCAAAATCAATAACATATACCAAACCACAGATCCAGCAAGTTCAGTAAGAACAGGTTAAATACCAAAAAAAACTCCACCTAAACATATTACATTCAAGCTGCAGAAAAACCAAAGACAAAGAGAAAATCTTAAAAGAAGCTAGAGGGAAACAAACATATTAACTCGAGGGTAACAGGGATAGGAATTAGACCAGACTTCTCTTCAGAAACCATGTAAGCAACAAGAGTAGAGTGAATTATTTTAAGCGTTGAAAGAAAATATGTGCCAAACTAGAATTCTGTATACAGAGAAATTATCTTCCAAGTTATCCTTCAAAAGCAAAGGAGAGAAGAAAAAAAAAGAATTTCTCAGACAGAGATTGAAGGAATTTGTCACCAGTAAATCTGCCTTGCTCAATATGTTTAAAAAAAAGTTCTTCAGAGGGAAGGAAAATGATATAGGTCTGAAACAAAGATTACATAAATAAAGGAATGACAGTTGAGAAGGAATAAATGAAGGCAAAGTAAAATCTTTTATTTTCTTCATTCTTTAATAATCCAATAGATAACTGTTTGTCCTAAATAACAACAGCAACAGTATATTGGATAATTATAGTTCATGGATATGTAAAGTTAATGACAACAATATTTGGAGATTAAACAACAAATATGCAGTACAGATTCCAGGGAAGCCACTAAAAAGAATTAAAGAAGTATGATGATGAGAGGAGAGAAAATGAAATCATATTAAATGCCCCATTGGCACTCAAAAGGCAGCATAAGAGAGAAAGACAAAAAAAGGCAACAAAGGCCAATGGCAGCAAATAGAAAATTAGTATAAATATGGTAGATATACATCCAACCATATCTATAATTACTTTCAATATGGATAGTTTAAATATAGCAATTAAATGATAGAAACTATCAGTGTGGCTAAAGGTACACAACCCAAGCATATGTTGTCTATAAGAAACCCACTTAAAATATGAAGACACAGTTTGCTTCAAAGTAAAGGGATGGAGGAGGATGTAGCATACCAATGCTAACCAGAAGAATGCTAGAGAAGTTATACTCATTTCAACCTGAAATAAATCAGATTTCTGAACAAGGATAATTATGAGGGATAAAGATGATGAAAGAGTCATTTATCCAAGAATATGTTTCAATTCTTAACAAAATGCATCAAAATCCATGAAGCAATAACCAGGAGAAATGGAAGAATCCACCATTAGAGTTGAAGACGTCAACACTAGTCTGTCAGGAAACAGCATGTCCAGGAAGCAGAAAATCAGTAATGATATCCTTGAGCTGAGCAGTGCCATCAAGCTGCTGAGTCTAGTTGATACGTCATCTAAGGACATCAGAATACACCTTCTTCTCGATCTCATATGGAACATTCCCTAAGGTAGACCACATCCTAGGCCATGACAGTACCTCAACGAATTTAAAAGAATATAAATTACACTAAGTATGCTCCCAGACCACATTGGAATTAAACGAGAAATCAGAAACAGAGACAGCTGGAAAATCCCCAGACATATGCAGATTAAAACTACACATTTCTAAATAATACCGGCGTCGAAAAAAGAAGTCTAAAGAGAAATTTTAAAAATATTTTAAAATAAATTAAAAGGAAAATGCAACTTATCAGAATGTATGGGAGGCACTCGGGATTCACTGGGACCTGGCATCATGAGATTGAGAAAACTTTCTTGACCAAAAGCGAGAAGAGAGAAATGAGACAAAATAAAGTTTCAGTGACTGAGAGATTTCAAACAAAGTTGAGAGGTTATCCTGGCGGTTATACTTATGCGTTACATAGATATCCCTTTTCAATTTATGGTGTATTGGAGTAGCTGGAGGGAAGCACCTGAAACTGTTGAGCTGTGTTCCAGTACCCTTGATTCTCGAAGACAATTGTATAAAGATAACTTTTACAGAGTGACTGTGGGATTGTGAAAACCTTCTGCCTGGTGCTTCTCTTCTGCAGGTATGGACAGATGAGTGAAAAAATATGGTTAAAAATAAATAAAAAATAAAGAGGGGACAAGGGGTAAAATAAACTGGGTAGATTGAAATACTCATGGTCAATGAGAGGGAGGAGTAAGGGGTATGGTATGTATGAGCTTTTTCTTTTTATTTCTTTTTCTGGAGTGATGTAAATGTTCTAAAAATGATCATGGTGATGAATACACAACCATGTGATAATATTGTGAGCCATTGATTGTACACCATGCATGGACTGTATGTGTATGATTTGTCAATAAAAATATTTTAAAAAATGAAATATAAAGACAATATTCAGGGAAATTACATCAGAGTGCCTTGTCAAATATGTGTACAAATCAGATTGTATCTCTTCTCTCTGTGATACAGGAGAATAAAAGCGATTCTAAACATATTTAAGTAGAACGGGCCACGGTGGTCCAGCAGCCAGAGTACTCACCTGCCATGCCAGAGACATAGGTTCAATTCCTGGTGCCTGCGCATGCAAAAAAAAAAAATATATATATATATAATTTTATATATATATATATTTATATTTCATCTAAGATATATTTAAGTAAATATTTATATTAGATATATATATCTTTAAGTAAATGCAGAAAAATACATTACTATTTGAGGCAGATTATGCTAAAATAGAGTTTACAATGATTAATCTGCATTTAAGATAGTTAGTAATGCTTTTATTTTGAGCCAGTGAAACCAAAATAAGCTAAATTTTACAATATTTGATAGGTTTCTGTACTAAATAATAGATTATCTGAGAAGTAAATAGGACTGGAAAAACGATCTGATCTCTTTATGATGATCATTTTCTCACTCAGTCATACAAATTCAAACAAATCAATACAGCATTAAGATTTTTCACATATTAAAGTGCAGATGATTGGTGAAGGTAGTGTATTGTGTAGTACTTAATAGATGACGCATGGAATCATTTTCAATTCTTCTTTTCAGTAACACCGAGTTTTAGAAGCCAAAATAAATATCTGATTAAAAAAAATTGCAGGAGACAGCAAAAATAGTACACAGCAGGAAATTTATAGCATTGATGCATATATTAGAAAAGAAGAAATATCTAAAATCAGTAATCTAAGTTTCCACCTTAGGAAACTTGAAAAAGAAAATAAAATTAAAACCATATAAACAGAGAAAAAGAAGAAAAATTAGAACAGAAAGCAATGCAACTGAAAACAGGAAAACATTAGACAAATAAACAAGACCAAAAGAGCTTTGAAAAAGATCAATCAAATTGATAATCTTCTAGCCAGTCTAAGAAAAATGGGAAAATATGCAAATTATTTAAAGATCAATCAAACTGAGAAACTTTTAGCCAGTCTAAGAAAAATGGGAGAATATAGAAATTACTAAAATAAGAAACGAAAGATGGTTCATCAGTACTGACCCTACTGACAGTAAAACAACAATAAAGGAGTATTATGAGTGAAATCTATGCCCACAAATATGGTGTTTTAGATGAAATGGACCAATCCTTGAAAGACACAATCTACCAAAACTCACACAAGAAGAAATAACTAATCTAAATGGGCATACATCTATTAAAGAAATTGAATCAATGATCACTAGCCGTCCAAAACAGAAATAAAAGCATCAAGACCAGATGCTTTCATTAGGATGAATTAGGTGGAACATAGACTATTTTGGAGGCAGTGAAACTATTCTGTTTGATGCTGTAATGAATGGTAAATAAATGACATTATACAGTTTTCAAAATCCATGAAACTGTACAACACAAAAGAGCACCCTTATTTATTCTAGTTAATAATAAGATAACATAAGTTCATCAATTTAAAAAATGTACCATACTAATGAGTAGGGGGAGATACAGGAATTTTCTGTACTTTCTGTGCAATTTTTCTGTTAAGTTAAAACTGCTCTAAAAATAACATCTATTATTTTAAAAACGAATCTATGCATTAAATAAGGCAAGGTAATTTAATATATCAACAAGATTTATATGTAACTCTGTTCTTAGTGATTCATAAGGACTTTCAATTCTGAGACTTTTTATAGAAACTGAAAATAGCCATCAAGGAAAGTTATATCTTTCTTTAAGTTCTCTACTGTGGATGTCATAAGAACAATCAAGGGGAAATCTAATTGGCAGAAACGTATAACAGAAATTATTTGGTCAAAACAAAACAAAATCATTTGGTTCAATACCCAAAGAGGTGAATAAATGATTTTAAGTTCAAATACAATTTTAAGGTATAGATTTTTTGTTTGTTTGTTTGTTTTTCACGGGCAGACACTGGGAAATGAACCCGGGTCTCCGGCATGGCAGGTGATAACTCTGCCTGCTGAGCCACTGTGGCCCATGGGGTATAGATTTATTATTAATTTTTTTCTTTTTGACCTGGGTCTCTCGCATGGCAGATGAGAATTCTGCCACTGAGCCACCATCGCACTACCCATAATACAGATTTTTAATGTTAGTTTGTTTAAACTGATTTTTATTTGAGTAGACGAGTGCATACGGCTCCTTTCATTCATTAGGACTCTTACTCTATAGTATTCAATACTGTGTGGGCATATAATACACGCTCACCATATTCTGTGTAAGTTTCTGAGTGAACTATAGCTTTAAGGTATCAACTGTCATGCACTATATTCAAGAAATTACTGTGGATCTGTTGCAAATTTCCTTATGAAAGTGTCGTACATGTGTCTTTACAAATGTGATTTCTAATCTGAACACTCAACCTCCATTTCCTCTTGCTTAATCTTTGAAGTCCAACCCTAGAGCCTCATGTGACATCAGTCCTTACTTTCAACTAGCTGTCATTTACTTCTCTTCAGCATTGTTCGAATATTAAGAGTTCTTTTTGCTTACTGAATCCTTTATTTCTCCATAATTGACCAACTGTTTCTGTATATAAACTTGCCTTTATTTTCCCAAATGGAGATGTAGCAAGGGGACTGACTTATATAAGTATGCTTCCTATAGAACACAGAATAGAGAAAAGAGGAGGAAGGCACAATTATAAGATTTACTATTGTCAGGGATGGTACAGGCACTTGAGATTACACATATATTTATGCAATATATATGTAATAAATATATGTATAATCTCATCTAATCTTCATAATAATGATGCAAAGCAAATATTGTTACTCTTGGTTCTAAGATGGAGAAAAAAAACTAAGGCTTAGAGAAGTAATATAACTTGTATAAATTTATATGGCCTTTAAACTTGGAAAAACATTAATCAAATCCAATTATTCTGTGAATATTTCTTCAACCTCCATTAACTCTGGAAATTAAGAAAAAGCACCTAAGATATAAAGCAGGGCTATATAGATCTGATGATAATTTGAGGATTAACTGTTAGAAATATTGCTGATATGAGGAAAATATTACAGTCTGTTCAGATTTAAAGAACTCTGATATTTATCAAGCCTTTTAAACTAAAATCAGAAGAAAATAATAATAGTTGAATAAATATACATTAGCTTGTCATATCAGATGTTTCCAATAAAATTTAGAAAATCCTGATTAATTTTCTCATTATAAATAGGTATAATTTAAAAATAACCACTCAATATAAAAAAAGATGGTAACTGATTTTACCCTGAATAGGTGTAATTTAAAAATAACCACTCAATATAAAAAAAGATGGTAACTGATTTTACCCTGAAAAATCAAAACAGAAATCAATATGATATTCAGAATCTAATGCTTTCTCAGGATATCCTTAAAGAGACAATGCAAAAAGTAAGTATAAAATACCTGTTACTCTGGAAATAAGAAAAATGTCTCTGAACAACTGTTCATGCTGAACTAAGACAATTACTCTAAGAACCAGGTAACTTTTCCTTGTATTTCTTGTGTGTGGCTTCTCTTTTAGGAATTTCTTTGACTTGACTTTTGTTTTAAACATACTTATTTTTAATTATCAAAGCTACACATACATATAGCTTTCAAAATAGTTCTTAAACAATTGGTTAGAAAACATAAACAATTTATCTTCCCCCAGGCTTTCCCACTCCACTAAAATAAATACTTTTAACTCTCTGAGCTTATTGTGTTATCTATACATAATTTGCTTATATTGCAACTTCTTGATTTTTCAAATTTTAGGCAGTGTAATTGCTTTTACTATGGAAGAAAAAGGTTCATCTTCTTTCACACACACATACACATATATACACAGACTCTTTCATCCCCTTTTACAAAATCTTCACCATAAAGCTATATTGTAATTGTGAGATTAGTGTTGTGAGCATTTATATTATTATGACTAAGTAAAACTGTTCACTTCTAGTCAATATAACACACTATTGATTATTTTTGTTTCCTTTAAAACTTTTTTTTTCTCTAGAATTAATAATTGTCTTCCTTTCTTTTTTGCTAGGTTTTCTATGTATTTATCAAGTGCTGTGCCATTTGAATAAATCTTCTCACAGTATTTTAAAACATATTGAACAACTTATTGATTTAAACTTCTTGAAGGAATTGTCTTTGCAACATTCTAAGAAGCTCAATCAGGTCTGGTTGCTTTGGACTAGACATGAGTTATTTTGAAATCTTAACTTTTTTTTTAAAGGTATACCATCCGTTTTTCTTTTGTGTTGGATCACCAGTTTCTTAGGTCTCATATATTCATTTTCATTGACTTACTTCTTTGATTAAGTGGAGCATCATCTCCAATAGATTTTTGTGAAAGAGTAAATGGAATAGTGTCAAAATATTTTGAAATCTTGTTTTTCTGAAAATGTCTTCATTCGACTCTGACACTTAAATGGTAGTTTGGTCAGATGTATATTGATGAAGAAAAAAGAAAAGAAAAGGGCAAATGACAAGATAGGACACACAGCAGATCTTCTAAAGCAATGTTTATTAGCAAAATCCCAAGGATGAGGCAATAGTACTAAGAATATGCCTTTCTCATTGTCCATTGCTTTCTAGGGAAGTGAAGAGTTATCTGACACCAAGTAAGGGTCCTCTCCCTTTGACTATAATATTTTGGGCTACATAGTTAGGAAAGCAATGACTTCTGGCCCAGCATAGAAATAGCTAGGACACACCAACAATTTGATATGGCATAACCCTTGTGTGATCAGGAGGCTCAACTCCAAGTCCTGTGGCTGACTAGGATTAAGCACTGGACCACAGGAATGGAGGCTTAGAGGAGTTTGATTCATTTCCTGGGAAGTCAGCCTGGAGGAGAGTGGTCTTGGATCCTTATTTTTTCATTTTTTTCACTGATCCCAAAGAATTTCCTCTAAGCAAAATATCTCTTCCTTTTGACATCTTGCATAATTTCAAACTGTAATGATGTGGATGACAGTCCTGATTTTGTTCAAGGAGAAATTTATGTATAGTTAGAAATATATGTGACCACTCTCAGTGTCAAGATCATGTTCTCTCTAAGCAGATGAGAATGGCCTCTGTAAAAAATCCCAGGAGGCACGCATTGTCTACTCTGCAATGGATTGGCTATGCTGGCATTCACAACAGCAGCATGGGTGCTGAGAAAAACTTCCATAAGCCTCTGACATTATTTTGAAGTATCTTCCAATGATTTCTATGAGCTTGGAGAAAGGAAAATTCATCCTGCATGGAGTGTTTAGACTTGCATCCTTGAATTCATCATTTGCACTCAATTTCATTGGCAGGTACCACATCAGATGTTGACCAGCAGGATCCAAGAGCAAAGCAATGTTGTTAGGAGACCCTGAAATGACTAATGGCTCCTGTTCAGTAGGCCTTGTTGATTGTCATATTTAGGGAGAGGTTGGTAGATAATTCTACTGCTTGCAAAACAGGCGCCAAATAATGTGAGGTTAACTGGGTGAAATTGCTTCCATTTTGACTCAATCGCAAGGGAGTGTGCAGCCTACTCTCCCTTCCATAATTTCAGGTGTTCTTTCTTTCCGGGAGATAGGCATTTTCTTTCTAGAACAGGCTTTCTCAATCTCAGCACTATTGAGAATTTGGATGGGAAAATTATTTGTCATAGGAGACTATTATAAGATGTTTAATAGCATTTCTGGCCTCTACCTACTAGCTTCCAGAAACAGCCCCCAATGTGACAACCAAAATGTCATGTGACATTACCAATGTCCCTTGTGGGGTGGACAAAATCACTATTGGTTGAGAACCACTGTTCTACCAACATCTTTACCATATGCTCCATAGCCAAGATAATAACCTCAGAAAGGACCAAGAAGTCATTTAGTCATAACACGTTCTCTCACCGTAGTCAAAAAATTGTCAGAATAAACTCATTTGTACTGCACAAGTTTGAGAATGTTAGCATGGTATCTATAAAGAAGCACGATGACTGGACATTAAAAAAAAAACACCACATATTAAAGGGTTAAGAAAATGAACATGTCCTTGATCACTTAAGCCACCAACAACCAGTCTGAAGAAAACTATAATTACTTGTTAGTGTCCAGCCAACCCTTGGCAAACTAGTTTATGAAGCAAATGAGGGAGTTAGGATAGAAGGAGAAAAAGAAAGATGTTAGAAGGGATTTCTAGGTCTAGGTCACTTCCTTGAGAGTTGTGTTGCTCTAGACATTTCCCTACTCACAGGGTCTTCAACAAACAACTGAGAATAAATGGGCTGCTCATTGGGAGGGTAGACCAGGTAACATTTTGTCCAAACTGGGAAACATTTAGGAGTAAAAAGCCGCTACGATTAGTAATTTTTTCTGGAGCAGGTGTAAATGATCTGTTCCTGGCAAACCTGGGATGGATGACTCTATCAGCCTTGGGAACCAATCCAGCCAGCTTGTCAGCATTTGGTTGGGCAAGACTGGAAGTGTCCTATTACCCACTTCTTCTAAGGGTCATAAGGCACAAGGAATAGCCATCTGATTTCATTAAAGACAGCTTAGTTTCAAATCTCCTGGAGAGAAAGGGCACTGAATTCACTAATTCATTGATGTCTGGATATTTAGAGAGTAATACCTCCAACATTTGAGTCCATCTGATTCAGACATCTAAGTCATTCTCTCTCTCAGTTCTTGAATTTGAAAAAAAATTAGATTAATTTTCCCTCCACTTCACTATTCTTTCTCAAACCCTATTAATTACTCCATTATGAAACATCATGCCCTAGTTCTCTTAAGTATTGTCTTCTGAAGTATATGTGTCTGTATGTTGTATGTACCTATCTACATATGTATATATATATATATTTGTGTGTGTATATATATATCCTCCAATTCAATCCATCCATTGACATTTTCATTTGCACTCTCAAATTTTAATTTTCAAGACAATATTCTCTGAAGATTCTTTTTAGATAGCAGCCTGTTCTTAATTAAGTTTTGCTTTTCCTCCCAGAGGATATCATCGAAGGACATATTTTAAGTTTCTTCTGTTTCCTCCATATTATTTTTTTTCTTCTATTTGTTTTATCTCTGATTTCGATACAGTGGTTTAATCAAATGTGTGGTAATTTTGTCTGCCCACTCTCATTTAAGAGAGAGTCAATATCTATAAGCTGATTGGAGACTCCATCTATGTCCATGGGTTGGTTTGTTAACTCTGGGATTCACAGGTCTTGTCTGTTCCCTAGAGGACTGTGTTAGTCATGTTCTCCAGAGAAACAGAACCAACAGGACAGATCTGTAAATATGAGATTTTTAAAGGTGTTTCACGCAACCATGAGAATGGGAGAGTCCAAAAGCCATAGGAAAGGCTGTAAGGCTGGTGGCTCCAATGTAGGGTCTAGACAAACTCCACAGGAGAGACCTGTTGGCTGAAGAAGCAGGGAAAGAGTCCTCTTCCTTAAAATCCTTCAAGTGATTGGATTATCTCATAGCTGGAGGCGTGCCTTAGTTGATCTCAGATGTGATCAGCCACAGATGTAATCGACTGACTAATAATTTGATCAGCCTGCCATGAAATATTCCTGCATCAATGGGCAGTCCAGTACTTGCCTGACCAGACCACTGGGCGTAATTATCATGTGGCCAAGTTGACACCAGAACCTAACCGTCACAGTGACCCTTAAGTACCTATTACTCTCTTCTCTTTTTATGTCAATATTCTACCCCCACCCACAATCCACAAGACAATATTTGATTAACTGGCTGATATAAGTGTGGCTGACATAATTCCAGTAATCAAGTGAGAGAAGATGTGGGGGATGGGGAACAATATTCACAAAGTAAATTTCAATCAACACCCATGTTTTCTTTACAGCAATTTTGCATCAATACTAGCTTATTTCTCCCCTTCCCCACTTCCTGCACAGTGTGTTTCACACTCTCTAGAAAATAAACTTTCGGTATTTTCCCAGGGTGACAGGTGGATAACCATCCACACAAGATCTCAATGGAGGTTTAGCTTCTTAAAATGAACTTAAAGTGAGCATTCAGGTTTTTGCTCCACTTTTGCCTATAAATTTGTTCTAGCTGCCACTAATTCCTGAGCCTTTGGGGGAAGCAGTGGGGTAGCATTCAGCTTCTGCTAACTTATGATTCAAGTTTTAGGGGCCTATTAGATTTATCATCACCAGTCATCTGTCTTCCAGTTTCCAAAATGTTTTTGTCTCAAATATTCCCTTTTCCTTCTACCCTGTCACTATAGTGGGATTCAGTGGAATGGGAGGTAAAAGTGTCAGTTTGATCCACCATATTAATCTAGAAATTGCACAGTGACTTTGTACATGGTCAGGACACATGGCATTAAGGAAGAAATTCAGGGGCATAAACATTTGATATTATAATAGTGAACCTCAGAAAGACAGAACTTCAATTGTACATTTATCCCAGTTCCAAGTTACAAAATAAAATAAGGACACGTGATTGATACAAACTGCTTATGTAAACCTTCTATTGAAATTCTATTGATAGGATCTGTCTTTTAATCTGAAAGTTTTCCCAGAGTCCCCAGCAAAAGCAAAGAGTCCATATATCTTTTCATACTAGAACAGAGAGTGCAATAGAGGGTAAAAGCTTCAGTTACAGGAACAGTGATTAAATCTCATACCATTTGTATCACTACCTTGAAAATTGAACTTATGAGGCGCCATCTGTTGGCTCTACTTTTATTTCTCATAAATGCAGGGTGGCACATTAATATCCATGTCATATAAAAATACTACCAACTGTAGAACAGAATTGAGTGAATAAATTTACATGAGTTCTGAATAATTTTTATTCAGTGAATTCAGATACTTTCTGTGAGCTATGTTTGACATTTTTGAAAAATAACTTGAAGTTGTGCCCAATATTAGTGATTTGAAGGTATATATTTTAGAGTCTAAAATATTGTGCTGGTAAGTTTTCTAGCCACAGGAAAGAAAACATAAATCTGGCTTTTGGTTGTTAAGCATTTTTAAACAAATTTTCTTTTAAATTGATTCCTCTGATTATGTCAGAACAGCATAATGCTTCTCCTTAGACTATAAGTGGTAAGAAATTTCAAATTACTCTTTTTCCTACATTCTGTCGTATTAACAATCAATATTCCCAGTAAAAGATGGCAAAACATTGGATGTGTGCTGCTGGTTTGTTTTTTTTTTTTTTTACATGGGCAGGCACTGGGAATCAAACCCAGGTCCTCTGGCATGGCAGGCAAGCATTCTTGCCTGCTGAGCCACCATGGCCTGCCCATGTGCTGCTGTTCTTAGCCTCATGTTTTGGTAATTTCTACACTGGTAGGAATGTCTGTGAAAATAAGCAACCCAGATAAAAATCATTGAATACAATAGTTAGCACTGCCTTAATAAGTTAGACACAGTTGCAAAGTGGTATGCTTCCATAAACTGAAATTCTGAATCCTGCCTTCGGCATTAATTATGACAACCATGCTCTGTAGCAGGAAAATTGTAATCTAAGAATGTTAAATATGGCTGTAGAAGCTGGACGTTTTTTCTAATGTTTTTCACTCAGGTATATTCAGCCAGCTATAGCCCTTCCCCTACGAAATGTAGACTGTTACATATGATATATTCACTACATAATACCAAAACAATGTCATTTTTAATACAAAAATAAAACCTAATAAAATGTCCCTTTAGGAATTCCAGATCACAGATATGTATGTGAAAAAATAGTAATACTGCTAAGTCCTTCATAAAATTCCAGCAGTTGCTTTCCCATACTAACCTAGAGTCAGCTAATTCTTTCCTTTCACTTGAATATAATAAACAGGGGTTTTCTTTGTTACATTTAAATTATTTCTGATTTTAACATAATTATGACCATTGATGACCTGTTCCCTCCTTTACTAATTAAGACTTAAAGGATTGTTGCTCCTTTGTGTTGAATCAATTTATTTCATTTTTTTTCATATTTCGACATGTTGAAAACCATAAATCCTAAGCCTCATAAAGCTGAATTTAGCTGCAATCCATTCTGCTGAAAAAGTAATTATTGAATAAAAAGTGGTTTATTCCTTCTTATAAATGTGAAGATGCAGAATTATGTTAACTACCTAAAGATACAGGATTATGTTAACTCCCTAATCCATAGCTTTTAAATTAAATGAAATATAATTCTGCATAATGCTATCCATATGCTCATAGAGGATGATTACCTTTAATATATGATTTACCAAACTAAGACTGATTAGTGTTCTAAAATGATTCATTGCAAATGATCTGAGGAGAAATAAAAAAGAATATACTCTGCCAAGAATACATTATATTTCATAGATGGCCAGGAGATACTGAATTATGGATTTCATAGAGAATGACAAATCTTGTAATATTATTGATTCAAATTTTCTGATCTCAATTTTACCTTTGTGTTCAAATAAAGAATTTAATACAAGATACTGCCCTGATCCAAATTTAATTGGTCTGATTCTAAATTCCTTAAAACAAATGATACCAATTGGATATAACATTTATCTAATTTGATGTAAAACAAGTCACAGGCAATCGTCCCCCAAATAAGGATCAAGATAAGTTTTATACATTGTATATTTATTATGTCAATCTGATCTGGTCATCATAACAAAAGATTGCAAAGCAACTGACAATATAAGTCAGCAGAAAGAAAATCAAGAATGATAAATGATCCTCAAAGGAATTGAGACACAGCTTTTCTATTTTCCTCATATAGGCACTTGTCTTGCAAAAATGGGTAGTCTAATGGCAAATCTAAGCTTACAAGGAAATGTTACTCATACAAGTACCTCAACAAATGGGACGTGTAATAAGGATCCCTACAGAACAGTTTAGATAACATAAGTTAACAGGAAACCCGTTCCAGCAACCACATAGTTAGATCTTTAGAAGAACAGAAACGTCATTCATGATACAATAGCATTTTAAGATCTCTAGGGTGAAATCAGCTCAGATTACTCAACAATTCAAGCAGCTGTCCCTTCAGAAGAAGAAATCACTAGCTTGCTATTCTTGTAGCCCACCATTATGGTGATGTTGCTGCTTTACTCCGATTATACACAGTTGACTGACAAATTTTTGGTATAAATAGTGAGGATTATCATCTTTCATTCTCATGGAATCTATTAAAGCCGTTATATTGGAGGCTGCCATATGCCAGCCCCAAACATCTAGGCACTTTTTCCCCAGCTTCTGAGACTAATAAGCAATAACAACGCTCAGCTGAGACCTCCTTCAGGAACTATCATCAATCAGAAAGTGCGACTTTACCTAAGTCACGCCCGTCAAATCCCACAACTGAAGATCATTCCATGCAGATGAACGAAGACCCTGCTTTTCTCCCTAGGGCAGGATCATTCTGAAGGACTATCCCAGCTCCCAAGCTTCCTATGAGATTGACTGTGGCCTTTTGTCAGACTTCATCCCAGTTCAACTCTTTCCTGTGCCCAGTTATACCCACAGGTGTTGATTCAGCTAACACATCTCCCCTTTAGAGTCTGTTTCCCAATCTAAGACTATGAGTACTAGGTGTGATGCAAGGAAGCAGACTCTAAAGTGATGCTTTGCTCATGAAACACTCACAGCAGGCTGGCAATGAGAGTATCATCACTGCCAGTAGGATTAATTGTGGTCCTTGTAATGCTGCAGCTGTACAATTGTTAAAACTTACTGATATTTAACTGGGATAGAAGAGTTGAGGCAGGGAATGAATTGGCATGTTCAGTGTCTGAAATGTTGGAGAAAGATGGGAGAATATTAATTATAAGGACTAAGTAAGTGGAGGGTTTTGCTAGGGCAACTGGTACATCAGAGAAAGACAGTGAAAGGCTGAAGATAATTACTAATTTAAGGTGTGCGTGAAAGTCATAGGGACTTCTTAGTAGTGTAAAATGGGCTCTTTTCCTAAAGTAGCAAAGGAGGAGAGGAAAAGCTGAGGATTTCTTAATTATAAGAAAACAGAATCCAGAGGAGGAAGGATATAGAGTGCAGTGTGAGAAAGCCCAGAGCTCTTTACTTAGGTTTCTTTTAGACGGTAGGAAGAAGGCAGGAGACAGAGAGAGAACGAGAAGTCAGGGTGACAGACTCCTTGCCTTGGGGCTGAACTTTATGTGTGTATATATATACTTTATATATAGATAATCATTCATCATATATTCATATATAATGAATTCAGAAACCAAATAGGTTTCCTGCTCCATCTAATTGAATAGATGAAGCCAGTGGCATTAAGTGCTGGCATAGCAGCAGTGGTAGGATCTGCAACTTAACAGAGATGGAAGCAAACTCTTTGTTTCCCATAGCAATATGTAGACATATACATGGCATCAAGAAATAACTCTATAACTTAGCAAGGAAACTCAGCAGTATGGAAAGGGCCAGTGAGCTTTCAGAAGTCTGTAGTTGTGAAGAAAACATCATTTGCAGTGACTTAATACATAGCCTGGTTTACAAACTTCTGTGATAGGTATGAATATGTGACTTTCCTAAAAGCAGTCGAGACTGATTAGATTTTAGTAGGGGGCATTCCCAAGAGAAGCCCACATCAGCCACACTTTAGCAGAGATTAGTCAGGAGCCAAATCAGACTGAATGAATTCAAGCCTACCTTCTCACATGCACACCCATTGAGTTCACGTCAAGTGCAAGGGCCAAATATCACATTCATGCTTGGAAAGGATCAAGGGAAAGAGAAGAAACTCTGAAACACTCAATATCTACTTTAATTACCCAAGAAGAGTGTATGTTACCTAATAAAATATTGGATCCAATCAGATACTAAATTTGACAAATCCATTAGAATAGAACTGGTTGATAAAGAGAAGGAAAAATGGCATAAGACCTTAAATGAATTAGGAACTATTTACATGAAATGTGTAAAAGCAATTTGGCAAGATTATTTTCAAAATTCATTTATTCTTACCTGAACATTTTAGGATAATTATGTGTGTGTGTGTGTGTGTGTGTGTGTGTGTGTGTGTGTGTGTATACACACACACACACAAATATGTATATATATGTGTGTGTTGTACAAACATTTTCATCAACCAAAAAGAAACTCCATGGACATAAAAGTCACTCCCCACTGTTGCCTCCTTCCAGATCCTGGCAACTACTAATAATGCTTTCTGAACATTTCATACAAGTTGAACCATATAATGTGGTCTTTGTCCTTACCTCATCTACTTTGCATAATGTTGTGAAGTTTCATCTGTGTTGAAGCATAGTATGAATACTTCATTGCTCTTTATGGCAGAATAATAATCCACTGTATGGATACACCACATTTTGTTTATCAGTTTATCCCTTGATGGATATTTGCATTGTTTCCACTCATGAACATGCACATACAAGTTTATTCTAAATACCTGTTTTCAGTGCTTTGGCAGTACACACCTAGAAGTGGAAATACTGTGTCATGTTTTAATTTTACATTTAACTCCTTGAGGAAATACCAACTGTTTTTCACAGTGCCTATGCCACTTTATCTTTTCACCAGCAATGGATAAGTTGATTCCAATTTCTCCACATCCTCACCAACATTTTTGATTTTATTTTTTTTTTTTATTATTTTCTTATAGCCCTCCTGTAAGTATGAAGTGGTATTGTATTTAGTTTTGATTTGCATGTACCTAATGACTAATAATGTTGAGCCTCTTTTTATGGGCTTGTTGGTTATTTGGATATGCTCTTTGGAAAAAATTACTATTCATGTTATTTGCACAATTTTAGATTGAACCATTTGTCTTTTTTGTTAGTTGAGTTTTATAATATTTACATATACTCCGAATAGTAGACCTTTTTCAGATGTATGATTATCGCATATATTCTTTCCCTGGTTTGAATATTCACTTTTTAAAGAATATCCTTTAATGTGCAAAAGTTTTACATTTTGATAAGGTACAATTTACATATTATTTCCTTTCATTGCTTGTGCTGTTGATGTCCTATTGGGTCCTGTGCTTTCTTCTAAATGTTTTATAGTTTCACTGTTACAATGATCTGTTTCGAGTTAGTTTTTGCAAATGCTGTGAGATAAGGGTCCAACTTCATTCTTTTTCTACAGATATCCAGTTGTGACATTACCATTTGTTGAAAAGAGTATTCTTTTCCCTTTGATAAATCCCTGGTGGAAAATCAATTATCCATAGATGGGTTTAATTCTGGACTTTCAGTTCTATTCCACTGATCAGATGACTATCTTTATGTGAGCATTGTAGTAAATTCTGAAATAGGTACATGTGAATAACTATTCTTTTCCAAGATTGTTTTGACTCTTCAATGTCCCTTGAAATTCCATATGAACTTTTAAGGTCAGCTTGTCCATTTATATGCAAAAAGCAGCAGCTGGAAATTTGATAGTGATTGTATAGAACTCATGAATTAATTTGGGAAGTACTGTCATCCTACCAAAGGTAAATCTTCCAATATATTAACATGATGCCTTGTCAGTTCTTTAGGTATTCCATAATTTCAATAGTTTTTTAAAAATAATTTTTACTGTAGAAGTCTTTCTTTTCCTTGGTTAAATTTATTTCTAGGTATTTTATTCTTTTTGATGCATTTGTAAATGGAATTTTGTGGATTTTATTTTCAGACTGTTCATTCCTAACAAATAGAAATTCAACTGATTTTGTGTGTTTTGTTCTGCAACTTTGCTGAATTCTTTTATTGAATTCTTTTATTAGCTCTAATAATGTTTTGGTGTGGATTCCTTAGGATTTCCTACATACATGATTGTGTCATCTATGAGTACAGATAGAGTTTTATTTCTTGCTATGCAATCTGGATGTATTTTATTTCCTTTGCTTGCATAATTTCTCTGGCTAGAACTTCCTGTACAATGTTGAATAGAAGTGATGGGAGAAGAAATTCTTGTCTAGCTTCTCATCTTAGAGAAAATACTTTTTGCCTTTACTATTTAGTATGATGATAGCTGTGGATTTTTCATAGATGCCCTTTATCAGGTTAAGCATCCTTCTATTCCTAGTTTGTTCAGGATACTTTATCAGGAAATGGTATAATATTTTGTCAAATGCTCTTCTGCATTAATTTGGATGATCATGTTTTTTCACCTTCATTCTATAATGGTGTATTATATAGAGTGATTTTCATATGTTGAACCATTCTTGAATTCCTGGGATAAATTTCACTTGGTCATAGTGTATACTGTTTTCATAGGTTTCTGGATTCTGTTTGCTGGTATTCTGTCAAGGAGTTTTTTTTTTTTTTTGGTCTATATTCATAAGGGATATATTTCTGTAGTTTTCATTTACTTTCTGTGGTAGTTAGATTCAGTTGTCAGCTTGGTTAGGTGAAGGCACTAGTTCTGTTGCTGTGGACATGAGCCAATGGTACGTGAACCTCATCTGTTGCTCATTACATCTGCAGTCAGCTAGGAGGCGTGCCTGCTGCAGTGAGTGACGTTTGACTTAACTGGCTGGTGCTTAAATGAGAGTGCGCAACGTAGCACAGCCCAAGCAACTCAGCGTTCCTCATCTCAGCACTCACATCTCAGCCGAGGCCTTTGGAGATGCAGAAAGGAATCAATCACCCTGGAGAAAGTTGTTGGAACCCAGAGGCCTGGAGAGAAGGCCAGCAGAGATCATACTGTGCCTTCCCACATAAGAAAGAACCTCAGGTAAAAGTTAGCTGCCTTTCCTCTGAAGAACTAACGAAATAAATCCCCTTTTATTAAAAGCCAATTCATCTCTGGTGTGTTGCATTCTGGCAGCTAGCAAACTAGAACACTTTCTTTCTTGTGTTATCTTTATCTGGGTTTGATATTAGGTACCACTGGCTTTCTAGAATAAGTTAGGAAGTATTTTCTTTTCTACTTTTTGGAATATTTTTTAAAAGACTGGTACTAATTTTTCTTTAACAATTTCGTAGAATTCATCAGTGAAGACACCTGGTTTGGGGCTCCTCTTCCTTGGGAGGTTATTCTTCTTCAAATGCAATTTTATTGATATATACTATATATTCACAAAACATATAATAATCCAAAGAGTACAATCAATGGTACATGGTATCATCATATAGCTGTGCAATTCATCATCACAACTGATTTTTGAACATTATCATCAGTATAAAATAAAATAAAAATAAGAATAAAATTAAACATAAAGGTAAAAAAGAATACTCAAAACATATCATACCTCCCAAATCCCCTATTTATTTTTGTCTTTATTTTCTAATTTATCTGCCCAAACAGCAAATAAAGGAACTGTCAGCCATAAGGTTTCCACAATCATATGGTCACACATTAAAAGCTATATAGTTACACAATCATCTTCAAGAATCAAGGCTATTGGATTACAGTTCAACAGTATCAGATATTTTCCTCTAGCTACTACAATACACCAAAAAGGGATATCTATATACTGCATAAGAATAACCTCAAGGACGATCTCTCAATTCTATATGAAATCCCTCAGCTACTGAAACTTCATTTTGTTTCATTTCTCTTCCCCCTGTTGGTTAAGAAGGCTTTCTCAATCCCACAATGCCAGGGCTAGTCTCATCCCTGGAAGTCATGTCCAGGGATGATTTACACCCCTGGGAGTTCACGTCTCACATAGCGGGTTGAGGAGGGCTGTGATTTCACCTGCCGAGTTAGCTTAGAGAAAGAGGCCACAGCTGAGCAACAAAAGGGGTCCTTTCCTTTGGCATAATAATAAGTAGACTTAGCTTCTCCCTTGCAGGAATAAGTTTCATAAGGGTAAGCCCCAAGATTGAGGACCTGGCCCATCAATTTGGCAGTTCCCAATGCTTGTGAAAATATTAGGGGAATAGTCTCCTATCAAATATTTTTCTGTCTGCTGCCCAAATTACTCTGGGATGAATTGGAACATCACACTAACCTGTACCAACCAAAAAGATAGCACTCCCTATTCATGGTTCCATGTATGGTATTCAAATAAACTGATCATACAAGTTAAATTAGATAGTGTGCTACCAAAATATTGATTTTTGGACTATTGATTACTGATTTAATCCCTTTACTTTGTGTAGGTCCATTTAGATTTTTCTATTCTTGAGTTGGTTTGGTAGCTTGTGTGTTTCTAGAAATTTGTTCATTGCATTTTGGTTATCAAATTTGTTAACATTTATTCATAGCAGTCCCTTATCCTCCTTTTCTTTTCACTAATGTCAGTAGTAATGTCCCCATTTTAATTTCTGATTTTATTAGAGTTTTTTCTATGTTTTCTTGGTCAGACTATAAGTTTATCATGTTTTTTCATATTTTCAGAAAATCAACTAATAGTTTCATTGATTCTCTCAATTGCTTTCTATTCTTTACTTCATTTATCTCCAGTCTAATCTTTATTATTTCCTACCCCTAGGTTACTTTGGGTTTAGTTTGCTCTTCATTTTCTAATAAAAAGGTTTGAGATATTTCTTTCATTTTAATGTATGTGTTCACAGTATATATTTCTATCTAAGCACTGCTTTTTCTATATCCTATAAATTTTGGTTTGTAGTGTTTCGTTCCATTCATCTCTTGCTTGTATTTCTAATTTCCACCAGGATTTCTTCTTTGACGCATTGGTTACTTAAAAATGTGTTGTTTAATTTCCACCTATTTGTAAATATTCCTATGCTTTTTCTGTTATTGATTTCTAGTTTCATTTTTTATGGTCAGAGAAGATATTTTATAGGGTTTCAATCTCTTTCAAAATTTATTAAGACATTTTTGTGGCCTAACGTATGGTCTATCCTGCAGAATGTTCGACATGCACTTAAGAAGATTGCATATTCTACTGTTATCAGGGGTTGTATTCTAAATATGTTGAACTTTTTATGTATCCCTTTGATTCTGTCCATTTTTGCTTCATTTATTTTGGAGTTTTATTGTAAGGTACATAAAGAAATGGTTTTGAATGAATAGTTTCTATCTATTTCAATGAATCTTGTGGGTATATCTTCTAATATGCAAGCCTACCTATACACCGGCATTCTATCTTATTTATCTTTGTGTCTGTAACACCCAGGAGTAATTTAGATAGACTCTTAGCATTCTTTTGTTAACATATTCCCAATACTTTATTAGAGAATCATCTATGAACCACTCCTCCCACTTCCCAATGTAGGTATTTCCTAGATTAACATTCTTAGCCTTTTTTCTCCACTACACTCACTTCTCTTTCCAGGGGCCCCTTAGTAGCTATGCTTATGTGATCGTAACAAAAAGCTCTGTTTCCTATTTGGAACATGAGCTTCTAAACCAAGGCTGCTCTCTATCCTACCCAACTGAGTCTTACTCGATCACAGCCGAACTGTGGGGTAAAGTGGCAGGATCTACCCCCAGGAATACTGTTTGATCTGCTCTGAGTACTTCCAATAAGGACAAAACACCTTATCATTGCTTAACTCCTTTTGGGTTCTATTTCTTGTCTTTTGTGCTTATAATTGAATCTAATGTCATGTGTGGCCTATTAAAATACCATGAGGCTCATTGTTTTAATTGAGACTAAAACGAACCGTTGTTGAATAGCACATTACTTTTCCATATAGTGTCTTGGCTAAAAGTCATGATAAATTTGCTACATTTTAAGGTAACATGAGGGTAATGCCAACAAGAATGAAATGTCTGGTTTGTAATTCTACTTAAAAGTAAGTCCTTAGGAGACTCCAGGAAAGATGGCAGAGTAGGGAGCACCTACCAACAAAACAACTATTAAATGGGCAGGAACTGTCTGAAACAATTATTTTGAAATTCCAGAGGTGGGAAGAACACTGTACAGCATCCAGGAAAAAGCAGGAGCAAGAGGCTGATAAATTACAGTAAAGAACTATAAATTGCTCTCTCTAAGTGGTAGCAACTCTTGCCCATTGCCCACCCTCAGAACAGGCTGCTGCGGGGTCCAGCCCCTGGCTAGATGCTGCTGACATAAAAATCCTCATTCCCAAGAAAAAAGAGTACGCATGGCTGATCACTAATCATGACTTCGATCAGCAAATAGAAATCAATGGATCCAGGCTCTGAGGGCAGTTACTGTTTCAACCACAGAGGACAGAGGCAGAGGTGGCAGGGATTTAAAGACGCAGGGCTTCCTCAGAGCTATGGGGAAAAGTTAGCTGAAGGGTTACATTTGCCAGGTAGGCCAGGAAGGCTAAGCATTGAGAAGACTTGAGAGATGTCTTTGGTGGCCTTCCTGGTTCCCTCCACAGGAAACTTGGTAGCCAGTCTGCAACCCTTTAATGGGCTCTTACTTTTTAGTAGTTTTGGAATAGTCCTATATAAAAGAATTTGGTTGTTCCCTACTGTACAGAGGCCCAGTTAAACAAGGAAAACCCTGCACAGTTTTCATCTTGGGCAAACTTTCCTGACAGGAAGGCTGAAGCTTAAGAAAATCTGTCTATCACCAGCTGGTTAAAAACAAAACAAAACAGAACAGGGAACAGACATCCTAGAATTAGATTTTTTTCCAAGTATTTAGTGCTTTACTATTTACAAGTCTTTTACCTACATTCTTCTTTGACCCTCAGAACAACCCTGTGAGGTAGGCAGCACTAACAGATAACTCAGCACTGCTGACATGCCAGGGTTCTACAATTAGTAGTTGGTACATACCAATATCAGTCTTTGGTTTAAAAATCAGTATCCAACCTCCCCTCATATGTGCCCTACCTACTTCATGGGAATAGGGAAGATAAAATGAATTCAGGGTGAGAAAAATACTTTGAGAGAACAAGCATTATATAATTACACCCACAAACTATAATCCTCCATGATATATGCCTCATTCCTTTTCTCATACCAGCTTGTGCATGAATCCATAATTTTATATTGCCTCTGTTCTGTACTCAATTAAGCAATTTTCATAAGGGTAAGGAAGAGGGTCAGTGTGATCCTGTTTAAAGTTATATAAATTACTATCAGAGTAACTGCTATTAGAGCAAATTGAAAAACAGCACAGAAAGGCCAATGTGCCAGGAGGACCCACTGAAGCACAGAGCAAAGCAAGGCAGCTTTATCAGATAGGGCACAATTGCATAGAAGGGAAACGTGGTGTCAGAGTTCAAACTGGCACATATGGTTGTCTAAGGCAAAGTGGTGGCAACAAAGAGTTATTCATTCTGCATTACATACACAAGAGCAGAAGATTCGTGGGAACCTGTGCAAATGCATCTTATGTCACACAGATCTTTCCAGCTGCTGACAGGGAGTATAAACAAGAGACATCTTCATTTTAAAGAATGACTGTACCTGTGCTCATATCCTAAACTAAACAAAGGAATAGCTCCATGCTAAACTTCCTTGCCTAAAATACAAGCACGATCATGATGTCTTAAAAGACATCATCCAAAGTCTTGTAAGGCAATGAAAACTATTTAAATGGCTGTTTAGATATTTTTCAGAATTTACTTTAGATTCTTCTGCTTTAAGAGCCAAAGAAAGTTATATTGAGTTTTTATTGGTGATTCTATGTGTATATAACAATTAAAGTATGATAAGTATATTTAACATGTTAAAAGAGTTCTGTAGCATCTGTTCAGAAAAGATGATATGCTATATAAACTGTTCAAGTTGTACAAAACCATTTTCAGTGTCTTTTCAACTGAGAAGAATACTATTCAGCCTGCTTCTCCACCTGAGGTGGTTCATACTGAGAAAGTTTTGTTTTCAGTTTTTAAAAAATTTTCTTCCACAGTAGCTTCATATTTCCCTTTCATTTCTGCCAATTCTAGGTGAAGCAGTTCTATTTCTGGATTTTCTGGAGTAGCAGCTCCTAAGTGATGCTTTAAAGAATCCAAAGCACTATTAGGTTTTCTGGTTCTTCATATATAGGGCTACCAAAACCTTAGTCAATGTATCCTGTACCCCTGACTTCTCCAAGCACCTCCAAATTTCTTATTCTTTTTTGCAGGGACAGGCACTGGGAATCGAACCCAGGTTTCCAGCATGGTAGGTGAGAACTCTGCCTGCTGAGCCACCACAGCCCACCCCTAGAATTTTTAAATATTAAAATGTACTGTGTGCAAGAAAAGATATATAAGACCAACAAAGAAACAAGAAATGATGGCAAAGCAAAAGGAAGATGATAAAAATAAAACAGAAAACGATGAGAATGTGGATATATTGAACAGAGCCTTTAAAATAATGATCTTAAAAATGCTTAAGGAGAATTAAAGCACAGAGAAAGAACTAAAGCCTTTCAGGAAAACAATGAATAAACAACACAAAGAATCTAAGGAAAGAGCTAGAAATGTTTAAAAGGAACCAAACTGAACTACTGAAGACCACAATAAAAGAAACGAAAAATTCCCAGGAGGCTTTCAAAGCAGAATGAAGCTGGAAGAATAATTAGTGAACTTGAAGACAAGACACTTGAGATGAGTGAGGCTAAGAGACAGAAAAAAATATATTAAAAGTGAAAATAGCCTAACACAGCCATGTGACACCATCCAATGTACCAATACATGCATTATGGGAGTTCCAGAAAGAGAAGAAAGAGGGAAAGGGGCAGAAGAAATAATCAAAGAAACAATGACAGAGAACCTCCCAAACTTAGCAGAAAACCATGAATGTCCACATGCAAGAAACCCAAAGAACACCAATTAGGATAAACATGAAGGAAAATACACCTCATCACCTATTCATTGCACTATCAAATGCAAAAGATAAGGAGAGAGTAACAAAGGTCCTAAGAGAAAAGCAACTTGTTGCATACAAGGGAATCCCAATAAGACTGAGTGCCAATTTCTCATCAGAAACCATGGAAGTCAGAAGGCAGTGGATTTAAATACTTACACTGCTGAAGGAATACATCTGCCGCCAAAAATTATATGAGCCTCTTTTTCAAAATGAGTGGGGGATTAAGACACTCTCAGATAAACAAAAGCTGAGGGAGTTCATCTCTACCTGACTGGATGGATAAGCGATATGAGGGAGTTCTTCAGACTTAAATGTAAAGGACATTTGTCAGTGGTTCAAAAAAGCATAAAGAAGTAAAGACCTGCAGTAAAATAACCACTTGGGTAATTATAAATGTCAGTATTGTTGTATAGTATGATATTAACTCCTACAGGTGCAACCATGGAAATACATAAAAAATAATGATAAATGTAGGTTTGGGGACATACAATGTAGAAATATATAAGTGGTAACAACTAAAAATATGGGCCAGAAGGGGTTTAGGAAAATATGTGTGTGCAATTGAAGTTAAGTTATTAAACCAAATGTGACATATATTTAGGATGTTAAATTTTAACTGTATGATAACCACAAGGAAAACAGATGAAAAGTATATCCAGATAGAAATGAGAAGGCACTCAATATGGTCCAAGATTTAAATATGGTATAAGATTTAAAAAGACTAAATGGCAAAATGACAGAAGAAAGATCTGTATTATAAGTAATTACCTAAATGTAAATGACTGAACTCTCCCGTTAAAAGGCAGAGATTGGCAGAATTGATGAAAAAGCATGACCCAACTCTATGCTGTCTGCAAGAGACCTTAAAGCTAAAGAAATAAGTAAGTTGATAGCAGAACGATGGAAAACATTATACTGCGTAAGTAGTAACCAAAAGAGAGCTGGGGTAGCTATACTAATATCAGATAAAATAAACTTAAAGTAAACAGTTATGTGGGACAAAAATGGCCATAACATACTTATAAAGTTAACAGCTCAACAGGAATATGTAATAATTATAAATATATATGCCCCTAACAGCAGAGTCCCAAATATATGAAGCAAATAGTGACCGATTTGAAGGGAGATATAATAGCTCTACATTAATAGTAGGAGACGTGAACTCACCACTCTCAATAATGGATAGAAATCTATTCAGAAGAGTAATAAGGAAATAGAGGACATGAATGATATCCTAACCAATAGACCTAAAAGACATACATAGAACACTGCACCTAATGAATATAGAATACACATGATTTTCGAGTGCACAGGAATCATTCTCCAGGATAGACCATATGTTGAGAGACAAAATGCCTCAATAAATTCTAATATATTGAAATCAAATAATGCATATTCTTCCACCACAATAGAACAAAGCTAGAAATCAATTACAGAGAGAGAAAGGGAAAAATCAAAATATGTGGAAATTAAACACCAGACCCTTAAGCAATCAGTGGGCCAAAGAGGAAATCAGAAGCAAAATTAGGAAGTAACTTGAGGCAAATGAAAACTAAAATACAAAAACTTTGGTATGCAGTGAAGGCAGTGCTGGGAGAGAAATTTATAGCTCTAAATGCTTATATAAAAAAAGAAGAAAGATTTCACATCAGAGACCCAGCTTCAAATCTGGAAGAACTAGAAAAAGAAGAACAAATTAAATCCAAAGCAAGCACAAGGAAGGAAATAACAAAGATTAGACTACAGATAAATGGAATAGAAAAATAAACAGAAAGAACAAAGCCAAAAGTTGGATCTTAAAAAAGATGAACAAAATCAACAAACCTTTAACTAGACCAACAAGGAAAAAAGAGAGGATGCAAATAACAAAAATCAGAAATACACAGGGGATGTTGCTACTGACCCCACTGAAATGGGAGAAAATATTTCTCCTCACACAATGGGAGAAAATATTTGGAAACCACATATGCAATAAAGAATTAATATCCAGTTTATATAAGGAAATGCTTCAACTTAAGAACAAAATGACAACCTAACTTTAAAATGGGCAAAAGACTTGAACAGACATCTCTTCAAAGAGATAAACAAATGGCAATAAAGCACATGAAAAGATGCTCAACATCATTAGCCATCAGGGAAATGCAAATCAAAACCATGATGAGATGTCATTTCACACTCACTAGATTATCTACTGTTGAAAAAAAAGGAAAATAACAAGTGTTGGAGAAGACACTGAGTATTAGGGATACTCATTCATTCCCAGTGGCAATGGAAAATGGTGTAGCTGCTGTGGAAGACAGTTTGGCAGTTCCTCAGAAAGCTAGATACAGAACTTCCAACTGATCTGGCAATCCCACTACTAGGCATATATGCCAAAGAACTGAAAACAAGGGCTCAAAGAGATATCTGAACACTGATGTTCATAGCAGCATTATTAAAAAATGTCAAAAGATGAGAGCAAGCCAAGTGTCCATCAACCAATGAGTAGATACATAAAATGTGGTACATACCCAAAATGGAATATTATTCAGCCATAAAAAGAATGAAATCCTGCTGTATGCCACAACAGGGATGAACCTTGAAAACATCATGCTGAGTGAAATAAGTCAGATACAAAAGGACAAATATTGTACACTCTTATTAAATGAACTAATTGTAATATATACGTTTATAGAGATAAAATCTAGATATAGATTACCAGGAGATAGAATGAGGCAACAGATGCTTAATATGGACAGAATTTTTAACTAGGTTGAATTTGAGTGTTTGGAAATGGACAGAAGTGATGGCAGCACTTTATGGTGAGTGTAATTAACAGCTCTGAATTATTGATTGTGGTTGAAAGGGGAAGTTTAGAATGATGTATGTCACTAGAGGGAAAGCTAGAGATTAAAACATGGGACTGTATAACACAGCGAACCTTATGGTAGTTGATGACTGTGATTAACAGTAAAAATATTCAAAAGTTCTTTCATGAACTAGAATAAATTGCTGCCACTATGACGAGGAGTTATTTCCCATATACAAGTTATATAGGGAAAAATACACCTATCGGAAACTATGGACTATAGTCAACAGTAATATTTTAAAATTCTTTCAGCAACAGTAACAAAATAACACACCAATGCTACGGCTCAATAATGGGGAGGATGGAGGGATGTGGGATGTTTTCTGGTGAAGAATGCATGACTACATGATGATACTATGGTTGATACTTTGGATGGACTTAATGCAATAAAATTGCATTAAAAATGTGCTAGTATCAGTTATACCAAATGCTCCACACCAGTGCAAGGTATTAGTGATATGACAGTGTGTGGAAATCCTGTATTTTATGCATGATTGTTCTATAAAAGGACAACTTCCTTAATAAAGAAAAAGAAAAAATAAGTCTTTAACAATCAATCACCTAGTAATTTTACAGCAAAGTTGAAGAGTGAGATGCCTTCTATATTAACCAATGAAGAGCCAACTCTTTCCTTGGTCAAGATTCTGAAGGGTTTTTCAGCATGGGCATATACATATCAAATGAACCCAAAACACTGCATCAATGAGTTGCAAATATTATGACATTTTATTTGAATTGAAGTCCCATATGAAATTAGGAGGAAATCTGTATCAAGCACCACCAGTATTTTGGTACTAGCAGCCAAATTATTTATAGAGAGGGAAACCTAGAGATGAGCTGTTTAGACAGGCATTCTGAAGCACTCAGGCTTAGTGTTAAGCTGGTATAAGAGAAAATTGGTCCTCTACTCAGCGACCTATGAAGAAATCTGTGCCTTCTGTACTTTGTAATGGAAAGTGACTCTCATTGCAACCATTTCTGCCAGGTTATGGGAAAGCATGAAACTGTCCAGATCACTTCTTGGAGAGAACTCAACCTAAACAAGTTCTTTAGTCATCCTCATGAATGAACTTGGCCCATACCAACAGGAAATATGGAGACAAAGGTGTTATATTGACTAATCAACTGGTTTGATTGTGAAACTATGGTGGCAGCAGAGAAGATGGCTATCAAAGAGAAAGAAAGAGCATAGCTAGTAACTCCTGCTTCCTGTGTCTGAAAAAGACTCAGTTAAGGATGAAGACATTAGAATGTTCCTATTGTTCCCTATTTTTAAAAATTCAGTTTCTGAAATTAATGGGCACTGACACAACAAAATAAATGCAGGAACGCGGGAAACTGAAGGTAAGCTTATCGTGAAGGGACTACGGGAGAAAGCAGCAGGGAGGGTGTCCTGTCAAACTCACATGTATAACTGCACGTCATACTACTTAGCATTTGGTTATCAGTGAACTACTCTTCCCCTCTCCTTCCCTACACTAATGATTAGCTAGCCTGAGTTCCAACATATTTAATATGACAATTTGCATTTACGAACCTAGAAATGAGGTTCTTTAAATGTATTTCTCTTTTAAGATTTGCTCCCTTGTAATATATAAAATCTTAATAATGTAAATTAGAGACAAATCAGCATTATAATGAGCTTCTTGCTTTATTTATGATTTTGCACAACTCTTTTAAAGAGATATTTTTCTTATGTGCCTGATTATAGCACAATGTTAGCCCTTGGTAAAATCTACACAACTCTTTTTCCCATTTAATCATATGCTATTATGTGAAATCTTTTTGTCATTCTATATCAAATTTCCTCAGACTTGTTCACTGTTTATCTAACAACTATTACAGTGCCTAGCACCTTTTTACTAGAATACATGAAAAAGGAAAGAAGGAAGGGAGCGAGGGAGGAACAGAGGGAGGGAGGAAAGAAAAACAGTCCCATAGTAGTAAACAAATTCATTTTCCAGACTGGACCGGCTATTCACAGGATAGTGGGACTCTCCTTCCCACACTGTTTTAGAAGTCCCCAGGGGCCTCTTGTATCCTCAACCTGAGCTCTCACTTACTTCCTATTATGACCAAGAAATTGTGCATCCCTTAAGAATAACCTCTGAATCCGCACAAGCAATCCAAAACCTCTGGCTTCTCTCCTTGATCATCACCCATTCCTCTCTTTGCATCATTTCCATCAGCATCCTAACTTGAAGTAATATTTTTCACCTTCCCTCAAAAATAATAACAATCTCAGTTAACTACCACCCAATTCCTACCTTTGAAACTGCTCATGAGCTCTGCAGTTACACGTGGTGGTGAGGTCGGAACCTGTCACTCTTACTTGTGACGTGTTCTACCACTCTTGCATCTATGCTTACAATGTGGGGCCCAGGTGTCCTTACAAGCAGTGCTGCTCTCTTGTCCTGATGTCTTCTATGGGCAAACTTAGTCTTGATGGCAGCTGGCCTGCCGTAGACTGGCCTGGCTTTCTGCTTGTCTCTTTTTCCTTTTTTCCCCACTGTTCCTCCTCCTTTCTTTTTAAGCCTCCTCCCTAAAATGAGAAAAAAAATCCCCTTCATACCACTCTTAGCTCCATAAACCACAGACTACTTCTTCCAAGAGTTCAAAGTATCACTGCTACATATCTAACAGCTAATATAGTGCCTAGTATATTTTTACTTGAATACATGAAGAAGGAAGGGGGTAAGGGAGAAACAGAGGGAGAAAGGGAGGAAAAAGAGGCTTATCAAGAGTTGCATCAAGCTATATCTGTAAGATGAATCATCTTATGGGCTTAGCTTTCTCTCCTTAGAGCTCTAGTAATAGAACTCTCCTTAGAGTTCAATAGTAATAAAGTAATCGGCATAGTACATACTATTATATTTAAGACTGTTGCTTCCCTATATGTGAAGTCATTATCTTTAGATCAAGCTAATATATCTTGTCTTCCCTGAAGGTGATTTGCTTCACAAGAGCCTTCAGAGCAATAGATTCCACACGTGCTTAAGCTTATCTTATTTTCTGAGGATATTTGATATTAGCTGTAGCATTTTTTATCAGCTCATAAATACATTCTCAGACTTTTTCACCTATGGTCAAAATATGCCTATTTCCTGTGGGAAGCTTGGTATAATGAACTGCTGACTACATAGTAGATATGGTTAAATGATAAACTCAAAGATATTTAGTTCTAAATGGGATAAAACATCAAAGAATATATTTATCAAATCAACAAAAAATCTGGTAAGTCGGTGACCCAATATTTTCTCTTTAGTTCACATTGGAGAAAAAGATTTTACAGATTCAATTTGGAGATTAAAGAGATACTTTTTGAAAGCTGCATCCCTTCCTTGAAAGGAATACCATGAGAACATAAATCATTTAGGACACTATTAAATTCCGTGGAGGTAAATCAAGATAAGTTGCTTCGCCTATCTCTTTTTTCGTGGGTGTGTAATTTGACACTGTTGAGCAAATTCTAAAACATCTGGTGGAAAAATAAAAATTGAATCCTCCTTCTCTAAAAGTCACTATGGTTACTATTACGGTCAATCAGTAGAAAGATCTAAGGGAAAAAATTGTGCTAGATTCACAGTACAACATAAGGTGCTGAAGCATCACTCACCTTCTCTCGGGTTCCGAGACTCTGCACAGAGAAACTCTCCCTAATTTCTCAGAATCAGGGCATTCAGCAGGGCAGGGGTTATCAATCATTCACAATACTATTTCTCTCAATAAATACAAAATGTCACTCAGACATTTTTTTTTTAAATGGGCAGGCACTGGGTAATGAACCCGGGTCTCCAGCATGGCAGGCAAGAACTCTGCCACTGAGCCACTGCTACCCACCCTCACTCAGACTTTTAACGTTATTTTATTCCAAAGATAATCATATATTATGACTAAAAAGCAAAAACAATTGAACAATCATGCCATTTTATTCTTAGACCACATACACTGTCGATTCACACCATTATGATATGCTCTATTTGGAGATAAAGACCAACCATGCTGAGTTGCTGTATGTTCTCTATTTTCTTAATAGAGGAAAAGAGAAAGGGAGGAAAACATTTTTGAGTGGAGAAAGCTATAAATGAGTGAACACTTTAGATTAATGAAAATTATAATTGCTCACAGACCTGGTTATTGCTATTTAGTGACAAGAACAGATTTTTTTTCTGGTTGCAAAGTAAAAAAAAAATTAAAAATAAATATGCTGGTAGCATCATTATCTATCAATTCTGAGGTTGTCACATTTAACTGATTCATCATTTTTTCATCAGACCTGTTTAAATTCTTTATTAAACATGGGACCCAAATTAGAAAAACTTCCTTATTTTTCTAAGATGTTCTCATGAATGAGATGACTAGGCAATTGCTATTTTGGCCTTCCTGTTCTTATACTATACATTACTATAAAATAATGGGTGTTGTATTATCTTTTATCAGTTTTATAATCATGGGTTATTATCCACATGTGTTTGTCAATTATAATTCATATCGAATGTGTCAATTTTTGAAATAAGATTTCATCAATTGGCATTGTTGTCTTATCATTTTTTTCTAACTCAGAGCCTTTCTTCATATATTTTCCCAGTCTTAATACTGTACCTAAAGCCAGCAAGGCCAATTCACAGATTGTGGAGGTGACAATAAGAAACATCGATTCCTCAGGACCTCCTCAGTTGGTACTCAATTTACCTTCATGTTCTAGCTTCTTCCATGCTCCTGATGTATATTTCTATTGTTGTTGGTGATGGGTCATTATTTCCTCTTCCTCAACCCTTAGACTTGTCAACTGATCTTGGTTTTCCCAGATTGAACTTCAGTGGTCTCAACAATATTTTTGTCTTCATATTTCTCTTCAATTTATGCCTTCTTTTATTAAATTTTATTCTAAGTTCAAGTATTACAATATAAGTAAGGATAGCTCCCTTTGTTTTCATGCAAGTTCAAACTCTTTAAAATAGCTTATAAACTCTTCATGTTCTGCCTCCTTTTTACCCTTCCAGATGATTGTGGATTCTTGAAACTTCATGAACTTACCCAAACATACTACTTCCTCCCATATTTTTGTACCTTTGCAAATAATTCTAGAGCTTAATAGTCGTTGGGTGCTACTGATTATTAATTGAATCCACTATGCTAGCAGTGCCAATAAAAAGATCATTAAGACAAAAAATCCTCCTCCAGAAGGAGAATCTGTAATTATGTAATTAAGTTATGATTAGATGATATCTGAATGAAATAATAAAGAACAAGTAGGAATTTGTTAAGTGGAAAAGACAAAGTTTATTCCTAGAAAATAAAGTAGCATAGACCTTGTTTCCAGTGTTTCGGATTCATTTGTTCTGAGTTGGTGTCTGAGAATTTGTATTTCCTACAAGTTCCCAGATGATATTGGTATGGGAGAATTGTGGGTTTTAGGGAAAGAATATAGAGCCATGCTGTTTGAGCCAGAAGCAAAGTAACAACGAATAGGAAGCAACCTTTAAAGAACAGTAAAGAGACAGATCATAAAGAATCCAAGGAATGGAAAACAGGACTGAAAGAAAAAGAGGTGTATCCTTTTAGACGAGTGAACTGGACTCAATTGAATAATTTTGATTTAAACTTATAATTTCTTCCATAATTGGTCAAAGAGCACATATATTATTTGGGGTTTTTAATAATGTAAAATTTAGTATATAGGTTTTCAACAGAGAAATATGGAGTTTATTAGAAATGATAATGTTAATATCATAAACTTTTTGAATAAATTATATTAAAGCTGAAAGGGACCTTATTACACATTCCTTTGTTTTAAGGGGAGAAAAGGCCAGATCACATGGCTATAGAAATAAATAAAACTTAAATTTTCTGACTCCTAATGCACAGTTAATTTGACAAAAGGTAGCATATAAAGCATTTAATGAGCTAAGATTATTCCTCCTGACTCCACTGGCTAAAACCAAGATGCCTATTAGTTGAGCTTTGGTATACACATTTTTAAAATCCACTTATCTAAAATGTGTAGGTTTTTTTTCATTCCCTTTCTCTTCTTAAACTATTTATATAATTGGTTATTGCATGCTTGATATAAGTTTAGCTCTCATTTTAATTAGGGCCATTTCTGAGACTCAAATGAAAAAAACAAAATATGGTCCATAAAATACTGTATCATAAATACAGAAAAATTTACCATTTTATTTTTTTTGTATGCTAAATGGCAGGGGTCACATTTCATTCTTTTCCATGTTAATATCCCCTTATTGTACACCATTTGCTAAATTTTTGCTTGTTTGGTTTATTGTTTGCTTGCTTCTGTGGGAAGTATGTGGGCCGGGAATTGAACCCAGGTCTCCTGTATGGCAGCTGAGAATTCTAAGAATTCTGAGAATTCAGCTGAGTGAACTACCGTTGCACTCCCTACCACTTTAATTTTTGTTCTTGAAAAATAAGTTGGTGAAGTATGCAAACAGACTCATCATATTTTCATTTTTCAGTTGTATCACATCCACCCTTTCAGAACTTCATGAATGAACACGTACTGAAAGTTTAGACAGATGTGATTATTAAAATGTCAGTCTTTTACCTGTCATTTTGAAAGAGGATGCTTAGTAAAATTCCACTTACCTACGAAGCAGATAGAGTTGTTCATTCCTTTAAGATATAAAGTAAATGTAAAGTAACCTTGACAAATGAGAGAAATTCTGTAAAATCATGGATAATACTTACTAAAATTCCTTAGAAGGTATCCAGGATTCTATAGACCTAACACCCACCATTTGGAGAGGGGAATGTTTACATTTTCCAATCAAGCTAATCTTGCAATGCACATTCAATGCAATACATGAAAACATAAATGACATACTATTTTATTTATTAAAGCATCTGTGCTGGTTTGAAAGGATGTATGTCCCTTAGAAAAGCCATGTTTTAATCTAAATTCCATTTCATAAAGGCAGAATAATCCCTATTCAATACTGTATGTTTGAAACTGTAATCAGATCATCTCCCTGGAGATGTGATTTAATCAAGAGTGGTTGTTAAACTGGATTAGGTGACGACATGTCTCCACCCATTTGGGTGCATCTTGATAAGTTTCTGGGGTCCTATAGAAGAGGAAACATTTTGGAGAATGAAGATTCAGGGAGAGCAGAGAATGCTGCAGCACCACTAAGCAGGGAGTCCATGACCCAGTGACCTTTGGAGATGAAGAAGGAAAACACCTCCTAGGGAACTTCATGAAACCGGAAGCCAGGAGAGAAAGCTAGCAGATGATGCTGTGTTCACCACATGCCCTTCCAGCTGAAAGAGAAGCCCTGACTGTGTTTGCCATTTGCCTTCTCACTTGAGAGAGAAACCCTGAACTTCATCGGCCTTCTGGAACCAAGGTATCTTTCTCCAGATGCCTTTGATTGGACATTTCTATAGGCTTGCTTTAATTGGGATATTGTCTCAGCCTTAGAACTGTAAACTAGCAACTTATTAAATTCCCCTTTTTAAAAAGCCATTCTGTTTCTGGTATATTGCATTTCAGCAACTAGCAAACTAGATCAGCATCCAATTTATTACAATGGCAGCACTCAGATATTTTTAAATAGCCCAAATATGCTATTTTTCGAGATTCACCCTACCTACCTTCACGATTCTCTTGCCCTGGAAGGCTTATGCTTATAGATTATATCAGTGGACCCCCTTGTCCTCTAGCTTCCAGTTGAATTAGAATAATGGTAGGCACTTTTAGAAGATGGAGATGCAAGCAGAGTGTGACAATAGAATATTTCCTCACCCATCTTTTTTTCTGTTGATTTTCTTACCCTTTATAAAGCTATGACTCCTGGCAGGAGGCTACATCCATACAGCTTTCTTCTCTGAATTCTGACAATCATTTTAGAACCCTGCTCCAAGTAATTTTTGTTTGTACTACTGCTAGCACTAGGGTCTGCACTAATCGTGTGGTTTTCTTTAATAGGCCCTTGTGAACTTAACTTTGTCTAAGTTGAGGGTGCAGCTTCCTACCAGAATATTGAGATCAAAACCATTTCCACATAAAAGAATTTGATAACAATATAAACAACTCATAGTAAAACATTTGTAACAACATAAATGAATAATTAAATAAACAATAAGAGATGAATATGAACCTAACACATGATCTTAAGTTACTAAATGATTCCCTATAAATTACAAGTAACCATATGGTTTAGTACTATTGCATTGGCATCATGGAATAATTTACTAAAAACACCACAGGTAGGAAGTTTACAAATCACTCTCATCCAACAGAAAAATAAAAGAGCTGGAAAGTTAGAATCAACTAAGAATTAACTAAGAATTAATTAACCCTGGAACCAGACAGACATGTAGAAGAGCTACAGGAGCATCAAAGGAAGTGAGGCGCTTCAAAAAGTCCAGGTTTTGTAAGTTGAATCACAAACCTGTGACCGGTTCCCATTGCTCAGCCCTACAGCCACAGCTGTGGCCATGCAGGAAGAGTCACGGAGTGGTGGCTGGGGCCAGGGCTGGCAGAGAAAATCTCCTCCTCTAAAAGTTGAGGTTAAGAGTCAAGGTCTGTCTGGGGATCTGTGAGGGAATAGCACAGAAGCTGGCCTTAGTTTTAGCCCTCTGGCCAGCAGTGCTTCCATCTCTCACCAGCATCCACTGTATATAAAGAGCTAGTTCTTTTGTTTGTTTTTTTCTTCCTTCTCTACATGGGCATTTCCAATTATGGGAGATCCCTGAGGGCCTGGCATTGACTTTGGCCTTAGTTTCAGCCTTCTCTGAGGTAGTGACTTCTGGGCTCATACCAAAATCTACGAGGCTTTAAAGATCCAGTGCATTTTATCATTGGTTGGGTTTCTTCTCCCTTTCCTTGTGTTTTTTAGTGTGGCAGATCTCTGAGGGCTCAGTGTAGATGCTTCTCTAGGAAGTAGCATCTTCTGGCATTAAACCAGCATTATAGGGACATTAAAAGCTAGTATATTACTTTCTCTTTTTCTTTCTCTGTTTTGACTCTTGGGTCTGGCAGATCCCTAAGGGATAATCTGGGACAGTGGCCTAGGATTTGGTATCAAAAGCAGCAGCTTCTGGCTTCCCACCAGCACATAACAAGAGATTTGGAAAGGCAGTACACTTTATTTTTCATTCCTGTTTTTTTTCTTTTTTTTGGTGGGCATTCTGACTCTTTATTAGTACTTTTCTTTTCCTCTCTCCTTTTCTTTCTTTTTTTTCCTCCTTTTTTCAGTTTGGTGGTCTGATAAGTGGCATAACTAGACTTCCAGAGTGACCAAAGCACCATAGGCAGAATGTCCAGTTTTCAATAAAAAACTTAAAGCATACATGGTGACAGGAAAATAATAGCCAAGTCACTGGAAAAAAATAATTCAATGGAAAATATTCTGGGGGAAGCATCATTTCTTTAATTACTAACCCAAGACCTTAGAACAACTTTCATAAATATGATCAATGAACTAAAAGAAAACATGGACTAAGCACTAAAGGAAATAAAAAAAATGATATATGAACAAATAGAGAATTTCCATCATGATGTAGAATTATAAAGAAGAACCAAATGGAAATTCTGGAACTCAAAACTACAAAATCTGAAGTAAAAAAAATCTACAGTGAAGACAAAATAAAGGATCAGGCTTGAAGACAAAACAATTGAAATTGTCTAGGTTTGAGGAGAAAGATACAAAAAAATATAAAAAAAAAAATTACCAGAGCTTGAGAAACCTGAGGATACCATGAAGCATCCCAATATAGCATCAGAGAAATCCTAGAAAGAGAGGACAGAGATAAAAGGTCAGAAAAGTATTTGAAGAAATAATGGCAGAAAGCCTCCCAAATCTGATGAAAGATATGAATACATATATTCAAGATACTCAACAAATACCAAACTGGACGAACCCAAACAGAGCTACACCAAGACACATTATAATCGAATGTCCCAATACCAAGGACAAAGATAGAATTTTAAAAACTGCAAGAGAAATAACATGTCAAATATAGAGAATCCACAATAAGAGCAACATCCAATTTCTCAATAGAAACTATGGAGGCCAGAAGAAAGTGGGAGGACATATTTAAAGTGCTGAAAGAAAAAAACTGTTATGTGAGAATAATAGACTCAGCAATGTTGTCCATTAACAATGAGGATGAAAAGAAGACATTTTTCAAGACAAATCAAAATGGAGGGAGTTCATTATGCCCAAATCTGTCTTACAGGAATGCTTATAGGAGGAAGAGAAGGGCATTAGAATGTATTTCAGTTTAAAGATTTCTGGTGCTAGTAAAAATATGGGTAAATATATTTGTAAATAGTATTTTCTTTTTCTTTTTTTTTTTTTTTTACTGGGCACACAATTGTGCATTTTGAAGCAAAACTAGAATCAACAAGACTAAATTGTAATAGATTTAGATTGTTAAACGGGATGCCCCTGATAACCATTGGAGGCTCAGGGCCTCTGCCTCCCTGTGGTCTCTCTACATCATATTTCTAGCAGGGTATCCAAATACCTTCCCCAAAGTACAAAAGTGGAAGCTCCCAAGTCTTCTTACGTCTTATGTCCAGAATGAGTTAGAATTGTTTCTCTTTATCCTAATGGTTCAAACGAATTACAGATGTATCCCAGATTCAAGAAGGGAATTCACAGATTGTAAATGCTAAGAGAAGTGATTCACTGGGAGCCATGAATTTAACAGATTACCAAACCACCTAATTAGTTATGTCATAAGGTCAGCTACTGAATGTGAAAATACACCCCTTATAACATAGCTAACTGGAGATGAAAAGGATACAGCACAAATACGAAGATAAATATTCACTCAAAGTCATTCTCCCTTAAAGAACCTGAGCAGTGATCAGTGGAAAGGTAGCATATTTTAACCTGTTTCAGTGGTTCCTGAGGCCCAGGACAGAGCCTGGCTCCTCTCCAAGCTTATCTCTGATGAGACCCTCCTCGCTCTTGGGAGCTTCTTTTTCTCCCCCACCCTGAGGTCCAAAGGCATCATCCTCTTTCCTTGTGGGAGGAACAAATGATCCTCACTTTCGAATTGAATTTTTATCATTTGGAGCTACAAAATTTATGATAGGTATATTTATTTATTTATAATCTTTAAAAGGTAATTATCATCAACTGTGTTATCTAGAATTTATATTATACACTCCTCTCCTTCATTACAAATATTTAAATACTTGGATGACAACTTTTATATATTTTATACAGCATTTTAGTCCTCAAATCTGGGGGAAACAAACACATATACAGACATATGCATTTATATGTATATAAATATATACCCATATACATATAAAAATATACACACAAATATGCAGTATATTCAGGAAATATGCCAATCCTCTAAAGTTAGCCTTGAGATTTTAAAATGAGCAATAAAGCATTCAAAATATATATTTTTGTTATTTATAAAGTCAGCAGAAAACTCTGAAGTGAATTACAGCCTTGTAGGCACAATAACTGTTTACCAAGTAGCAGGTAAAAGCGCTTTTATAAAACCCTAAGTATATAAAAATGTTTTACTGTTGAACATTATACACAAAGGCATGCTTGAAATCACAGAACGCTAGGCTAACATTTGCAATAACAACAAAAATAGTGTTTGAGAATGGATACTTATTTATTTAATTCAGTTCCACTTCCTAGGCCAGACTGAAAAATGAATGAACTTTGAAAAAAAACCTGATAAGCATCACAATAGCAAGTGGGGTAAGCAATTATTTTTCTTTCTTTTCACTTGCAAATGACTTTCTATTTTTTTCTCCAAGAAATGCTTCCTGACTAAATATTTATACCATTCATATACTTTCTTTATTTCCAGCTTGATTTGCTCACATGGAGTGGATGATTCAATAGGCTGATTTTTAAATGAGTAATTTAGCACAGGAATCGTTAAAACAGTGCTTGTTTTAGGATTCAGTGACTGCATGTAATAGTTTAGCCCTGTGGCATAATGTTTAATCTTAAAAGATTTTGGAAGAAGAAAACCTGAGTTTAAAATCAAAGTTCGTCCTTACTAACTGTGCAACCTGAAAACTAAAGCCAACATAATGTCTTATCCCTAAATTGGACAACGCTAAGACTGGGCATACTTTCCTCGCTACATGTTCAATAATATTTAGAATAAGCAAAAACAACTTAACTACTTGACCTAGGAAATAGTTGCTCTTGAACTAAATAGCCTACTTATCAGTTCTAATTAGCTGCTTATAAGGATTTATTTTGAGGCACTTGCTAACTTTGCCCAGTAATCCAAAACTATTATATCATTAATTCTACACAATTCTCAACAATTATCTGTCTTGCAACACTTTTCTTAAAATCACCCAAACTAGGGTCTAAAATTTGTCATATATTCTTCCTCAGATTCCCCTTTCTGGAACATTGGTGATTTTTCTCCTACACTGCATTAAGATGAATGAATTTAGCTTTGCCTGTTCAACCATTTCTTTGGGGTATTTTTCTTCGGGGGTCAGAGGGGAAGTGCAATTGGGCTCCTGGGACTTTGACAGTTGACAAAACGAGGGGATTTCACTGAGATCCCTGCTATGCAGCCTCTTTTAGTCTGTGTAAGCACTTTAGTTTGTCATTCTCCACTGTGGCCAGGTAAGGGCAGCAGCCGTTCTCCTCATTCATATCACATTGATGACTGCAGTGGGTGTTAAAAACGTGATTTTTAATCAATTTAAAATTTTCCTATGTAAAGCAATGAAAAAAGTTTCATTAAAATTAAGAGGAGAGTGCATGGGTGGTTCAGTGGTAGAATGCTTACCTTCTGTGCAGGAGACCCAGGTTTGATTCCTGGACCATGCACCCCCCAAAATATGTTCTTATAAAAAGACAGAATCACTCACCTTAATGGAGAAAGGGAAAAAGATTACAGTTTAAAGAAATTCATATTTCTACAGTATATATTCAAAAATATGCAATGACTTCCTACTCAGGTTAGAAAATTTGGGCCAGCCTGCAGTTCAGAATTGATGTGTGTGATCTGTTTATTTTATTTAAGTTCCCAGAGCCATACCTATAGATTTAAGACAATTCCTTCACAGACTGATAAATTATTCTGATTTCTTTGTTGCTGAAGACAATATTTTAAATATTTCATAATTAAAAAAAATTTAGTTCAAATGGTATTTGATGATAAAGGGAGGTAACTAGAGACTTTCCTTTATGGTAAACTATGTCCACTTTAATTAGTAATGACATATTTCATTATTTCCCAAATTAAATTTTGCAAAGGACTTTTATGGTCATAATCTTATAAAATCTTAATAAAAACCATTAGAGACAATTACATATTTCTCTTAACTTTTAATTTTCTATATACTAAAGGGCTGACATCACATCTAAAGGAACTTTGTATTCCTCACATATCTAGCATATCCTTTTTACATAATTTAATAGCTAACTTTTATTATGTACTTACTATCTTGTTGGAAATTATTTTAAATACCTTATTTGCCTTATATCATCAAATCCCATGAGATAGTGTATTTTTTACAGAGTAAGAAACTTAGGCAATTTAAGTAAGCTACTCAATGCTACAAAGTTAGTAAGCAGCATAACAGATATTTAGACCTATGCAATTTTACACAGAATACCATGATCTTAACCACTAAATTGTGATAAACCCTATAATGGATTAGCAGTTACCAAACTGATAAGATGAATAATATTTTTTGCTTATAAAAAATTTGCTGATGATATTTAAGTTAATTTCTGACCATGTGAATGAAAATAATTAAAAACAAACAAACAAAAAAGTAGGACTTCTCTCCAGAATACTTTCATGTCAAAGATAAAATTTAGGTTAGAAAAGGCAACAAGTTTGACCCAGGTCACAACATATATTATCTTTGCTAGAATTTGAACTTCAGACCACACTCACTTTTGGGTTGTTGTCAGTGAGGTGACAAAATGTGCAGTGAGGATTAAGTTTATGATTTACTCATCAGTTCAACCAAGAGACCTTAAGCAAAGCACCCATACTAGCCTAGAAGTAAAAAGAAAATAATTTGACTGTTTGATGCTGTGGTAGGACAGTTGGTGGGAAACTCAGAAGTATGAGAAATAGGAATAAATTATCCACTTATTTTTATAGTTGTCACCCACTTAACTATTTCTGAGAAATAAAATATTGGGGAAGAATGTATCCAACAGACAAAAGAAATCAATTCAGGAATGTAATGAAGCAAATACAAAGTCAAGCCAAGCAATTGATAGGAACAAGAAACAATTTGTTTTAGGTCTGCAGAACCAAAGTAATATAAAGAAAATAGCTCATTTGAAAATAAAGGCCTGTTGTTTTCCCTGACTCAATGATCTGGCCAATAATTGATGTAGAAAAAGAAAGTGGGGCAAACTAGGATCTTACTGCATCCTAGTTTGATAACCTGTGTATGAAAGTGAAAAAATAAAGCTTATTAACAAGATATGAGACAATAAAGAAGATGATTAAATCCTAGAATCATAAAATCATACAATATTGAACACAAAGAAAATTTGGAACTGATCAGATTCTGTGTTCCTTTATTTAAATCTCTCAGTCTCCCAATCTTATGGTTTCCCACACTTTCAGTGTTTCTTTTCAAAATGTATAGTATTTACATCCTGGTCTGAGTTCATGGTAGTAACAACTTTCATATTTTGTTTTTCATAAAATCAATTCTTAACATTTTCAGAGAAGAAACTATTTTTAATTGACTTATAAGCTGAGTCATACATTAAAAAAGAGCTGACAGGAGATAGTAGTGATTATTAACTGGCAATACAGCATTGCTTCTACTTCCTAAAATTGATAATGTCCTGTTAAACATCGGCTTGTTCAAAATAGCGTGTACTACTAAGAGGGTAAGAGAAGAAGCAGAGATTTGTAAAGAAAGCCATAAGTGCTCTGTCTTAAGGGTGAGGATCTGACAGAGGAACTGTATTTCCGGGACAATCCTCTCCACCCAGAGATCTCTGCCTTGGTGGAGGGAACAAAGACAGTTAGTCCTTATTCCATTACAGGTTTACAGCTGGTTAAATCCAGAGCAGAGGACAGGTAGTCCTCACTCTGGGAGCAAGAGCCACTTTTGGTTTCAGAAGTATGTGACAACAGTTGCCAGGTTCCTCTTGTCTGCTCCCCTCATTCAAAGTGACCGCACTGTCTGTTTCACTGCACCCATGATCTCCTACTTGGCTTTACCATCTGAACATTAACTCCCATTTGTAACCATAACCATATCTTTATTCGTGCTCCCTGCCTAGCCTGACTACGTGAAAACAAAACCCAGCTCACCATTTGGACGGAAAATGTACCCTTATCCTAGAGTGTGGTCTAACATTCTAGCCATCCTTAATTTGAGGCTATCTACTATTAAGTTGAAGCTACCTATAACCTTGTTCTGATACACTTTATCAGAATACTATACAGCACAGCTGTTCCCTGAGTTATAACAATGATAAGGCAAGTGAATAAATGATAACAATTCATATCTGAAGCGCTAGAATTCAGAAACTCACATCAAGTAACTTTCTGATTACTAATAGAGGTCATGGCTATGTCAATTCTGAGATAGGAAGTACACTAGAAAGGATTTTCAGATTCTTTCCATTGAAAACATACACTTTCTTCTGTAAATAGATGAACCAAAAGGAACAGCATGAACTGGCGCTATGCATCAGTCTAGTGCAATCGGCCACAGGGAGTCTGATTGTTTCTGGGTAAATTCTTTACTGACATTGAAGACTGGTTCTGGATTATAGCAAATGCCACTGTGTGGAATCCATGTCAGCCAGCTGGCAGGTCCCTCTCCATCACTCTTTGAGCTGCACAACATTATTAAAGACATTTATAATGAATCCTTCAATTGCCAATTAAAATATTCTTTCTATGTGAAAACATAGTATAATATTTAATAGCATAGAGTTGTCATTGGCATGATATTTCCTTTTCTAGTTTCTTTATAAGAAAAATGGAGATAATAATAATCTCATTATCTAAAGATAAATAAGATAGTGGATGTAATATTTAGAGCAGTGCCTGATAATGCTAAATAGGCAACCATAGTTAGCTATAATTATATTACTATGAAAATTACTGTTCCTCTAAAATTTGGAGTTGGATCCAGCATCCATAGAATACTGCTATTCTGGCAGGATATATGCATAGAGGCAGATAACAGATGCCTCAGCTGAGCATCAGTTTATCTTCTTAATTTAATAATAAGAGCTTGTTCTCTTGCTCAACCGCTACACAGGAGATCGTGTGTCTACTCTTGAAATTTTTAGTGACATTATAGACAATAGCCATCCTGCCTATTATGTCCCAAGGGATCTACATTCCATAATAATCCCCAACTGACCTATCTAGAAGGCTGGCTATTTTTGAGATATTTCAATCCTGGCCTTATTCTCAATCTTAAATTTTGCCAAGACTCTTGGAGCATAATTGTCTGGCCATCTTATTGATGAATCTTGACTCTTTGGGAATGAATATGAAAACCTTTAATTCTTTTATTCACCGCCTCTTTTTGTACTACATATATTAGCCCTTTACCATTTCTCATGTGCACCTTGGGAAGATACAATGCATTTCCATTTAGCTTTCCAATTCTCTTCCCCCCTGCTCTGATAAGTACAAGGCTGGATCAGCAAACCACAGCCTTTGCAAATGCTCAGTCACAGAATTTTCACTCTGTATGTGAGATTTTCCTTCATTTACATTTGTCATCAAGAGATCCGATTCTTCAAGAGAAACAGTCCCACTGAAATTCTATTATAGTTGAATAAGGCTGGACCCTCCTTGTAGCTGGTCCCAGTTCATGTCTGCACTCCACCTTGGTAGTTTTCATTTAAATGAAAAAAACTATGATGACCTATTACTAAAATGTACTTTTCCCTGTGACATTCTTCTAATAATTCTTTAGATCAGGAACTAGCAAAGTATAGCCCACAGACCAAGTATGGCACCTCCTGACTTTGCAAATACAATTTTATTAGATTACAGCCCTACCTATATGTCTGTGTCCTGGGTATGACTGCTTTCACACTACAACTGCAGAGCTGGATGGCTGTGACAAAGACCATACGGCCTGAAAAGTATGAAGTATTTAAATGCTAGCTGACCATTTATGGAAAACTTGCTGACCTAAAAGCTGTATAATAGTCAAAACAATGGCCCACTTTTACCAGATATTCACTTTGGAAGAAAAATTAACCCCCTAAATTTTTCACCTGAATATTAACAAAACACCCTCTTTATTGTACAGATATTATTTAGGGTACAGATATTATCTAGGGCTTGTGCAATCATCGGACTCAAAACCATTTGGAGAAGAGCCTTTCTCCATTAAGCTTTTCTCTTTCCAATGCATGAATATGCATTAGCATGCATGAACATGACTTAGGGCAAGTTTCCAAATGGTTAATGTGTTCATTCTAAGTATTTCAGAATGGAATTTCTACAATTTTCCTGGAAATATTATTGAGTTGGAAAATTTCAACATACTCCCCCTACCTTCCATTTTTCTAGCCAATATTATGTCTTACTCCATTTCACTGATCGGTATATCCTTCATTAGATGACTTCTAGGGCAGGCTTTTAGAAGATGGATTGAGCAAATGAACCTGTTTTCTCCTCTAACCTCTTTGTGTTTATTATTCACTTACCACCATCCTAAATCCTCATTTCTTCTTGAAAAGTATTAGCTTGCTTTAGAGGTTTTACTTTAAGAACACCGATAAGAGAAGTGCTGTATTTAAAGTGTGGTTTCATTTCTTCTTATTAGGACCCCTGAGCTACTGGACCACACGCATGAGGTAAGGGAACACATGGGCTCCCTCTCTGACATGTTTTAAAAATCTCGGTAACAAATATTCTTAAACTCTGTTCCCCTTTAAAAATCCTCACCATCTCTCTGAATTTCCCAGGTAGTTTCTTTCAATTCTATCAGGCCTCATTTACTCATTCATTTGTTAATTTATTCATCTAATATTTATTGGAAGTCTGGCAAATGTCAATTACTTAGGCACTTGGGCCCCTGTGGTAAACAATGCAGAAATTACTGTGTAGTAAGTAACTAATTAGAACCTCCTCTATTTTCTATATTATTCTCGCTCATCCAGCTACTTTAATTTGCTAACTATTATCACTTTATGTTTTTATTTTTTAATTTATATACAGTCAACTTTACTTTTCTTTTGGAGTATGGTTTTGTGAGTTTGGAGAAGTGTACTGACTCATGTAACTAGCAACAATCCTGATAAAGAAGAATTCTTTTACCATAAAATATTTCTATTACACATTTGCAGTCACCCTGTCCACTCCTAATATCTAACAAAGGTGATTTGATCTCCATCTTTATAATTAAGCCTTATAAGATATTTTCTTCAGTCAATTCTTTCAGGGATTAAATAGAAACAAAAAGATTTTATTCTATTTCTGATACTCATCATTTACCTGTAAACTTCTAATTAGGTGGCCTATATCAAATTCCTTTTGCTTTAAGAAGTTTCCTTTAACATTTTTTGTAGAATAGTTCTGCTGGCAAAGATTCCTTTGGTATTTGTTTGCCTAAGAAATTCTTTATTTCTCCTTATGTTTTGAAATTTGTTTTTGCTGCATATTGAATTTTGAGTTGTCAGTTTTTCTCTTTCTTTTTTTTAGCTCTTTTTATTAATTAAAAAAAATTAACTAACACAACATTTAGAAATCATTCCATTCTACATATGCAATCAGTAATTCTTAATATCATCACATAGATGTATGATTATCATTTCTTAGTACATTTGCATCGATTTAGGAAAAGAATTAGCAAAACAAAGAAAAAGATATAGAATGATAATATAGAGAAAAAAATAAAAATAATAATAAAAATAAAAAATAGAAAAAATATATAAAAAGAAAAAAGAAAAAAAACAAAAAACACAAACAAACAAAGAAACAAAACAAACAAACAAAAAACTATAGCTCAGATGCAGCTTCATTCAGTGTTTTAACATAATTAAATTACAATTAGGTAGTATTGTGCTGTCCATTTTTGAGTTTTTGTATCCAGTCCTGTTGCACAGTCTGTATCCCTTCAGCTCCAATTACCCATTATCTTACCCTGTTTCTAACTCCTGCTGGTCTCTGTTACCAATGACATATTCCAAGTTTATTCTTGAATGTCGGTTCACATCAGTGGGACCATACAGTATTTGTCTTTTAGTTTTTGGCTAGACTCACTCAGCATAATGTTCTCTAGGTCCATCCATGTTATTACATGCTTCATAACTTTATCCTGTCTTAAGGCTGCATAATATTCCATCGTATGTATATACCACAGTTTGTTTAGCCACTCGTCTGTTGATGGACATTTTGGCTGTTTCCATTTCTTTGCGATTGTAAATAACGCTGCTATAAACATTGGTGTGCAAATGTCCGTTTGTGTCTTTGCCCTCAAGTCCTTTGAGTAGATACCTAGCAATGGTATTGCTGGGTCATATGACAATTCTATATTCAGTTTTTTGAGGAACTGCCAAACTGCCTTCCACAGTGGTTGCACCATTTGACATTCCCACCAACAGTGGATAAGTGTGCCTCTTTCTCCACATCCTCTCCAGCACTTGTCATTTTCTGTTTTGTTGATAATGGCCATTCTGGTGGGTGTGAGATGATATCTCATTGTGGTTTTGATTTGCATTTCTCTAATGGCCAGGGACATTGAGCATCTCTTCATGTGCCTTTTAGCCATTTGTATTTCCTCTTCTGAGAGGTGTCTGTTCAAGTCTTTTTCCCATTTTGTAATTGGGTTGGCTGTCTTTTTGTTGTTGAGTTGGACAATCTCTTTATAAATTCTGGATACTAGACCTTTATCTGATATGTCGTTTCCAAATATTGTCTCCCATTGTGTAGGCTGTCTTTCTACTTTCTTGATGCAGTTCTTTGATGCACAAAAGTGTTTAATTTTGAGGAGCTCCCATTTATTTATTTATTTCTTAGTGCTCTTGCTTTAGGTTTAAGGTCCATAAAACCGCCTCCAATTGTAAGTTTCATAAGATATCTCCCTACATTTTCCTCTAACTGTTTTATGGTCTTAGACCTAATGTTTAGATCTTTGATCCATTTTGAGTTAACTTTTGTATAGGGTGTGAGATACGGGTCTTCTTTCATTCTTTTGCATATGGATATCCAGTTCTCTAGGCACCATTTATCGAAGAGACTGTTCTGTCCCAGGTGAGTTGGCTTGACTGCCTTATCAAAGATCAAATGTCCATAGATGAGAGGGTCTATATCTGAGCACTCTATTCGATTCCATTGGTCGATATATCTATCTTTATGCCAATACCATGCTGTTTTGACCACTGTGGCTTCATAATATGCCTTAAAGCCAGGCAGCGTGAGACCTCCAGCTTCGTTTTTTTTCCTCAAGATACTTTTAGCAATTCGGGGCACCCTGCCCTTCCAGATAAATTTGCTTATTGATTTTTCTATTTCTGAAAAATAAGTTGTTGGGATTTTGATTGGTATTGCATTGAATCTGTAAATCAATTTAGGTAGGATTGACATCTTAACTATATTTAGTCTTCCAATCCATGAACACGGTATGCCCTTCCATCTATTTAGGTCTTCTGTGATTTTTTTTTAACAGTTTTTTGTAGTTTTCTTTGTATAGGTTTTTTGTCTCTTTAGCTAAATTTATTCCTGGGTATTTTATTCTTTTAGTTGCAGTTGTAAATGGAATTCATTTCTTGATTTCCCCCTCAGCTTATTCATTGCTAGTGTATAGAAATGCTACAGATTTTTGAATATGGATCTTGTAACCTGCTACTTTACTGTACTCATTTATTAGCTCTAGTAGTTTTGTTATGGATTTTTCCGGGTTTTCGACGTATAATATCATATCGTCTGCAAACAGTGATAGTTTTTACTTCTTCTTTTCCAATTTTGATACCTTGTATTTCTTTTTCTTGTCTAATTGCTCTGGCTAGACCCTCCAACACGATGTTGAATAATAGTGGTGATAATGGACATCCTTGTCTTATTCCTGATCTTAGGGGGAAAGTTTTCAGTTTTTCCCCATTGAGGATGATATTAGCTGTGGGTTTTTCATATATTCCCTCTATCATTTTAAGGAAGTTCCCTTGTATTCCTATCTTTTGAAGTGTTTTCAACAGGAAAGGATGTTGAATCTTGTCAAATGCCTTCTCTGCATCAATTGAGATGATCATGTGATTTTTCTGCTTTGATTTGTTGATATGGTGTATTATGTTAATTGATTTTCTTATGTTGAACCATCCTTGCATACCTGGGATGAATCCTACTTGGTCATGATGTATAATTCTTTTAATGTGTTGTTGGATTCGATTTGCTAGAATTTTGTTGAGGATTTTTGCATCTATATTCCTTAGAGAGATTGGTCTGTAGTTTTCTTTTTTTGTAATATCTTTGCCTGGTTTTGGTATGAGGGTGATATTGGCTTCATAGAATGAATTAGGTAGCTTTCCCTCCACTTCGATTTTTTTGAAGAGTTTGAGGAGAGTTGGTACTAATTCTTTCTGGAATGTTTGGTAGAATTCACATGTGAAGCTGTCTGGTCCTGGACTTTTCTTTTTGGGAAGCTTTTGAATGACTGATTCAATTTCTTTAATTGTGATTGCTTTGTTGAGGTCATCTATTTCTTCTTGAGTCAAAGTTGGTTGTTCATGTCTTTCCAGGAACCCGTCCATTTCATCTAAATTGTTGTATTTATTAGCGTAAAGTTGTTCAGAGTATCCTGTTATTACCTCCTTTATTTCTGTGAGGTCAGTGGTTATGTCTCCTCTTCCATTTCTGATCTTATTTATTTGCATCCTCTCTCTTCTTCTTTTTGTCAATCTTGCTAAGGGCCCATCAATCTTATTGATTTTCTCATAGAACCAACTTCTGGTCTTATTGATTTTCTCTATTGTTTTCATGTTTTCAATTTCATTTATTTCTGCTCTAATCTTTGTTATTTCTTTCCTTTTGCTGACTTTGGAGTTAGTTTGCTGTTCTTTCTCCAGTTCTTCCAAGTGGACAGTTAATTCCTGAATTTTTGCCTTTTCTTCTTTTCTGATATAGGCATTTAGGGCAATAAATTTCCCTCTTAGCACTGCCTTTGCTGCGTCCCATAGGTTTTGATATGTTGTGTTTTCATTTTCATTCACCTCGAGATATTTACTAATTTCTCTTGCAATTTCTTCCTTGACCCACTCGTTGTTTAAGAGTGTGTTGTTGAGACTCCACATATTTGTGAATTTTCTGGCACTCCGCCTATTATTGATTTCCAGCTTCATTCCTTTATGATCCGATAAAGTGTTGTGTATGATTTCAATCTTTTTTAATTTGGTAAGACTTGCTTTGTGACCCAGCATATGGTCTATCTTTGAGAATGATCCATGAGCACTTGAGAAAAAGGTGCATCCTGCTCTTGTGGGATGTAATGTCCTATAAATGTCTGTTAAGTCTAGCTCATTTATTGTAATATTCAAATTCTCTATTTCTTTATTGATCCTCTGTCTAGATGTCATGTCCATTGATGAGAGTGGCGAATTGAAGTCTCTAACTATTATGATAGATGTGTCTATTTCTCTTTTCAGTGTTTGCAGTGTATTCCTCACGTATTTTGGGGCATTCTGGTTCGGTGCATAAATATTTATGATTGTTATGTCTTCTTGTTTAATTGCTCCTTTTATTAGTAGATAGTGTCCTTCTTTGTCTCTTTTAACTGTTTTACATTTGAAGTCTAATTTGTTGGATATTAGTATAGCTTCTCCTGCTCTTTTCTGGTTGTTATTTGCATGAAATATGTTTTCCCAACCTTTCACTTTCAACCTATGTTTATCTTTGGGTCTAAGATGTGTTTCCTGTAGACAGCCTATAGAAGGATCCTGTTTTTTAATCCATTCTGCCAGTCTATGTCTTTTGATTGGGGAATTCAGTCCATTGACATTTAAGGTTATTACTGTTTGGATAATATTTTCCTCTACCATTTTGCCTTTTGTATTATATATATCATATCTGATTTTCCTTCTTTCTACACTCTTCTCCATACCTCTCTCTTCTGTCTTTTCGTATCTGACTCTAGTGCTCCCTTTAGTATTTCTTGCAGAGCTGGTCTCTTGGTCACAAATTCTCTCAGTGACTTTTTGTCTGAAAATGTTTTAATTTCTCCCTCATTTTTGAAGGACAGTTTTGCTGGATATAGAAGTCTTTGTTGGCAGTTTTTCTCCTTTAGCAATTTAAATATATCATCCCACTGTCTTCTAGCTTCCATGGTTTCTGCTGAGAAATCTACACATAGTCTTATTGGGTTTCCCTTGTATGTGATGGATTGTTTTTCTCTTGCTGCTTTCAAGATCCCCTCTTTCTCTTTGACCTCTGACATTCTAACTAGTAAGTGTCTTGGAGAATGCCTATTTGGATCTATTCTCTTTGGGGTGCGCTGCACTTCTTGAATCTATAATTTTAGGTCTTTCATAAGAGTTGGGAAATTTTCAGTGATAATTTCTTCCATTAGTTTTTCTCCTCCTTTTCCCTTCTCTTCTCCTTCTGGGACACCCACAACACGTATATTTGTGTGCTTCATATTATCATTCAGTTCCCTGATCCCCTGTTCAAATTTTTCCATTCTTTTCCCTATAGTTTCTGTTTCTTTTTGGAATTCAGATGTTCCATCCTCCAGTTCACTAATTCTAGCCTCTGTCTCTTTAAATCTACCATTGTAGGTTTCCATTGTTTTTTCCATCTTTTCTTCTTTGTCCTTCAATCCCATAAGTTCTGTGATTTGTTTTTTCAGACTTTCTATTTCTTCTTTTTGTTCAGCCCATGTCTTCTTCATGTCCTCCCTCAATTTATTGATTTGGTTTTTGAAGAGGTTTTCCATTTCTGTTCGTATATTCAGAATTAGTTGTCTCATCTCCTGTATCTCATTTGAACTATTGGTTTGTTCCTTTGACTGAGCCATATCTTCAATTTTCCTGGCGTGATCTGTTATTTTTTGCTGGCATCTGTGCATTTAATCAGATTTCCCTGGGTGTGGGACCCAGCAGGTTGAAAGATTTTCCTGTGAAATCTCTGGGCTCTGTTTTTCTTATCCTGCCCAGTATGTGGCGCTCGTCTGTCTGCGGGTCCCACCAGTAAAAGATGCTGTGTCTCCTTTAACTTTGGAAGACTCTCACTGTGGGGGAGGGTCGCCAGCCAAAGCGGCTTGGGGGAGTGCCGCTCCAAATCTCCCAGCCGGCCTGGGAATCCACGCGTGGGCAGGGCGCCGGCTGCCTCGGTTGAGGGGACAGCCTGTCCAAATCTCCCAGCCGGCCTGGGAATCCGCGCGTTGGGGGGGGGGGCGCCGGCCACCATGGCTTGAGGGGACCACCTGTCCAAATCTCCCAGCCGGCCCGGGAAGGAGGGAGGGAGGGGCTCCTGCTGCCAGCCACCACAGCCCAGGGAAGCACGTGCCCCTCTGGGATCTCACCGCAGCAGATTCTCCCAGCTGGTTCTGCCGTTCCAGAATGGGGTACGCTGTCTTTTTAGTCTCTGTCATGGGTCCGGGAGCTGTTCTGTACCGTTTCTGTTTCTTTAGTAGCTGTTCTGGAGGAGGAACTAAGACCCGCACGTCTTACTAAACCGCCATCTTCTCTGGAAGTCAGTTTTTCTCTTTCAAGACTTTAAATATGCGTCTCAATTTTTCTTGCTTGAATGGCTAATGACAAGAAGTTTGCTATAATTCTTATCTATGTTTTCTGTAGGTAATGAGTCATTTTTTTCATGGCTGCCTTCAACATTTTCTGCTGGTGTTTGGCTTTTAACAGTGTGGATTTAATATGTGCAGGGTCCATTTTTTGAAATTATCTTGCTAGGTGTTCTCTGAATTTCTTGGATCTCTGCTCTGGAGTCTGTCACTAATTTTGGACAATTGTTGACCATTCTTTCTTTTACTATTTCTCCTGTCCTGTTCTCTCTTTTCCTTAAATGTGTCCAATTAATTGCTATTATACCATTTATATTGTCCAAGAGCTCTTGAATTCTGACTTTTTAAATTCACTTATTTTTGTTTTTGGGTTTTAGTTTGTACAATTTTTACTGATCTATCTTCAAGTTTCCTCTTTCCTTAACCATGTCAAGACTGCTGAGTTCAAAGGAATTTCTCCATATTTCCTAATGAGTTTTCACTATAGTATATCCTCTTCTGATTCTTTCCTATAGTGTCCACTTTTCTGTTGCAATATCTACTGATCTTGCATGTTGGCTACCTTTGTGATTATGTACTTTAACTTCTTAATCATAGTAATTTTAATTCCACTGCCTGGAAATTCCAACATCCATGCTATATTTTAGTCTACTGTGGTGGTTTGAAGCTGTTATGTATCCCTCCAAAAGGCCACATTTTTAAATCCATTCCTGTGGGTGCAGACCTATTGTAGGTGGGAGCTTTGATTAGGTTATTTCAATTGAGAAGCTGCCCCAAGGTAGGTCTTAATCCTTTTACTGGAATCCTTTAACAGAAGCTAGAGAACAGAAAAAGCTGAGAGAGCTTAGGGAAACAAAAGCCTCAGAGAAGCAGAGAGGACCCCCAGAAGCTCAGAGAGGAAGCTACTGGAACCTGAAGCTGAAAGCAACAAAACGCAGGAGTGAAGGACCAGCAGATACTGGCTATGTGACAGAGGTGTCACAGATGCCAGAAACCTGTCTTCAGAGTCCAGAATCATCCTGTTCATGTTCTGAGTTGGACATTCTTATGGCCTTAGAACTGTAAATTTGTAACCTAATCCCCATTTTAAAAGCCAATCTATTTCTGGTATATTGCATTCTGGCAGGTTTAGCAAACCAAACATCTGATTTTAATAATTGCTTCACCTCTTCACATTGTGTTTTACTCTTGCTTTTTTTGATATCTCATTTTTATTGAGAACTGCAATTTTTTTATAGGACAGAACATACTGAGATTATACACATGCATATGTATATATGCTTAATGATGAGCAAGACTTAAAATTTCTTTCTGCTAGGATTTTAGTGCAGGGTTTATGTAACTTTAGTCAGCAGTTTGTGGTGTTTGAAGTATGATGTTGCTATGGTTATCCTCAGTGTACTATGCACACTCAAATGTATTGATGTGGGCTAATCTGTCAAAAGAATTTTTTTTCTTTGAGTATGCTCATGATTTGTTTTTGAGACTCTTTACTTGGCTTAATGTCCTTCCTTTTTACTGCTGCCCAAAGAGAATAGATATCTTGTATTTCTTCCATCTGATTTCTACCACAATTTTAATTTGACATTTATTTGTGTGATGGTGGGTATTTTCGCTTGCTAAAGCTGCCAGAATGCAATATACCAGAAATGGAATGGCTTTTAAAAAGGGAATCTGTTACATTACATTACAAGTTTACAGTTCTAAGGCCAGAGAAATGTCCAAACTAAGGCATCCAAAAAAAGATACCTTGACTCAAGAAAGGCCGATGTCTGTCACATGGGAAAGTATGTGGTTGGCGTCTGCTGGTCCTTTACTCCAGTTCTCTTGCTTCCAACTTCTGATGCCAGTGTTTTCCTCTTTAAGCATCTGTTGGCCTTCACTTAGGTCCTCCAGGACACAATTCTGGATTCTGGGTTGCTTAGCATATGATGGGAAGGCACATGGCCACGTCTGCTGGGCTCTGCCCATGTTTAGGCATCTGGTTTCTTTGTTGGCACTCCAAGCATCTCTGAACATTGGTATCTATGTCAGCTCTGAATAAACTGTTGTCCAAGCATCTGCATCTGAGGGTTCTCCAAAATTTCTCTTTTGAAGGACTCTAGTAAACTAATTAAGATCTACCTTGAATGGGTGGAGCCACATCTCCATCTACTCAAAAGGCCATGTCCACAACTGGGTGTGTCACATCTCCACGGAAACAATCCAATAAAAGTTTTCCACCCTAAATAGGTCTGACCCTCCAAGACTGGATCAGTATTAAAACATGGATATTGTAGGGTATGTAATAATTTTAAACCAGCACAGTGGGGCATAGAGGATGTGGCATTCTCTGATGTTTTCAGTAAGACTCATCTTTGGCAAATACTCTGAATCTGACTCTTAGAGTTGTGGCCTTTACCAGTATGTGTGCTCTTCTGTAAAGTAGTGTTTGCCCTGGTATGTGTTTATGCCTCTTTTCTAGGGTGGAGCTTTCTGTTGCCCCTGTTGCTTTTCTCCAGGTTTCTATAAGAGCCCTCAGGCTATTGTGTGTGTGTGTGTGTGTGTGTGTGTTTGTTTTTGTCCTCCTCTTCAGATTAAGGTTTCCTTGTTTATTGGAAATAAGGGAGGTAGGTTTGAGTGGGGTCTTGGCAGTAGCTGCTTTTCTCTCCCAGGCAGCATTTCCAGGTAAGCTTTCTTAGAATTCTACATGATCTTTCCTTTGAGCACCTGGTCGAGTTCCTAGAGATAAAACCTACAAAACTGTATGAAGTTCCCTAGGTCTGTGGCCTTATACTTTCATATGAATCCATATTCAGTCTTTAGCAATTCAATAAAAATGTATAAATGACTCTTCTTACAGGCTCATGTGGTGTCCAAAGAGTTTAACCAGGGTAATCAAATATTTAGATCATTTGTTTTTCCCTCCAGGTACCTGTCTTTCTCAAGATATTGGGTTAGAGGTTGCCCTTCAATCTAAGATCTCAAATTGTTTTAAGAAAGGTCTTTAGCTTGCAGTTTATTCAGCTTTTTTTCTTGTTTCAAGGGTGAGAGAGAAGCTTTTTACACTTTAGTATATCAACAAGCTAACACCTGAAGTTTTGTTTTACATTATATAAAGTCTCTATAACTAAACTAAAAGAGAGGGGCACTGGCATATGAATAGAAAGACCAATTGAATGGAACAGAAAATCCAAATACAACCCCAACTACATTTGAGAATTTACCAAAACAGTAAAGCAAGAAATTCAAATCTATGAGGGAAAAGATGGGGAATAAAAAAAATTAGTGTTGGAATAACTGAAGAAACATAACTAAATGACCTCATGAAATATATTTTTTCTCTCATCAAGTGTGTCATGGTTAGGGACATGTGTCAACTTGGCCAAGTTGTGGTACCTGTTCATCTGATTGGGCAAGCTCTGGCCTGTCTGTTGCAATGAGGACATTTCATAGGATTAGGTCATGATCACGTCAGCTACATCCACAGCTGATTCCATTTGTAATCAGCCAAAGGGGAGTGTCTTCTGCAATTAGTGATGCTAAATCCAATCATGGGAAGCCTTTTAAGGAGGACTCAGAGGAGACAGGTTGCATTCCTGCTTTGGCTGGCGAGCCTCTCCTGTGGAGTTCATCCAGGCCATCCATTGGAGTCATCAGCTTCGGAGTCTGCCGTGTGGATTTTGGACTCTGCGTTCCTACGGTCACGTGAGACACTTTCATAAATTTTATATTTGCAAGTGTTCCCTGTTGATTCTGTTTCTCTAGAGAACCCTAACTAATACATCTTGGTACCAGGAGTGGTTCTTAGGGAACAGAATCTTAAAAATGGGTTTTTATGAATGGTTTTCTACTCTGACTGGGCTCAGAGACACTAAGGACTCTGATTCCCGTAATCAGAATGACACTCCCAATCCATGGACTGAGTTGGCAAAGGAGATAGTCAAAATATCATCATTCGATTCTCCTAATGCTTCGCTTGTACAAAGCCAGATTCTGGGGGATAATGTTTTTGACACCTTTACAGAGTTTTGTAGAAATAAGAGTTATACAGATGTTGGTTGGTTGTTGTTAGATACACTGTCTACATTAAAGGGTGAAAGGGATGGGCTTAAGGCTTCAAACAAGAAGCTTAAGCACCGTCTGAAAGATGTAGAGGTTTCTATGAGTATCCTGAAGGAAAATTTTATTTCCTGTAGCCGTAGACTTGAGATCTCTGAAAATCAGACTCAGAATCTTATTGTTAGAGTAGCAACTTTACAACGTAAACTGAAATCTCAGTCTTGCATGGTGTCTGCTGTTAAAGTGAGGGCATTGATTGGAAAGGAGTGGGACCCTGAAAAATGGGATGGTGACATATGGATTGATAATGATGTTGGGGGTGAGGCTGAAACCCTAGACCATGCTCAGCCTTCTTTAGATAACCCTGTAATAGTCTGCCCTGAGGACATAGCCGCCCCACCTCCAGCCTACCTTGAGGAATTGGCCACCCAACCTCCTCCTGAAGGGATTATCCCTAGAGTTATTAATCCTGTTTCACCAGATGAAACTGCAAATGAAAGCCCTGAAGCAAATGGCTTGGAAGATAGTTCTAATTCTTTTCATGACCCACCCCCACCACCCCTCATTTCTTCTAGACCTATAACTAGACTAAAGTCCCAACAGGCCCCTAAAGGTGAGGTACAAAGTATCACACATGAGGAGGTACGTTATACTCCAAAAGAACTGTGTGAGTTTTCCAATTTATATAGACAGAAATCAGGGGAATATGTGTGGCAATGGATTTTAAGAGTGTGGGATAATGGTGGGAGGAATATAAGGCTGAATCAGGCTGAATTTATTGATATGGGCCCACTAAGCAGAGATTCTGCATTCAATGTTATAGCTAGAGCAGTTAGAAAAGGTGTTAACAGCTTGTTTGGGTGGTTGGTTGAAACATGGATCAAAAGGTGGCCGACATTACCTGAGGTTGAAATGCCAGAACTGCCCTGGTATAACGTAGATGAGGGGATCCAGAGGCTTAGAGAGATTGGGATGTTAGAGTGGATTTATCATGCAAAGCCTGCTCTTACACCCCAGGAATGTCCAGAGGATGCACCTTTTACCAGAACAGTGAGAAATAAATTTGTGAGACTAGCACCATCATCCCTCAAGAGTTCTGTGGTTGCACTTCTCTGTAGGTCAGATATTACTGTAGGAACTGCTGTCACTGAGCTGGAATCCTTAAACACAATGGGGATGACAGGATCCCGAGTTGGCAGAAGCCAGGTGGCAGCACTTAATCACCAAAGACAGGGTAGACGCGGCTATTATAATAGACAACAAACTCAAAGGAGGCATCAAAATTATATGACACGCAGAGATTTGTGGCATTGGCTAGTAAATCATGGGGTGCCTAGAAATACAATAGAAGGGCAGTCTACTAAATTCTTGTTGGAGCTGTATAAACAAAAGAGTTCTAGGTCAAGGGAACAGAAGTCTAACCTGAATTACAAAAACACAGAGTCACGGCCCCTTAACCAATTTCCAGACTTGAAACAGTTTACAGACCCTGAGCCCCTTGAATGAAGGGGAGGCCAGGTCCCTATGGGGGAGAAACCTGTTACACTGCTACAAATTTATACTGTTAATCTTCCTCTAAGTCTTCCCCAAGGAGACCGACGGCCTTTTACCAGGGTAACTGTGCATTGGGGAAAAGGAAATGATCAGATATTTCGGGGATTATTAGACACTGGTTCAGAAGTGACATTAATTCCAGGGGACCCAAAACGTCACTCTGGACCACCAGTCAGAGTGGGGGCTTATGGAGGCCAGGTGATCAATGGAGTTTTAGCTCAGGTCCGTCTCACAGTGGGTCCAGTGGGCCCCCGGACCCATCCTGTAGTTATTTCCCCAGTTCCAGAATGTATAATTGGCATAGACATACTGAGCAACTGGCAGAATCCCCACGTTGGTTCTCTAACTCGTGTAGTGAGGGCTATTATGGTGGGAAAGGCCAAGTGGAAGCCACTAGAACTGCCCCTACCAAGCAAAATAGTAAATCAAAAGCAATACCGTATTCCTGGAGGGATTGCAGAGATTACTGCCACTCTTAAGGACTTGAAAGATGCAGGGGTGGTGATTCCCACCACATCCCCATTCAACTCTCCTATTTGGCCTGTGCAGAAAACAGATGGGTCTTGGAGAATGACAGTGGATTATCGTAAACTCAACCATGTGGTAACTCCAATTGCAGCTGCTGTTCCAGATGTAGTATCATTGCTTGAGCAAATCAATACATCCCCTGGTACCTGGTATGCAGCTATTGATCTGGCAAATGCTTTTTTCTCAATAGCTATTAGTAAGGACCACCAGAAGCAGTTTGCTTTCAGCTGGCAAGGTCAGCAATATACTTTCACTGTCCTACCTCAGGGGTATATCAACTCTCCAGCCCTATGTCATAATCTTGTTTGCAGAGACCTTGATCGTTTCTGCCTCCCACAAGACATCACACTGGTCCATTATATTGATGATATCATGTTGATTGGATCTAGTGAGCAAGAAGTAGCAACTACTCTAGATTTACTGGTAAGGCATTTGCGTGTCAGAGGATGGGAGATAAATCCAACAAAAATACAGGGGCCTTCCACCTCAGTAAAATTTCTAGGTGTCCAGTGGTGTGGGGCATGTCGAGATATCCCTTCTAAGGTGAAGGATAAATTGCTGCATCTGGCCCCTCCCACAACCAAAAAAGAGGCACAATGCCTAGTGGGTCTTTTTGGATTTTGGCGACAACATATTCCTCATTTGGGTGTGCTACTCCGGCCCATTTATCGAGTGACCAGAAAAGCTGCTAATTTTGAGTGGGGACCTGAACAAGAGGAGGCTCTGCGACAGGTCCAGGCTGCTGTGCAAGTTGCTCTGCCACTTGGGCCATATGATCCAGCAGATCCAATGGTGCTGGAAGTGTCAGTGGCAAATAGAGATGCTGTCTGGAGCCTTTGGCAGGCCCCTGTAGGAGAATCACAATGCAGACCCTTAGGATTTTGGAGCAAAGCCTTACCATCTGCTGCAGATAACTACTCTCCTTTTGAGAAACAGCTTTTGGCCTGCTACTGGGCCTTAGTAGAGACTGAACGCTTAACCATGGGCCACCAAGTTACCATGAGACCTGAGTTGCCTATCATGAGTTGGGTGTTGTCTGATCCACCAAGCCATAAAGTTGGGCGTGCACAGCAGCACTCTATTGTAAAGTGGAAATGGTATATACGAGATAGAGCCAGAGCAGGTCCTGGAGGCACAAGTAAGTTACATGAAGAAGTGGCCCAAATGCCCATGGTTTCCACTCCTGCTGCCACATTACCTTCTCTTTCCCAGACCAGAGCTATGGCCTCTTGGGGTGTTCCTTACAGTGAATTGACTGAGGAAGAGAAAACTCGGGCCTGGTTTACAGATGGTTCAGCACGATATGCAGGTACCACCCGAAAGTGGACAGCTGCAGCATTACAACCCCTTTCTGGGGTGTCCTTGTAGGACAGTGGTGAGGGGAAATCCTCCCAGTGGGCAGAACTTCGAGCAGTGCATCTGGATGTTCATTTTGCTTGGAAGGAAAACTGGCCAGAGGTGCATTTGTATACTGACTCATGGGCTGTTGCTAATGGTTTGGCTGGATGGTCAGGGACTTGGAAAGACCATAATTGGAAAATTGGTGACAAAGAGGTCTGGGGAAGAAGTATGTGGATAGATCTTTCTGAGTGGGCTAAAAACATGAAGATATTTGTGTCCCATGTGAATGCACACCAAAGGGTGACTTCAGCAGAGGAAGATTTTAATAATCAAGTGGATAAGATGACCCGTTCTATGGATCCCAGTCAGCCTCTTTCCCCAGCAACTCCTGTTATTGCCCAATGGGCTCATGAACAAAGTGGTCATGGTGGTAGGGATGGAGGTTATGCATGGGCTCAGCAACATGGACTTCCACTCACCAAGGCTGACCTGGCTACAGCCACTGCTGAGTGCCCAATCTGCCAGCAGCAGAGACCCACACTCAGTCCCCGATATGGCACCATTCCCCGAGGTGACCAGCCAGCTACATGGTGGCAGGTTGATTACATTGGACCACTCCCTTCATGGAAGGGGCAGCAATTTGTTCTAACTGGAATAGACACATACTCTGGATATGGGTTTGCTTTCCCTGCACACAATGCTTCTGCCAAAACTACTATCCGTGGGCTTACAGAATGCCTTATCCATCGTCATGGTATTCCACATAGCATTGCTTCGGATCAAGAACACACTTCACAGCAAATGAAGTGCGGGATTGGGCACATGCTCATGGAATTCTCTGGTCTTACCATGTTCCCCATCATCCAGAAGCTGCTGGATTGATAGAACGGTGGAATGGCCTTTTGAAAACTCAATTACGGTGCCAACTAGGTGGCAAAAACTTGAAAGGCTGGGGTAATGTTCTTCAGGAAGCTGTGTATGCTCTGAATCAGCGTCCACTGTATGGTGCTGTTTCTCCCATAGCCAGGATCCATGGGTCCAGGAACCAAGGGGTGGAAATGGGTGTGGTGCCACTCACTATTACTCCTAGTGATCCACTGGGAAAATTTTTGCTTCCTGTCCCTGCTACCCTGAGTTCTGCTGGTCTACAGGTTTTAGTTCCAAAACGGGGTGTGCTTTCTCCAGGAGAAACAACAGTGATACCACTGAACTGGAAGTTAAGATTGCCACCTGGCCACTTTGGGCTACTTATGCCTCTGGATCAACACACCAAGAAGGGGATTACATTATTGTCTGGGGTAATTGACCCTGACTATCAGAAGGAAGTAGGACTGCAACTACATAATGGAGGTAAAGAAGAGTTTTCTTGGAATATAGGAGATCCCCTGGGGCGTCTATTAGTACTACCATGCCCTGTGATTAAAATCAATGGAAAACTGCAACAACACAATCCAGGCAGGACCACTAATGGCTCTGAGACTTCAGGAATGAAGGTTTGGGTCACCCCACCAGGCAAAGAACCACGGCCAGCTGAAGTGCTTGCTGAGGGGAAAGGGAACATGGAATGGGTAGTGGAAGAAGGTAGTGATAAATATGAACTTCGACCACGTGATCAGTTACAGAAACGAGGACTGTAATGCTGTTTTGTTTGTGTTATACTATTTAAGTTGTAAGATATCAAGTTTAAGAATGAATGTTGCCCAAGGATTTGCACCCTATTCTGGAGAGATTTAATGTGTTTCCAGTTATATGCAGGACAGTTGAGTATTGTCAGGTAAAAGAAAAAATGTGTGCTTGTTTTCATTTGGAAATTAAGTATGGTCTAAGGTGATATATATATATATGCCAAGTTGACAAGGGGTGGACTGTCATGGTTAGGGACATGTGTCAACTTGGCCAAGTTGTGGTACCTGTTCATCTGATTGGGCAAGCGCTGGCCTGTCTGTTGCAATGAGGACATTTCATAGGATTAGGTCATGATCACGTCAGCTACATCCACAGCTGATTCCATTTGTAATCAGCCAAAGGGGAGTGTCTTCTGCAATTAGTGATGCTAAATCCAATCATGGGAAGCCTTTTAAGGAGGACTCAGAGGAGACAGGTTGCATTCCTGCTTTGGCTGGTGAGCCTCTCCTGTGGAGTTCATCCAGGCCATCCATTGGAGTCATCGGCTTCGGAGTCTGCCCTGTGGATTTTGGACTCTGCGTTCCTACGGTCACGTGAGACACTTTCATAAATTTTATATTTGCAAGTGTTCCCTGTTGATTCTGTTTCTCTAGAGAACCCTAACTAATACAAAGTGCTAGGATCAATTACAAAAGGATAAAGAAATCTACATTTAAAAAAAAGAAAAACTACTAGAAGAAAGTGAAACCCTTATAATTCCTAGGAGAAAATGTTTGGAAAAGGTTTATGTAAACTAGAATGTTGAAAACACTATGACTAAAAAGTATTTATTTAGAGAGAAAGATTTATAAATTTGATGATAGTTCAGTTTATAATTTCAATCACCATAGGAAGACAGGTAGTAGAAGCTGATGCACAGGGATAATTCTAAAAGGAATAAGTTTAGAAATTAAGAAAATTAAAGAAAGGAAGATAAGCAATAATGTGAAATAATGGAAAATGGAATGAGAAGGGGACCTCATAAGTTTCAATAAGTAATTGGAAGGAGTAAGTCTTGAAGCAGCATTGTAGAAATCTATTGAATATTTTATACAATTCAGTCCCTGTATATATTTCAGTTAAGGATAGAAGAATAGGATGAACATGTTAAACATAACTTTCAAAAGATAAATGATATATATCTCTTAGAAATATAGGATAAATATATGTCAAAGATTTATTTAAATAATTAATGAGGGGACCAGCAAGTTGGAAAAGTTGGTTGAAAAGGTTGTAGGAGAGACAAAATTACGTGTCGACACTTAAAGAAAGAATACAGGTAAATGATTTATAAACTGATTAATGTACTATGGGACAGTAATCCTCCAACCTTGAGATGATTTCTTCTATGAGTATAAATAATTAGCATCTCTACAGGACAAAATCCATGTGATTTGCAATTGTACAAAATCATTCGCAACACTTTCATTGTTCTACAAAATAATATCAGCCTTTACAGAGTTGTAAAGCATCCTATTAAATAGTAAATGGTAAGTGAAATACAAGCATTAAATAGCCCCAAGATGGCTTGATATACCCAGCCTGTAGCCCCAGTATAATATTGAAAGGACATGCAGCCAAGTTTTTGATTATTTCCAAATTTTTGATACTTTTGTTTTCTTAATAGCCCAGAACTATGCCAAGCATTGATAAATAGTCAACAAATGTCTAATCACTGCCAATATAAAGCATCTGTTTTCCTATACTCCAAGATTTGAGGACTTTACAAGAATAGGTTTATGACCTATTTAAATGTTAAGATTTTGTATATTAAAACTTAAGTTATTGCATATAGGTATTTAAGCACTTCAAAATGTTACCATTTTACTGTATAATTTGAAAAGCTTAAAACAGAATTAATTTAATAGAGATATTTACATCTTCTAAGCATTTAATACTATCTATTTTCTCTATATTGACAAAACATATTTTTTAGTATCTTCTTCACTAGATCTTAAAAAAAAAAGCAATAGCTTTCTGGAAAAAATACAAAGCACATGAAAGACATAGTGTAGAATTTATTGCCTTTAATGAAAGCATTGACTACACTAATAGAGTCATATTATTGCTAACTTAATGCACCTCTTATGGTTCTCACACCAAAATATTTTATACTCACTGGAATACTTAAACTCTATGAGCTCAGGAAAGAAATCCAAAAATTTAACAGCTCTTTTAAAAGTCAGATTTATAACAGTGGTGAAGTGTGATGGTTGAATATATGTGATTATTTAGAGCTTTCAAATTCCCTTTAAAGACATGATGATAGAGAAAACATAGTGATTTGTAACAAATACATAGAAGTTTAATATATATGAAGACTGCCTAAATCTTCTATAGCTGTAATGTACCAAAAAGAAAGGGAATTATCATTCATTGCAAAAACCTTAACAGTTCATGAGTTGAAATCTTAGATAAAAGGATGGATGCTATTGGATGTTAAAAAGTATTCCCCAAGCAATATTTAAAATAACAAAGTCAACCAAGTACAAGAAAGGGCTAGATAATATTTCCTATTGACTGTAGACAAACTTCTAGGGGAGGAACAAAAATCTCATCTTTCACAACTTCTGAAGAGTCCAGATATAGGGTAAGCTATGGAGAACCAGGAAGATGGCAGCATAGGAGATGTAGGATTGAGTCCTTCCTCCAGGACAGCTAGTAAATAGCCAGGAACTGTCTGAAAAAAACTGTTTGTGGGACTTTGGAAACCAGATACACATCATACAACAGCCAGGAATGAGTGGAAAAATGAGACTGATATATTTCAGTGAAGAGTCGTAAGTAAATCATTCCATGCTGTGGAGACTGCGGCCCCTCCCCCTACTGGAAAGACAGGCTGACTTGGGAGTCACCTCCTTGTTGGAAATAGAAACCCTCTCTCCTAGGAACAAGGAGAGGGGAACTTGGCCAGTTACCAATTGTGGTTTTGATTAACAAATTAGGACTGCTGAATAACAGCTTCAAGCATAGATAAATTTATAATGTAACCAAGAAAGAAACCAGGAGTTCTGTGTCAGCCCTGTAAGGCTGACAGAAAGGCAGATGCATCTGGCTCTTAGCTGAGCTCAGTTTGCTGAAAGATAGCATTATTCCAAGAAAAGGGGCAGGCAGAGCCAGGTACCAACTCCAGCTCTTAATTGGTGAACCTGGGGTGCTGGGTCTAGCTCTGAGAAAAGTTACATTTTTTTAAAGCAGCACATTATAGAAAGTAGCTGGCGGTCTCCATTTTCAGCTTGTCCCAGGCAAGAGTAGAAGTAGGGTTGACTGGAAGGCACAGTAATCACTCAGGCAGTGGTGAGGGTTCCCTGAAGGGCAGATCTTCCCCAAGAAAAGGTGGGTGGGGGGAGGGTGGGGACAGGGCCCAGAGCAAGCAGCAGCTGTCATTTACAGAAGTTGGGTCCCAAGGGCTGGGATATCAGCAACAATTTCAATCTACAAAAATTGGTGCCCGGTCTTTGTCTCAATCATGTATTACATTGGCAGGGAAGAAAGTGGGGCTACTTGTGAGCCTCTTTAACTTTTCTGGCCTGTGGGGAATAGGAGGCTGAAGAGCAGCTCCTCCCCAACAAAAGTGTGTGGGGGGTAAGCCCAGCACAGGCAGTGGCTGCTATTTAGAGAATTCAGACCCAGGGGCTGGGAAAAGAAAAACAGTTTCAACCCACTATACTTGCAGCCTCTGTCTCAACCATGTCCCCAGCAGGGATGTGTCAGCTGAGATTTAAAGGCATAGTACCAATTTAGGCCAGTGGGGAATAGCGGGCTTAAGAGGACCATCATCTGGGACAGAAAAAGCACAGAAACAGGAGTCTTCATAGGAAAAACTGGAACCCTGATGGATTCCCAGGAAACTTTGATTCTGATATACACTCCCTTCGTGAACAGTGGGCCTTTTCTATATGGGAAAATTTGACTATGGGACATCTGCTCAGGGGGAACCCTCCTCCCAGAATCAGTCATCCAGGTAAGTTGCTAGAGATAACAAAAGGAGTGTTAAAATATAGAGGCAAATAAAAAACAGAGCAGATCAACATTCTCTGAGGAGGGAGAGGGAAGAATTAGCTTTTGCCTGGGGTTGAAACAACTACACAAATAAGGCAATCTCAAAAATCATTCCATATATGCAGGGCAAAAATCAGATAAATAAGAGCAGAAAAAATTCTGATTAGTTAAACTCAAGGTATGCTAAAAGTCTAGAATAAGTTGAACCAAATGTCAATAAAGTTAGCGCACAAAGCCAATCAACAAGAAAACCCTGAGCAAGAGAGAAAATGACCTCTAGAATAAATTAATCAAAATAACCTGATGTCTAGACACTAGCAAAAAAAAAAAAAAAAAAAAAATCACAAGTCATACTAAGAAGCAAGAAGATATGGCCTAAAGGAGCAAACCAAAACTTCAGATGAGATAAAGGAGTTAAATCAATTCAAAGAGTTGGAGGAAAATACGGCAAAAGAGATGAAGGATATGATGACACTGGGTGACTGTGCTCGTTTGAATCTCTTGTGGACTCAAGAAAAGCCACATCCTTTAATCTTCATTCAATATTGTGGGTGGGAGTTTTTTTCATTGCTCCCATGGAGATGTGACCTACTCAATTGTGGTATAACTTTTGATTAGACGGATTCCATGGAAATGTGTCTCCACCCATTCAAGGTGGGGTTGCTTATCAGAGCCTTTTAAGAGTGAACCATTTTGGAAAAAGCTTCAGTGCCCACACAGCCAGAGACCTTTGGAGATGCAGAAGGAAAATGCCCCTGGAGGAGCTTCATGAAACAAGAACCTGGGAGAGAAAGCTAGCAGATGCTGCCCTGTTTGCCATGTGCCTTTCCAGTTGAGAGAAAAACTCTGAACTTCATTGACTTTCTTCAACCAAGGTATCTTCCCCTGGATGCCTTATATTGGACATTTCTATAGCCTTGCTTTAATTTGGACATTTTCACAGCCTTAGAACTGTAAACTAGCAACTTAATAAATTCCCCTTTTTAAAAGTCATTCTGTTTCTGGTATATCATATTTTGGCAGCTTTCAAACTAGAACAGGCAGCTTTCAAACTAGAACAGTGACCATAAAGAAGAATTCAGAGGTGTGCCAGAAAAAACAAAAACAAAAGCCAGAAAACAGAACTAATGGGAATGAAAGACACAACAGAAGAAATAAAAAATACAATGGAGACATATAATGGCAGATTTGAAGAGGTAGAAGAAAGGGTCAGTGAACTAGAGGGTCAGACATCTGAAATCTTAGACACAGAAGAATGAATAAGGAAAAGAACAGAAAGATTGAAGTAGGTTCTCAGGGAATTGAGTGACAGCTGAAACACATGAATATGCATGTCATGGGTGTCCCAGAAGGAGAAGAGAAGGGAAAGAGGGCAGAAAGAATAATTGAGGAAATAATCATTTAAAATTTCCCTTATAAAAGACATCAAATTACAGGTTCAAGAAGTACAATATAATTCAAACAGAATAGATCCAAACAGAATTACTCCAAGACATTTATTAATCAGACTATCAAATGCTAAATACAAAGAGAGAATTCTGAAAGCAGCAAAAGAAATGCGATCGATCACTTACAAGGGAAGCTCAGTAAGACTAAGTGCAGATTTCTCACAGAAATGATGGAGGTGAGAAGGCAGTGGCATGGTATCTTTAAGATACTGAAAAGTAAAACTGCCAGCCTAGGATACTATATTCAGCAACACCATCCTTCAAAAATTAGGGAGAGTTTAAAATATACACAAATATAGAGAAACAGTGTGAGAGCTGCTTTGCAAGAAATACTAAAGTGCTATAGCTGTTAGGAAAACTCTGGAGAGAGGGATTTGGTGGACAGTGTAGAAATGAAGATTACCAGTAAGAGTAACTAAAAGTTAAAAAGAAAGAGATAAAAATAAGATATGACATATAAAATCCAAAGGACAAAATGGTTGAAGAAAGTGCTGCCTTTACAGTAATGAAATGTTGAATGTGTATAATTAATTGAATGTTTATAGATTAAGCTCCCCAATCCAAAGACACAGACTGGAAGAATGGATTAAAAAAAAAACAGGATTCATCTTAATGCTGTCTACAAGAGACTCACATTAGACTTTAAAAGTGAAAAGTTAGAAAAAGATATTCCATGTAAACCAACCAGGAAAGAGCAGAGGTAGCTATACTAATATCAGACAAAATGGACTTCAAATGTAAAACAGTTAAAAGAGACAAAGAAGGATGATATATGTTAATAAAAGGGGCAATCCATCAAGGAGAAATAACAATCATAAATATTTATGCACCTAATCAGGATGCCCCTGGCAACAATGAAGGGAGAAATGGACCTCTACAATAATATTTGGAGACTTAAATACACCACTCTCATCAATACGTAGAACATCGAGACAGAGGATTAATAAGGAAAGAGAGATCTTGAATAATACGTTAAATGAACATTTAGCATTTAGCAGAACATTTAGCAGACATTAAAATACACTCATCCCACAACAGCAGGATATATATTCTTCTCAAGTGCTCATAGATCATTCTCCAGGATAGACCATATGCTGCAACCCAAAGCAGGTCTCAATAAATTTAAAAAGACTGAAATTATACAAAACACTTTTTCAGATCCTAATGGAATGAAGTTGGAAATCAATAATAGAGGGCTGAAAAATTCACAAATATATGGAGGCTACACAACACACTCTCAAACAGCCAGTGGGTCAAAGAAGAACTTACAAGCAACTTCAGTAAATATCTTGATGCAAATGAAAATGAGAGCACAAAACTTACGGGATGCAGTGAAAGCAGTGCTGAGAGGGAAATTTATTGCCTTAAATGTCTATATTAAAAAAAGGAAGAAAGAGTTAAAATCAGGGACTTAACCGCAAACCTAGAGGAACTAGAAACAGAACAGCAAACTAATCCTAGAGAGAATGAAGGAAAGAAATAACAAAGACTAGAGCAGAAATAAATGAAATTGAGAACAACAACCACAACAAAAGTAATAGGGTGAATCCACAAAGCCAGAGTTGGTTCTTTGAAAAAATCAATGTAATTGGTAGACCCTTAGCTAGACTAACAAAGAAAAAAAGAGAGAGGATACAAACAAATAAAATTAGAAATATGAGAGGAAATACTACTACTGATCCTTCAGAAATAAAGGAGATAATGAGAGGATACTATAAGCAACTGTATGCCAACTAGACAACTATGATAAATGGACAACTTCCTAGAAACACATGAACAACCAACACTGTTTGGAGAAGAAATAGACCAATCACAAGTAAAGAGATTGACTCAGTCATCAAAAACCTCCCAAGAATTCTACCAAGCATCCCAGGAAGAATTAATACCAACCCTGTTCAAACTCTTCAAAAATATTAAAGAGGAGGGAAAACTATCTAACTCATTCCATGAAGCCAATATTCCTCTAATACCAACGCCAGACAAAGATACAAGAAAAGAAAATGAGACTTATCTCTTTAATGAAAATAGGTGTGAAAATTCTTAACAAAATACTTGCAAATTGAACCTTGCAGCACATTTAAAGATTCATACATGATGACCAAGTGTGTCTTATTCCAGTTAAGGAAAATTGGTTCAACACAAGAAAATTAACTAATGTAACACACCACATCAACAAATTAAAGGGGAAAGACCACATGATCATCTTGATTGACAGAGAAAAGCAATTGACAAAATTCAGCATCCTTTCTTGATGGAACACATCAAAAGACAGAACTAGAAGGAAGATTCTATATAAAATATACATAACTAAAATATATATAAAAATATATATAACTATTATTTTTTATTTAGAATGGATTGGTTCAATACATCATTAAACAATGTTACCAGTTCTTCTAGCTAGATTGATCTATTTTTTTCCAAACCATCCTGAGTTCACATTGGGCAGATGCGTTGGTATTTGGACGTGTGATTGTGTGTGAGGATGGGGGATTATGTTGGAAGTGGGGATGGGCAGGGTGTAGGGGGACTATCAATGCCCCACTGTATGTCTGTACTTGGAGTTCTCCCTTTGCTTCTCTCTTCCAGAAATCTTCCACAGTCAGACAAAGATGTAGATAGAGGTTACCCATTAAATATCTTTCTGCTCCATCAATACTAGAAAATGACTGCCTCTGTGATGAATTGTATCTATATATTTGCAAATCTTCAGCTATGATCCCAATTAGAGGCCCTATTCTACAATTCCTGTCTTGCACAGTCTTCATAAAAGCCACTTCCAGCTATCAGGATCTCTACCCTCTCCATAATCATTCCCACTCTTCTCTATACTTATGGTGTTTCCATGGTGAATATGATAACCAGGTTAGACTTTTACCAGTGAGCCTGCAAAGTAAACAAGGTGTTCTAGTTTGCTAGCTGCCAGAATGTAATATACCAGAAACAGAATGGCTTTTAAGAAGGAGAATTTAATAAGTTGCTAGTTTACAGTTCTGAGGCCGAGAAAATGTCCCAATTAAAACAAGTCTATAGAAATGTTCAATCAAAAGGCATCCATCCAGGGAAAGACACCTTGGGTCAAGGAGGCCGATGAAGTTCAGGGTTTCTTGTCTCAAGTGGAAGGGTATATGGTGAACACAGTCAGGGTTCCTCTCTCATCTGGAAGGGCATGTGGCAAATATGGCATCATCTGCTAGCTTATTCTCCTGGTTTCCTGTTTCATGAAGCTCCCTGGGAGACATTTTCCTTCTTCCTTTCCAAAGGTCATTGGCTGGTGGACTCTGCTTCTCATGGCCATGTCATTCTGCTCTTGGCTCGTAGACTCTCTACTTCATGGTGCTGCAGCATTCTCTGCTCTCTCTGGATCTCTCTCATTCTCCAAAATCTTTTACAGGACTCGAGAAACTAATCAAGACCTGCCCAAATGAGTAGAGACACCCCTCCACCTAATCCAGTTTAACAACCACTCTTGATTAAATCACATCAAGATCACATCAAGGCGTGATTCCCTAAGTCACATCTCCAGGAAGATGATCTAATTACAGTTTCAAATATACAGTACTGAATAGAGATTAGAAGAAATGGTTGCCTTTACAAAATAGGATTAGGATTAAAATATGGCTTTTCTAGGGTACATACATCATTTCAAACCAGCACACAGGGGCAGCCAATGCCAATTGTCTAATGACTCTCTGTAGGGGATGCAGTTTGAATATGTTCAAACACACTCACTAAGTGTGCAACCAAAGGGGGAAAGAATCAGGGCTAGGACATTGATGTGTATTTTAATTTAAGTACTATATTTTAATGCATTTTGGAATTTATATTCTAAGGTTTTTGAAGAATGAACTGAGGGCCTGACAGAAAAAATTATGAAGTACAAATCAATGAAAGGATGGAGGCATCTCTCTCTCTGCAGTTTTTTCCCTTTGTAGGTAAATCTGTCAGAGTTCTCCAGAGAAGCATATGTATGTGCATATATGTGCATGTGTATAAGTGTGTGTGTGTTGGTCCATGTGATTGTGTTGCTGCTATGTCCAAAATTGGTAGGGCAAGGCATCAGGCTGGAAACTCACAGAATAATTGATATTGTAGTCTTGAGTCAAAAATCTATAGGGAAGGGAAGGCCAGCAGGGTGGAAAGTCAGAGAGTAGATATAGTTTCAGTCTTGAAGCAAAATTCACACTTTTTCAAAAAATTCAATTTTTGCTTTTATGTCCTTCAACTGATTGAATTAGGCCCATTCACATTATTGAAGGTAATGTCATTTATTTCAATTCAGCTGATGGGAGAGGTGTTAACCACGTCTACAAAACACTTTCACAACCCCATCTAGATTAGTTTTTGAATAAATAACTATATCCTCGCCAAGTTAGCACATAAGACTAACTATCACAGGAAACTGACCCTATATCTATTCTATTTTATGGAGTAAGTTTATTGGATAAACATATTCACATCCTAATATTAAGAATTCCAAACACCAAGGAGAACATTAGCATTGGACTTTTAATACATTTAATATAAATATCCTTTTTACCCTGTATGAGAATGCCTATATATAAGATTCATTTGTTATGAACAAAAAACAAGGTACCTATAATTTTTGGTCATAGGAAAAAAAAACAATTTTAAATATGAGATTTTGACACATCGAATTTTTCAAATAGAATTTTCCTGAGATCTTGCTCCTAAATTGGGCACGCAGGGACTTTAAAGTCAGTAATCCTGGATTTGAATATTGGCCCCTACACTTACTAGCTCTGTGACCGGGGAACAAATTATTGAATAATAATCCATTTAACCTCTCTGTTCCTCAGTTTCCTCATATGCAAAATGGTCCGACAACATAGAGATGTTATGAAGATTAAATAAGACATTTGGAAGGAACTTGAGAAAATACTAGACATACATTAATGCTGTGCAAGGAATTGATAATAACGTCTAAAATGACTGAGCTGTGACTGGCAAATAAAATTGTCTGAAGTTGTCAACAAATTTTGATGCTAAGAAATCTTAACTTGTCAATATGAAAACCAAAGGAAACTCTCAACTGTTACATCTTTATATAAGGATGCAAATAAGGGTTTATAAGGATGCAACAGTTGAGACAATTGTGTATATTCCTCATACATACAATACACACAGCTGTGTATGTATTTTAATATATACAATAAGGAATTTGTGTATAAGCTATTAAATGTCAAACGGGGTTTACAATGGGAATCACCCTTGGGAGCAATCAAAAAGCCAGTGGCTCCACCCCTGATCATGTATGCTCTGTTGAGTAAGGTATTTGAACTTGCTGAGCTTCTGCTGCCTCATCTATAAAAGAGGGACAATAATCCTGTTAAGAAGGATATTTTTAGAAGGTTAAGTAATATAGAAAAACATAGAAGTTTTATTCTAAGTACAACTTTAGAAATCACTTTATCCACACCAATCTCTTCCATCCCTAATTAGAGAGCAGGAAAATAAAATCCAGAGAGAGCAAATAACATGTCAACAGCCCTCCTCCTGCTGTACCCCACAAGGGGAGTGGTGCAGCTACTATTCATAGCCAGGTCTCCCCTGGTGGGTCCCTGGTCTCATTCATACATCCAGGGACACCAAATTCACTTTTCAGTGCTGAGCCTGTGACAGTCCCACCTTTCCTAGCATCTACCCAAAGAGATGAAGTTTAAAATATTCGACTAGGAGAGGTCTGACAAGAAAGAAATACGAATGAACGTGCATGCATACCAAAACGAATAAAAAAAATCTCAAGTATCCTGGGAGCCCAGCAGAGAATCTGATTAGTAGAATTTGCATTCAAATGAAGGTAAAAGGGTTTTCTCAATACTTTCATCATATTCTCACCAATTTCAGATTTGATACAGATGAAGGTAAAAGGGTTTTCTGAAGACTTTCATCATTTTCTCACCAATTTAAGATCTGATACCGATGCAAACTGCTAGATATTAAGGAGTTTCCTGCAGCCCCAAATTGCTTGCCATCAAATCAAAGCAGTTTGCGCACAAACAGATTGCCTTACAAAGTTATTACAAGGAATGGAAATTTAAAGCATTGCATTATAACATAATAAATGAGCTTGTTTTTGATGATGTTAGTTTCGGTGATTATTCATACAGTAAATTACTGTGTTTTTTAAAGGATGTACTTATACTGCCAAACCATCTTTATACATACACAGAGAGAGAGAGAGAGATGGAGGGAGAGAAAGCAGGAATTCTCTTATTTAATCATATCTAAAATAAGATGAATTTAATCTAGTCTTGTGATCTTTTAATTTCAGATTTAAAAATAGGTAAGAATTGCAGTTTTTTAAATTTTAATTTGTTTTTATCTTTGAGGAGTTGATCAAAAATTATTGAGCAAGAATCATTCGATGTACTAAGATGGAAGGCCGTGTGTAGATAGAAGGAAATTAGAATTTAGCCATTAATTTAAATTTTTGGAATACATTTTATAAGATTTTCTCTTTTAAATGTTCTATGAATTTGCTCTTTTATTTTTAGGGTGCAAATAGCTGTGATTATAATACCAACAATAAATTGCTGCTCAAAATTACCCATTCCAAGAGATGAAACAGTGATGTGCATATTTTTTCCTATATAGGAATGGAATGAATGTGATACCTGCTGATCGCTTTCTACACATAAACGTTCCTGATTATGTTTCAGCTATCATCCAAGGCGGTACTTACCAGGGGAACATTGTCCTGATAACGTCAGCTCCTTCTGGAGATGCAGTCCAGAAGTCCTAGGCTTCTGATTGGTTGGTGAGAAGGGGCTGAGGGAAAGAGAAGATTTGGAGAGTTGAAGTGGTGATATTCCTGGCTTCATCTTGACTCACAGCAGCCAGTACCTTTCATCGCAGTACCACTGGGAGACATAGATCAATGCATGTCTTGTGTGATTACAAAACAATCATACTACCTCCAGTCCAAACACTGTGTGAATGCAGTACTCTGTCATAGCGATGGAAGGAAAATTAAGTATTATCTACCTAAACTATTAGGTTGGAGAAGATGGAAATACCTTTACAATATTTTTGAGCCATTTGAAATCTCTTATTTCCCCTCTTTACGTCAACTTAACTGATAAGAAGGTAGTCATAGCATTTGATGAAAGCAACAGCAGAGCTTTTTAAGCAAGGTCAACATCAAAGGCAAATTGAATAAACAGTTATTTATGTGGTATAATTTGAAAGGCACAATGAAGAATTGCTTCTCCCAAGTCATTCAACACTGTGACTGAAATTCCATCTTCAGAGCTCCATTTGCTGAATTTCTAGAAATAATGAAGAGCCATAGAGTTCCTCAAACCGTAGCCTCTAACTCATTCATTATATTCTTAGAGTGGACAAGTATAGCGAGATACTTTACAATCATGAAATCGAGCTCAGAAACAATGATACACACTATAGAGACTTTTAATATACAATTGTACCACCAGAGTCAGTCTGCCATATATAGATTTATGAAGGCAAGTTGTATAGGATCCATAATGAGACCTGCTCAAAATCTAAAACGTATAGAAGGACTTATAGGAAGGAGGAAATTTTGGGAAAGGGAGAAAAAGTAGTGGCTGCAGTTCAATTTGCCAGCCATCTCATTTTGCCTTTATATGTAAACGAATTCAGAATAAAGCAGGAGCGATAACTAGTCCCTATTCTTCCAGAAGTCATATACTCAGATACGTGGGCTCTGATAACAAAGCAGCACACGTAGGAAGAAGGAATCGTTTTTCCCATAACAGTTATTATATTCGCTTTGAAAAGCAAAACATTTTAGCAGACCACATTATGTCTTCCTTAAGAGTTATTTCAAATACCTCTTGAAGCATTTATGGTGTGAGAAAAGGTAATACTGTCTTTTTTGGAAAATAAGATGACTCAAGGAGCTATTATTTTCAGTGAACTTAACATTCTTGAGTTTCATTTTCGAGCGAAATAAGTCTTCTTAGTAAGATCATATATCTCCTTGGCACATATCACTGAGTATTTGGAAAACATTAGTGCATTCACTATTAATAGATGATTTTAGGCTAATTCTTTGCAGCTTCTTTTTATTTCCTAAACACCACTATACTCACACTAGTAATAAAAGCATGAGTTCTAGAGGCTTTATTTCTGAGATAGGCTGAAAAAAGTCAAAGAGAAAGGCAATTTAAGTTTTATAAGGAAGGGAAAATGTTCCCTAGTCAGATTTTTCTATATACATTACTTACAGTTCATTTTACATTCTTGTAATGAGATTATTCTATGAAAATATGCTACAGACTATAAACAAATGTACAGGTGTACATTATTTTTAAATTGTTTTTGTTATTATTATAACTACTCTCAGTGGATTGGAAAGTTCTTGAGAGAAGGAAGAATACCTCACCATTTTAATATTTCTTAAAGTGCTTAGCAGAGTATATTGTTTAATAAAATTTTAATAGTTGACAAATAATGGCATTAACTGAATGGAGAAAATCTGAGATAATTGGAGAACTTTACTCAGCAAGGTATTAAGGAAAATTAAATCATTTCAGGTTGTTGACAAATATTTTGAAATGTTCCATTTATTTTGATATATCCTGATTTAGAGTTCTTAAATCTGCAGGTTTATGTCTTTTGCCAACTTTGGGGAGTTCCCAGGCATTATTTTTTTGAGTACTTTTTCCAGCCCTAAGCTGTTTCTTCTCTCCTTTCTGGATTCTTATTATACGAATGTTAGATCTTGTAATGTAGTCCACAGGTTGTTGAGGCAATGTTCATTAATCATTAAAGTCTATTTTCTCTGTTGTTTGTATTACATAATTTATACTGCTCTATGTTCTAGTTCACTGATGCATTCCTCTGACTCTTCATTCAATAATTCCTGAGGTAACTTATTGAATTTTTTTTTTTTATGGATAGGCACCAGGAATCGAACCTGAATCTCCAGCAAATTTTTAATTTGCTATTGCATTTTTCAGTTCAAAATTAATATTTGGTTCTTCTTTATACCTGTTATTTGATTGCTGAGACTATTATTTCCTTTGTTTCTTACTTGTTCATAACTGCTCATTGAAGCATTTGTATTAGGGCTGCTTTAAAGTATTTATCATGTAATTCCTATATTTCTGCCATCTCAGTGTTGACATCTATTAAATGCTTTTTTTTTTCATTCAGTTCGAGATCTTCCTTTCTCTTGGAATGACTTGGGATTTTCAATTGAAACCTGGACATTTTGGGCATTATGTTATGAGATTCCAGATTCTACTTAATCCTTTTGTTTCACTGTCTTCCTATGACACCACTCCATCAGGGAAGGGGGAGAGTAGGCAGGGCTGCCTCTTTCCTGCCAGTTAGGGGTGAAAGTTCAGGCTCCCTTGTGGTCTCCTCTGATACACACAGCACAGGTCCTCTCTACCACCTCGAAGCGATCAAAGTCTCGGCTCCCTCCTTGGCCTTCTCTGATACCACCCGGCTTTTTGGAGGGGTTTGGGGTACCACATTTAAGCCTGGGGATCGTAGAAATGTAGGCTTCCCGTTCAGCCTTGGCAGATGGGTGTGGCGCGGTACAACGGATTCTTCTGTATTGTTTGGATGAAGCAGAATGGTTATTGTCTAAGAGTTTTCTGCCTTGCTAGACTGCTCCTTTCCTGGTCTTTTGGCAAGAGAGCACAGACTTTCACTGGGGCAGTTTTGGACCTAAGCCTGTTGGTACTTCGGTGTTACTCGTTTCTTTAGCCCCAGGTTTGGAATATAGGAGGCAGAAAGGAACCCAGGAAATGTATCACCATGTTGTTCTTTGCGTATATTGGTCCTTAGCTTGTCTACCTTCATTCTTCCACCTTTCCAAGGCTTCTTATGCTTGCTTTACATATACCCTACTGGAGTTTTAATTATATTTAGCAACAAGAATAAGGAAAAGTATGTGTACTCAATCTTCCTTTACATGGAAATCCATTTAAAGGAAGATTTAAATGGAAATCCTTTGTCCCAATTTTACAACTGGGACAAAGGATTTTACTTATTCCCTTTCTTAAAGAAGCTAAGAAGAAAATTCATAAGGAAATCAGAGCTGGGAAATAATATTTAAAACAAAACAATATTATTTTAATTAAAAAGTACATTTATTGAGTTAAAAAAATGAATTCCCATGATTATATGGGTAAAGATATACAAAGCAGAGTATTTGTTTTATATACCATGGATACCTTCATATCTTCTCACATGAAAAAAAAAAAAAAGTAGTTCCTCAACATTTGCATTCTTCTCCTAAAATAGGTCACATTTTAAATTGGAACATATATAGATATTCTTGGTTTTATTTTCCCAAACACAAGTTAAACATCATTTGTTGTATTAGACAAAGCCTAGCTGATTGCTAGTGAAAGACAAATTTAAAAACTCACTGAGATCTGAATGCAAAGGACAAGAAAAATCCCCATATATTGTGCTGCGGCTGGACTCAGACTGGGTGGAGGTTTAAGTGTTTAATACAGTGTAGGTGCTATCAACTTTCAGACTGCTAATTACAGATAGATAGTTATATCACAATTAATGAAACTGGAAGAAAACAGGTAAAGAAAAACAAAATCAGACAGCCATTCATTTTCCTTTATGGATTTCTGTGTTTCTTAGGTATTTTCTGGCACACTCTATTTTCCATTCTATGATCCAGGGTCCTCGTGGTGACTGAAGATTCTCTAAAGCTATGCAGCCAAAGAACCAGGTACCAGGCTGTGAGCTTCTTAATAGTCAAATGGCCTGACTGTGCAGACAACTGAAAAGGGTTCCTGTCTGCAAAGTACTTCTCTCCTCTGCTAGGCAGAAGCTTGGAGTTAGAGGTAAAATAGTGAATTAAAATGGAAAAGAAATTGTTGGACACTGATATTATAAAATTTCCGGCACGTGGATTTGGTTAGGGGTCCATAAGGAAGGAAAAGATAGAGTGAAGAAAAGAATAGGTGAAAATATAAGACATGGTTTAGAGAGGAAAGATTGAGTAATTAAGATGAAATATCAACTAATTTATCATTCTATCTGATTCTCACCTTGCTAATACCTCTTCTTGCTTTACTTTTCTTAGAGAATGGGCTTCTTTTTCTGGAGATCCAAAGTCATGTAATGATTATGGAAAAAGGTAGATGAAAATAGTCATAAAAAATAGAAAGAAAAACTTCTCTAATGCCTCTTTTTTGGACTAAGATTTCTATCTAAAACTTTTATTGACCATTGAGTTATTGGCATACGTATAAGATTTTGATAATACAGACATTTTAAAACAGTGAAACTCAACCAGACTAATAAGCATTTTCTATTAAAACAGTCTGAATGGGAGACTCTACAGAAATTTTTCACCAATACATGTTACATTTATAACTTTTAGAAATTAATTTAATACAAAAATAAAATATTCTCAATATCCTTCCAAGTTTCAGAGTTCTGATCAAAGTACAACTCCTCTATAGATTATTAATTAGAATTTCTCTCCTCTGATTTTCAATTTATACACACATACCCATCCACATATCTGTAGACCCCATAAACGATATATAATAAAATGAACTGACTCCACTGTGCAACTGTTATCTTGGAGCAAGATTGCTTGGGTTCAAATCCTGGATGTACTGGATATTGATTTTTTGACATTTTGCAAGTAATTTTACTTCTTTCTGCCTCAGATTCTTCCTCTGTAACTGCATATGATAACACTAGAACTTTTATAAGGTTGTAGCAAATATTAATTTAGGTGGTACATTAAAAAGCGCTGAGAAGAATGTCTAGAATATTATAAACACACAACAAATGTTAACTGCTATTATTACTACTTTGTTCGGTGTAGTAGTATCATCAATAACTTTTTTGAGGTGCACTAGAAAGGATGAAAAGTAATATTGACTGAATGTCAGTCACTGTGTAAAAGACACTGTTTTATGTGTTTTCATTCATATCTCTTACATAATTCATCATTAAGAAATAAAATTTGCCTATATTATAAATCATTAGTGAGTATTAGTACATGTGAGGATTTCATATGTAATAAAGTCTCAAAATAGTGAAACAGAGCTACTTTCTGATAGAAATTTAAGGGCTAGAACAGTTACAACACAAAATTTTCATTTTCCTATTCCTTAAAGGGTGGTAAGATAAACTTCTGCTTTTCCTTTCCTCTTTATTTTTTCCCATCTTCACAGCTCTTCCTTGAGGATATTTTAACACACACAACAGGAGAGAGGTGAACAGTTAGAAACAGTGACAAGTACTTCCTACATTTTCAGCATCCTACTAGGTAATCTTCAAGTATTGTTCCATTTAATCTAGTAATGCTATTTTAGGGAATTACCATTGACTTATTAGTATTTTTTTAGACAAGGTAACTTAGGTCTAAAGTGTAAGTCATTTGCCTGAGAACATACAGGTAGAAAGTGCCAAAGCCAGGATTCCAATCCAGCCCCTTTTCACCAAAGTCCAAATTCTTAACCATGAGGCATATTTACATCTTTAAGTACACAAATAGAAACATGGCCCTGCCGCGTCCTCTTTTTCCTCCCCGGTTTGACAAGGTTCCCTGGAAGGAAGGGCGGTGGCAAGGCCTTCAACGCCCCAAAAGAGGACGAGGCATAAAATGGTGTAATAGAAAAATACTGGGATTAACGACACTAATTGTGTGTTTCTTGTTGCTGGTTGTGCTCCAAGCATTATATCAAAACGAATCAGAAAGCAAAAATTTTGTATTAAGAATTGGAAAAAATGATACAAATTGTACAAATTGCAAAACTTTATTAATGACTGTTTGGCAAAAATTAGGTTGGGATACCCCCATTAAGCAAGTCATGCTGCAGATGCAGCAGGCAGAAGTGCTTTTAGAACAAGTCACAGAAAAGTACCCCATAGAAAGTAAACACTTACAATTAAAAAACCCTGCATTGAGCCATCCTAGAAATTTACTCCCCACCACGGTGCCGGTCCATTGCTATGAAACAATAAAAAATCTAAGTAGACAATGTAACCTTTTAATCAAAACAAGCTAACCTTTAACCAGATTAAAATAGGTCTTGACATATTGCCTCACCTGTAGAATAATAGGAATAGAAAGTCTAAACTCAGAAAACTGCAAACACAATGTCTGCAGTTTAAGCCAATATCTTGCTGCTATTGAAATCTTGTGTAAATGTTCCTAAGAAAATCAGAACATGTACTTTTGCTTTGCTTCCCTGAACCTGTAACTTTATCTAAAATGTAAGCCATGACACAACCACGATCCTGTGACACCTGTTTTTTTGCCAAGAATAAGGGTATAAAATCAGTTAAGCAAAAATAAATCTAAGCAACTCTTCTCAGAAAAGAATTCTCTAAGCTGTCTCTTGGTGTTCTTCTCGCGCCGACGACCCTCCACACCTTCAAGCCCGTTCCCTCTGCTGCGGCTGGACCGCAGCATGGCCCCAGGGGTTCCATCTATGAATAGTGTTAAAGGATTTATAAAAACTTAAGATGGCACTGGGATCCCATCTTACAGGGCGTGAGTTGGGAAAGTTGCCCCGTTTTGAAAAGTAGCTCCTTTCTTCTAAATGATTTTACAAAGACAAGCATTTGTTCAATGTAGTCTTTACTTTGACAGTCCTTTTAAAAGTAGTTCCTTTTTGGAATATAATTGCACTTCAATTGCACTAAAGTGTACAAGTCATAAAAAGTATTATAAAGATCTTTTTAGGTCTTATAACTCAGAATCCTTCCCTTGCAATTAAGGGTTATTACCAATGCCTCATCTCTTCTGTTTCTAGCAGTGAACAATAGAGAAGCTCGTTGGTGCTTCTCACTCCCAGAGTCACCTCACATGGCCGGAGTAATTACAGAACATGTAATCATGGCTGGCTTCGTAATCTGCAGAGTACTTTATTCAAAACACAGAAATAAAATTTGTCAAAGGTAGAAAAATGTATAGGTTTGTTGACCTGTCATAGTGCTTTTTATTTGCAATGTAATACTTACTCTACTAAGAAAAGAAAAAGTTTTAATTACTTAACATGAATTTTAGTGCTCATCCTTATGTTAAACAATGCCAATTTTAAATGCAAATATGAGAACTTGTGTATTTAAAATCACTGAAATTACACAATTTATAGTTCATAGCTCATACACACATATATAATTTGTTACAAGAACAGTAGAAATGTTACATAAGACCGATTCAAATTTTGCTTTTCACTCCTGATATGTACATATTCTACCAACCTTTTCTACCTTTGGCTTATTGAAGAGTAAGAAAGGACTGAAAGGGAAATGAACTATAGGTTGATCTGTCTTTTCCTTTCCTTCTATGTCATTATTTTCACTGTAAGTTGGCAAATACAGGGAAGTAACCTGAGTGAGAAAAGGATATTATAGGGTCTCTTGGTCATTTAATTTTCTTAATATATCATTATCTTATTTCTGCATTCAGAACAAGTTCTGGTATTTTATGAAAGGTACAGACTATCAGGGCGGTCAGCACGCTATTTAGTCAGTCAGAGATGGAACCTGCTTACCTTGTACTCACTTTGCATATCGCTAAACTCCTAAGCATCCTGGGTCCACCAGGACTCTCTTCCTGGAGCACTGCAAGTACTATAGGTGAAAGGCACAGGAAGGGATAGTGGCTGTACCTATGGTGTGTTTCTATTCTGGTCACCCACATGCTACTTTATCCCATCAGACTTTGCTTATAAAACAAATTCAAAGATGAAATTATGAAAATTTTCAAAACAACTGCAGCTGACTATTAAACCAAACCCAGGGCTCTCCTGAGTGTGGGCCCTATGCTACTGCATAGGTGTATGCCCATATTCTAGTTTGCTAGGTTGTTGAAATTAGATACCATAAAACGGGTTGATTTTTGACAGCGGGAATTTATTAGCTTACAAACGTACAGTTTCAAGACTGAAAAAACTGTCCTAACTGAGGTGCTGTCAGTCAGGCGATGCTTCCTCCCGGAAGACCGACTGCTGGCGATCCTGGGCTCCTCTGTCACATGGCGAGGCACGCGGCAGCATCTGCTGCTCTCTCCCAGGTTCCTTGCTTTCAACTTCTTGCTTCCATGGCTTTCTCCCTCTTTGTCTGAACTAGATTCTCCTATAAAGGACTCCAGTCAAAGTATTTAGACCCTCCCGGAATGAGGTGGGTCACACCTTAACTTAAGATCCTCCTCACTAAAAGATCCTACTTACCGCAGGTTCACACTCACCAGAACGGCTTAACCTTAAGAGCATACTTTTCTGGGGACATACAGCTTCCAACCACCACAGCCTAAGAAGCTGACCCAGAATTTAATCACTTGTGTAGAAACAGAGAATGTCACCAACTGCCCTCAAGGGAAGAGTGGAGCAATCCTGGAATATAAATACATGATGACAAAATATAAATTGTGTCATAGTAAATTAGGGACTCCTGGGGCGGGAATGCATCTTCAACCATATTTTAATAAGGAAGTATGATTAAGAAATAATAAATTGTTTGAGGAAAAATTAAAAATATATTCTTTATATTAGAAGTGCTGTATAGATAAATACTGAAATTTATCTTGTTTCTAATTAACTATACTTACATTATAGTTTCCACCCATGCCCTTTCCTTAATTCCTTGTCATTAGTCTATTTCATTCAATTTAAAAGGATCTGAAAATCTTATGTTGACTTGGGACTTTTTGGGAAAAAAAGTCCCAAGTCAACATAAGAAACAAATAAATAAATAAATAAGAGACAAAATAAATCTTTTATCGATTATTTTAATATTCTTCTAAAACAGCAGTATGGCTGACATGCTATAATAGTAAAGTGTTAATATAAAATCATGTAATTTAACTCTATGCATCCATATAACATTTGCTCTCTTTTGTCTATATCTCTAATAACACTGTGAACTCCTTACTGTCGGGGAGTATATAATTCATCTCTGCAGTGATGTATCGTATCCCAGTCCTAAACTTAGCCTAGGTTACAAATAAATGTCTGTTGATTAGACATATATTTTTTTAATGTTGCAACATTGGAAGCCTGATGATAATATTCTTAACCACTATCTCAAAAGTGGTTTTATTTATTAAAGTCATTTTCCACAATTTCATTGGCATCTGTGACTTGTTCTATGCTATTGCATTTATGAGACTATCGATAGCTAGTTTATTTCAAAACTGAACCAAGCGCATACTGAGATAATACATGTTGATTATATAAACAATGATTTCTCAAAATTGCTGTCTCTTAAAGGAGACATAACTAATCTTTATTCTATCAAATCAAGAGTTATGGCTTGTCCACAGGGAGTTTCAAAAAAGTGTCCATAAACAGGAAGGGGAGAAGGAAGAAAAGTAGAGATAAAAGGTATGGATAGTCCCCAAAAAGATAATAAAAGGGGGAAACTGAAAATATAAGTCAGAGCTAGAAGAATCAAATAATTGGGAAATAACAATTGAAGTGTAACCTTAGAAAACAAAAGTAAGTTCACAGCTTTTCTGAAGCGCTTAAAATGGGAACACTCAGGCAAGCAGTTTTAATCAGTCTTTCGAAGACGTGCTTACAAATGACACCAGCAAAACTGAAAGGAACCTAAAAATGGAATTATTCAACTTATCTAAACTGTTTTCTTCTTGAAATGCCATTATAACTCCCTTTCTGCCAATATTCTGTGATAATAGGAAAGTTTTAGTTCAGATTTTCCATTTGGAAAATAAATTTTGATCATTTGTACGTACTACCCAGTTAGTGGTCATGACTGCTTGTTCTGTGCCACAGACCATTGGATTAAAATACTTGTTTTTAAGAGCTCTCCTGAATAGCAATACAAGGACTGAGTAACTTAAACATAGCTATACTGTAAAAGAGTGTTTAAAATCCAGGATGCCGATGGAGTCTATGAAAAGAAACTTTATGTTGCTTCTAAATGATTTGGCAGTAATTTCAGCGTAATTTGTACATTTATCAAAAAGTTTCCCCAGTCTTGTACAACCTGAGTGCCTGTTATTTGTCTAGCCTCCTGCCTAGACAGATTATGTCAACAATGAAGTCATTACTACCCAGTAGTTCCTAAGTCTGATACTCAGTTTGATACCTGAGTTGAATGAGTTCACTTCAACTTCCAAACGACCTATTGGTCCAACTTCCTCATTGCAGCCCTGGCATCATTTTCCAATAAGTGATCCACAGGAGCTGACAATCCATAGCACCAGAACTCAGCATGTACCTCTCATTGCAGATCCAGAAGTTTGGCCAGTGGAAAAGCAGAGAATGCCATTGATCTTTAATAATACTCTACTACTGGTGCACTCAGAACTTCAATTCCAGGTGAGTCATTCAGGGGCAGAAATGCGTGTCTTAAGAGTAGTAAAACAAAACAAAACAAAACAAAACACGTTTACTCCCTACTTGTCCAGGAGTCTATTCTGAACACTGCAGCTGGAGTTATCTTGTTAAAACCTAAAGTCACTATTCTATTCCCGTCTCACTCAGAGTTTTATTAAAGCCTAAATTGTTCAAAACCACAAGCTTATATGGAATTTTGTCCCCATCACTTTCTGAAACTTTCTTTCCTTTATTTACTTTGGTCCAGCCAAACAAGACTCTTTCATGTTCTTTATACTTTTATAAGACACAATCCCATAATAGGACCTTTACATTAAATGCTTCTTTGCATGGAATGCTTTGCCCACAGATGTCACACAGCCTCTCTCAGGGCTTTTTTCATTTGTCACCTACTCTAAGTGCTCCCCCCAAATTATGTGACCTGTAACAATTCCGATACCCCTTCCCCACTTTTGTGTTTTCTATAAACAATGTATCATATTTTACATTTTTATTGACATCATATTTATCACTAGTCTTCTGCAAGAATGTTAATTCCATGAAAGTTGAGATGTTATGTGATTTGTGTCTAGAAATTATTAGCACTTAGCATATGTCTGGGACATAGTAGGCACACAGTGAATATTTGATGAAAGACTTGATTTAAAAAGCCATTAAATTTTTTACATATATTAATTACTTTAAAAAGAACTCCCTGAGATATACTTTCCAATTTTTTTCTGCTGACTGCCACAGTGATCTGAACTTTTGTGGTATTATTTTTCAGCTTCACAAGAGGTTTTTACTTGTGACCTTGAAGAACCAACAGTCTCAAAGTCATTCATAAACAATTCAAATTATGCTTAAATAATATTTTTATCATATAATCAATGTGAAGTACTACATTAAACCTTTGGAATGTGACTAAATTATAGCAGGCTGTTAAATGGGATAACCATGGTTATCCTTTTTAGTGAGGCAGTGCTGATTAGTAGACCAAAAATGAACCCAGGGGATTCAGTAATTACCAGTTTCTACTTCTGCCCCAAGATTCTCTCTAACCCAAGATGACTCAGCCTCTCTGTGGCCTACATTTTCTTATCAGCAAAATGAATAATAATAAGACTGACCTACTTTAGGTTAATTTGAACAGGTGATGGTCAGAACCATTATTAATAATAAGGGCTTTTAATTTATAATACTACTTTATTTTTTTCACATAAGATAGGACTAATCTTGAAGTTTGGGGGCTCATCTATTAGATGTACATAAAGCTCTTAGAAATATTTAAGTAGTAGGCAAAATGGTTTGGTTTGTAATTTAGCAATGCATGTGTTGTAGGAATTTTATTACAGTGATGGCCCAACCTCTTTATCCATGGTGAAATCAGATACATCCAGTAATGTTCCTGATAATAGAAATGCCTCATCATTTAATTAATTAAAAGGAAAACTATATTAAAACTTGATTTTTAAAATGGTCTTGCCATTAGTTTATTTTCAGGATGGATCGAGGAGCATGGTAGTTTGAAGCTGTATTTACCCCAGAAAACAGGTTCCTAAAGCTAATCCAATTCCTGAGTGTAGACTCATGGTAAGTAGTATATTTTAAAGAGGCTACTTAAGTTAAGATGTGACCCACCTCATTCAGGATGGGCCTTAATCCTCTTATTGGAGTCCTTTATAAATTGAATGAATACGGAGAGAGAAAGAGAAAGTCACAGCAGTGAGAAGCTGAAAGCAATAAAACCTAGAAAGAAAGGGAGAAACCAGTAGATGTCATCATGTGCCCTGCCAAGTGATAGAGGAGCCAAGGATTGCAAGCAGCCTATCTTCAGGAAGAAAGTACCATCTCAGTGATTTGATATTTTTATGGCTTCTAACCATAAGTGAGCAAATTTCCACTGTTTAAGTCTAACCCATTTCTTGGTATTTGCTTAGAGAAGCCTAAGAAATGAAAACAAGGAGTCTTATAGTAACAACTGGATTCACTGGGGCTAAGGACTAGTCCCTTGGTACAAATAGCTCTAATCCATAAATCATAAGGAATACCATTTACCCTCCTGCACTGGTGTACATTATAGAACATGAACTCAGTGGCAGGGAAGAAAGTGCAGAAGGCTTGGTGTAGGGAATATGAAAAGAATTGAATGGGAGGGCAATTTTTAATACAATACTGTATGTGTCACTCAGGTTGTCTTCTGGTCCAGTTTAGAGTGGTTGATGAGAGTCCTAGGCCGAGGCAGCTAGAGGAAAGAAAGTATCAAAAAAAACTCCACTTTCTTTGGGTCTCTGTGGAATGGTAGAAAAAACATATGAAAACAGATGAAGAGACACGGATAATAAACGCAGCAAAAGGATAGTTCTGCAAATTCACTACTAATTCCTTAACTTTGCCTTAATATAGGTGCCAACATGGTCAATGCTAAAAGCCACCTCACTAAAAGTTTCATCACAAAGAATGAGTGGATTATATCTTGACTAGCAGAGGAGGAAATAACAAACATCATAAGCTGAAAAAAAAAAATTAGAGTTAGGGCCAATTCCAAGTACAAATGAGAAATTTTGGTTACTTCCTGAGTTGAGAAGGAAGAATGTGAGTATGATATTTCTATCTAATTTTGGTTGTCACACCCTATCATATGGGGCAGCCAAGTGACAAAAAAAAGGATGTCATGGAAATGTGATGACCAGGAAGAGGTAGAAGAAAATGAAAAGCAAACTTCTCTCAACTTCTTTGCCCAGACATTTACCTTCTAGATGGTATACCAAATCACGCTGTGATTCTGAATCTATGTGACTTAAAGATGAGAAAGTTACAATGACTAAATAAATCTAACCTACTTTTAAAGTTTCTATCTTGACCATTGAATTTGCAAATAAAATCAACTTACCAGTTGTACATTCTTACCACAAGTCTATTTAGGTATACCTTCCAGTTTTTCAAACTGGAATTCATGAACCATAAAATCCAGCTTTCATCATGCCTTGTAATATGATTAATTTATGTACTTAGGCAATTATCTCAATCTTTGAGGAGCAACAAAGACTCTGTTCAAGTGGCTCTGTCTCTAGAGGGTTCTTTTACTTCTTATCATTTCCACCACTGTAGTCAAATACCTGCAGAAATCTGATTTACTTTATACATTCAATGGGGATAGAGACTGGAAAACAAATCAGTTTGACATATACACCTTTATTGGACATTGTGACAATATCTGTAACACTTCAGGAAACACTTTTCAGGAGAGAGGAGAAGTAAGCAGAGCATAAATATACCATTAAAATTCAAAGTACTGGATATTGAGTAAATGTAAAGTTGAAAATGTAAGCTTGTGAAGAAGGGTCATAGGAGTGAAAAGATGAAAAAATTTATGGTCAATAAAAAAAAATAGTCAAAAACCTCCAAAAAACATTAAGAAAATTATGAATATAAATGCTTAAAAAGTTCCCTGTACACCTTAGTGATGCCTGGTTAAAGTTAGGTGAAATAAGAACAAACAATCTTATGCTTTTTCCCTTAGACTTAAAATGCATGGAGAATGATACTTAAAGAAATTATAGAAATATATATGGTCATTATACCTATATTTGTAAGCAACCTCAAGGGCAATGAGGAAACACTGAAAATAATATATTAGAAACCCCTAAAGAATAGTCAGTGTCCAGAACCATCTAGGATGAGAGACCAAGCACATTAATAACCATAGGCTTGCCTTATTCTTGGATTAAAGGTAAGAAATTAAAGAAAACAATCCTCAAAGCCATTGACAACTTTTCCGATACCATTAACTTTAAAACCTGCATTTCAAGAGTTTAACATGAATTGAAACTCCCTGGTTTTTGTATCAATCCCCATTAGCTGCCTTGTTTTAAATTAATATTTTGTAACAACCACTCTAGACTCCCTAAAGATCATATGAAACTATGCATAACCTTTAAATCGGATACCAAGAATATATATTTGAAATTTGTAAAAATCATTTAATTATATTGAACATCAAAAATAAATCTTTGAGGGTGCATGGGTAGTTCAGTGGTTAGAATGCCCACCTTTCATGTGGGAGACCCGGGTTCAATTCCTGGACCATGCAATCCCCCCCCCCACCAAAATAAAATAAAAAAATAAATCTTTGAGGTTTCAGTAGACCAAAATGACTGCATAAGGCATTCTAGAATCCCATTCCTCAAAGAATCTTAGAGCAACTAGTAAAAACTGGCAGAGCCATCTTTCTCAAAACTTCAGAAAGCAAAGTGTTGCAGTTACTGGCTGAGGGACCAATTAAGAAAATACAGCTTTCAAAATAGTAGGAGAAACTAGTAAGACCCTTGATGGCCCTGCCACTATCCCACCCACAGTGTGGAGACAAACTGTGTTCTAATTGTAGATCGCTGGTCCTGTTCCAGAGAAAACAGGGTTAGCCCTCTGTGCATGCTGTGGGGCCTGTATGTCTGTGCCAATCTATCAGGTGGCAGACTGAAAGCCTGAACCAGGGAACTTTTCAGGCTTCCTGGTGGAGAAACTTCCTGGGTGATTTTTGCCTTTGTTTATTTGTTTTTGTTAACCCCTGACACTCAAAGGAATCACTGCCATATCACTAACTGGATAAAAACTTAAGAAACAGACAGCTTGGGGACTAATGCTTTAAAATATAAAATGTACAGTGGAGGCAAAATATTATAAGTACAAAAAAAATAGTAAATTATATGCCATCCAAATCAACAACATAAAAATCCAAAACCATCATTAAAGAAAACCAGACATTCGACATATGGGACAAAGACTTAAGGAACATCCTCATTATACTCAGAGAGAGCAAGAAAAACATGAAAAAATAACTGAAGGGTGTCAGGGAGAAAAATGAATGAATAATTTGAGAATCTCAATAAAGATAAAGAAAAATTTTAAAGCCTCCCCACCCCAATACAGGAGTTTTAGAGTACAATAATTGAAATGAAAAAATTCCCTAGAGGATTTTTGCTATCAGCAGATTTGAGCTGCGAGGAAGAATGGAATCAGTGAAGTAGAAAGCAAAGACAATTGAATGGATTTGGACTGAGAATCAGAACCAGAAAAGACTTTAGAAAATTCAAAAATTAGAATGAGACTACTGAGCATACGAGTATATGCATTATGGGGGTCCAAGAAGAAGAAAGAAAGTGACAGAAGGACGATTCAAATAAATAATGGCATGCAATTTCCCAAATTTAGCAAAAGATATTAATACTGCACCTTCAAGAAGATCAATGAACCCCAACTGGATAAACTGGAAAATAACCATATCCAGTCAAAGTTGTCAAATGTCAAGGATAAGGAGAGCATTCTGAAAGCTGCAAGAGAAAAAAATGCATTATGTATAAGGGAGTTCCAATAAGAGTAGTGTTCAATTTCTCATTAGATACCTTGGCAGCAAGAAGACAATGGGATACAATTTTTAAAGTACTGAAAGAAAGCAATTGCCTACCAAGAATTTTGTAACTGGCAAGAATGTCTTTCAAAAATAAGTGATAGGTTAAGAAATTCCACATAAGCAAAACCTGAGGGAGTTAATCACCATCAGACCTTCCCTAAAAGCAATGCCAAAGGAAGTTCTTTAGACTGAAACTAAGTGATAACAGACAGTGGATTGAAGTGGCATAAAGAAATAAGCATTTCTTTATATGGGTAATAATAAATATTAGTATTACTGTATTGTATTTTTTGGTATGTAAGGCCACTTTTTATTTCTCATATTTTCTAAAATGCAAATGTACAAAAAGTAATGATGAATATATGGTTTGGGACTTATACTGTATAAAGATATAATTAGTAACAAGTAAAAAAAATGGTGAGAGAAGGAGGGGATTAGGAAAAGTGTAGGTGTATGCTATTGAATTATGTTGGCCTTAAGTCAAACATGATTCCTAAATTGCTATAGATTTAGGAAGTTAAAAATGAGCCCATGGTAACCACAAAGAAAATATAAGCATATAGAGGAAGAAATGAAAAAAGATTAAAAATTTGTTACAGTACAAAAAAATCAAATAAATATGAAAGGCATGAAGGAATGAATTGAAGGACAAAGAAAATAAAACCTACAAAGATCGAATAGCAAAATAGCATGAGAAAATTGTGAACTATCATAGCTACTTTAAATGTAAATGGCTTAAACTCTCCACTCAAAAGACAGAGGTTGGCAGAATGAATAAAAAAGCATATCTGAATTATATGCTCTGTACAGGAGAATCACGTTAAATTCAAAGACATAAATAAGTTGGAAGTGATAGTTTGGAAAATATTTTTATACCATGCGAATAGTAATCAAATGAGAACCTGGGTATGTGTGTTCATATAAGACAAACTAGAATTTAAATTAAGAACTGTTAGGAGAAATGATGGCGCTAACAGAAATGACAAAAGCCTCAAAGCCAACAGAAACTTCTGGGCAGAGCTGACACAGATATCAACAAGTAGACAACAGATCACAGATATTTGGAGATGCTTAGAGCCCAACAGACATTGCCATGAGATGTTATACAAGCCAGAACCTGGAGAGGGTCAAGGGAAACAAGAGACGAAAGCCAGCCCTGAAGAAGTAAAGTGAAGAACCTGCACAGGAACAGAGGTTGAAAGCAATAGAGCACAGGAGCAGCATACCAGGAAGGGACCAGCATGCCTTCCCAGCTAACAGAGGTTTTCCTGACCCATCAGCCTTCCTTGGATTAAGGTATCTTTCCCTAGAAGCCTTAGTGTGGACATTTCCTCATAGACCTAGAAATATAAATTTGTAACTTATGAAATTCTCCTTTTTAAAAGTCATTCCATTTGTGGTATATTGCATTCTAGCAGCTAGCAAAATAAAGCAGAAGAACTATCCATATTTTAAAAGGAAAAAAAATGGAAAATCATATTTGTCATAAGGATTTAAGAATAAGCATTTTCCACACTAAAAAATAAAAAGCTATTAGGAGGGACTGAAACGGGGGCCAATACAATAAAAACCTAAAAATTATAAATATATATGCACCAAATGGCAGATCCCCAAAATATATGATGAAAATACTGTTAGATTTTAAAGGAGAAATAGTTGGTTCTACATACTAGTAAGATACTTCAAAATGCAAATTTCCATAATGGATAGAAAATCTACACAGAAGATCAATAAAGAAATAGAAGACTCGAATGATACTATATACCAACTAGATCTAACAGACTTATATGGGACACTGTACCAAAAAGCAGCAGAAAGCAATTTCTTCTCTACTACAAATGGATCATTCTCTAAGATAGGCTATATGTTAATTCATAAAACAAGTCCCATTAAATTAAACATATTGAAATCATACAATATCTATTTTCTGACTATAAATCAATTAAAGCTAAGAATCGATAAACATAAAGAGAACTGAAAAATTCAAATATGTGCTAATTAAACAATGCATTCTTAAAGAACCAATGTGTCAAAGAAGAATTCATAGGGAAATTAGGAAATACATTAAAACAAATGAAAATCAAACAACATAAAAAAACTTATTGGATTCTGTAAAGGCAGAGCTGAGAGGGAAATTTATAGTTCTAAATGCTTATAAAGGAAGAAACACCTCAAACTAGAGACCTAATCTCACAAGAAGGATCTAGAAAAAGAAGAGCAATCTGAACCCAAAACAAGTAGAAAGAGGGAAATAACAAATCCTATATTGGGGATAAATAAGATAGAGAATAAAAGAATAAAGAGGATCAATGAAACAAATGTTGATTCTTTGAAAAGATCAATAAAATGCAAAACTTTAACCAGTTAAAACAATAGAGAATAGAAATAACTAAAATCAGGAAAGGAACAAGGACACTACTACCAATCCCATGAAAATAAAAAGGGCTATAAGAAATAACTTTGAACAGCTCTGTATCCCAACAAATTAGATAATCTAGATGAAATGAACAAAGTTTATGAACACATAAATTACTTACACTGATTCAAGAAAAAATTGAAAAATCTCAGAAAACTAATCACAAGTAGAGGGATTGAAACTGAAGCATCTCAAAATCTTCCAAAAATTTGAAGAAGAGAGAACACTCCTTAACTCATTCAATGAGGTCAAAACCACCATAATATGAAAGCCATATAAAGATACTACAAGAAAAGAAAATTGCAGACTATTATCGTTTATGACATAGATGCAAAAATCCTCAATAAAATATTAGCAAACTGAAATAATAACTCATTGAAATTATACACCATGATCAAGTGGGATTTGTCCCAGGTATGCAAGGATGGTTAAATATAAGAATGTAAATTAATGTAAAAGACCACCTTAACAGAACAAAGGGAAAACACGTCATCATCTCAATACAGAAAAGGCATTTGGCAATTTCCAGCCCCTCTTCTTTTTTTTTCCATGTTGTTACTTATTAAGCTTTTTCTTTCTTTCTTTCTTTTTTTTTTTTTTTTACATGGGCAGGCACTAGGAATCGAATCTGGGTCTCTGGAATGGCAGGCAAGAATTCTGCCTGCTGAGCCACTGTGGCCTGCCCTAAGCTTCTTTTTTTAATGAAATTTTATTGAGATATATTCACACAGCATCCAATCCATCTAAAGAATACAATTGAAGGCTCACAGTGTCATCACATAATTCATCAGCAAATTCAATTGTTTTTTTATCATTGCATAGCTGTATATTCATCACTATTATCATTTTTTAGAACATTTGTATCACTCCAGAAAAATAAAGGAAAAAAAAACATACATCACATATGTCTTATGCTCCTCCCTCTCACTGACCACTAGTATTACAGTCTACCCAATATTTTTCACCCCTTACCCTCTCAAATATTTAATTATTTTTGTCCTTATTTTCTTGCTCATCTGTCAATAACCTGGATAAAGAGAGCATCAGCCACAAGGTTTTTACAGTCACACGAATCAAGGCTACTAGAATACAGCTCATCTGTTTCAGGAACTACCCTCTAGCCACTCCAATATACCTTAAATTAAAAAGGGATATCTATATAATGCATAAGATTAACCTCCAGGATAACCTCTTAACTATGCTTGAGATCTCTCAGCCACTGAAAGTTTATTTTGTCTCATTTCTGTCTTCCCCCTTTTTGTAAAGAAGGCTTTCTCAATTCCACAATGCCAGGGTCAGGCTCAGCTCTGGGAGTCATGTCCCAAATTGGCAGGGAGATTTACACCCCTGGGAGTCATGTCCCATGTAGAGCGGAGAGCAATGAGTTTACCTGTTGAGTTGACTCAGAGTCCACATCTGAGCAACAAAAGAGGTTGTCTGGGGTGATGCTTAGGTATAATTATAAGTAGGTGTAGCTTCTCCTTTACAATAATAAGTTTCATTGGAGAGGGCCCCAAGGTTAAGGGTTTCACTTATTAAATTGGTTGTCTCACTGCTTGTGAGAATGTCAGGAATTTCCCAGGTGGGGGAGTTTTAATATTCCCTCCTTTCTCACCTAAGGGGACTTTGCAAATACTCTTTTATTCTTTGCCCAAATTACTCTGGGATATATTGGTGCATCACACTAACCTGTACAAACAAACAAGAACATACTTCATATTCAAGATAACATGTAATCATAGTGTTTGAATAAACTGACCATACAAGCCAAATCAGATAGAGCATTACCAAAAACATAAATTTTGTAGAAAAAACATCTCCTCCTTTAGTCTCACATGGAACTTGAAGTTTTAAAATATAGACCATATCATCCTTTGCCCTGTATTCTGATTTACCTTTGTCTTATCCAGAGCCAATTCATTCCTATCTCTCCTTGGAATCTGATCAACTTTTTAAACAGTTGCTATATGGGATAATGCTGACTTTCATAGCTTCAGAGCTCTGAGTCTCAGGTGTCACACAAATAGCCAAAGTTCCAGGGGATGACCAGGCTATACACAAATAGCTCAGCATCTCAGAATTTAGTCAGAACAGCTACAACTCAGGAATAGATGTGACTATTCTAAGAGTTTATAATCTCAGAAACTTTACAATAGGCCCCAACCTGATAACTCCTGCTGTTGACTTCAATTCTCCAAGTCTGCATGTTACAGTTATTCCATATGAGTGAGGCATGATAATGTTTGTTTTTTTGTTTCTGACATCTCATTCAGCATACTCCTCAAGTTTCATTCACCTAGTTGCATGCCTCACAACCTTATTCCTTCTTTCAGCCACTCAGTAGTCCATTGTATGTATACACCAGAGTTCCCCCTTCCATTCATGAGTTGACATATCCTTAGACCACCTCCATCCATTGCAAATTGCAAACAATGCCATCATAAACACTGGTGTGCAAATGTTCATTTCTTTCCCCACTCTGAGTTCCGATACCCAGCAATGGCATTTCAGGATCATATGACAACCCTACCCTTAATCTCCTGTGGAGTCAGACTGTGCTCCAGAGGGGCTGCACCACTCTGCTTCCCTACTGTGCCACTTTGAAATTATTATGTCATAAAAGCCATATTTTAATGTTAATGCAATATTGTGGGAGCAACCATTTCTTCTAATCCTGATTCAATATTGTAGGTTGGAAATTTTAGATTATCTCCATAGAGATGTGACACACCCAGTTGAGGGTGTGATCTTTTGATTAGATGGAATGTGACTCCATCCATTCCAGGTGGGTTCTGATTAGTTACTGGAATCCTTTAAAAGAGGAAAGATTTTGGAGAGAGTCAAAAGCAACAGATCCAACAGAGAGAGAGAGAATGAACAGAAACTTCAGAGTAGAGCTGACACAGACACTGACACTTTGAAAACATAGACACAAATGTTTAGAGATGTTTGGAGGTCAGACATTGCCATGAGATCTTAAGCAAGCCAGAACCCGGAGAGAGCCAAGGGAAGCCAGGAGATGAAAGCTAGCCCGAGAGAAGCAAAGTGAGGAACCCCCACATGGACAAAGACTGAAAGCAATGGAGCCTAGGAGCAAGGGACCAGTAGATGCCAGCCACGTCTTCCCAACTGACAGGTGTTCCAGACCAATCAGCCTTTCTTGAGTGAAGGTAACTTCTTGTTGATACCCTAATTTGGACACTTTCACTTCCTTAGAACTGTCCAACTTGTAACTTATTAAATTCCCTTGTCAAAAAGCCATTCCAGTTCTGGCATATCATATTCTGGAAGCTTACAAACTAATATAACTGAATAGGTTCATCTCTTTCTCCACATTTTCTCCAGTACTTGTTTCTCCCTGTCCATTTTTAAACATATTTATTCACACATTGTACAATCTAATCTAAGTAAAAAAAAATCAATGGTTCCTGGTTTAACCACAAAGCCATGCCTTTGCCAGAACAATCTATCTGAGAACATTCCTTTCCTTCCGCAAAGAATCCTATACCCCTTCTCTTTATCTCGTATTTACTGACATTTAGTTTTGCCCAATCCCTCTTCTTGATAAACATCTTATATACACTAGGAATAGAAGGAATCTTCCTTGACAAAGAACATATGTAACAATGAAATGGAATTGAGAGTCCAGAAATAAACCATCACATCTATGGTCAATTGATTTTGACAAGGGTATCAAGTCCATTCAACCAGGAAAGAACAGTCTTCTCAACAAATGGTTATGGGACAATTGGATATCCTCATGCAAAAGAATGAAAGTGAATCACTGCCTCACGTCATATACAAAAATAAACTTAAAATAGATCAGAAACCTAAGAACATAAACATAAGAACCAAAGCTACAAAACTTTCTGAAGAAAACAAGGGAAGCATCCTTAGGACCCTGTGCTAAATAATGGTTTCTGATACTCTTATCCAAAGCATGAGCAACAAAATTAAAAATAGAAATATGGGACTTCATCCAAATTAGAAACTTTTTTACATCAAAGGATTTCATGACAGCAAAAAGAAAACCTACACAATGGTAGAAAATATTTGGAAACCATATATCTGATAAGGGTTTAATATCCAGAACATATAAAGAAATCCTATAACTCAACAAAAAAAAGACAAACAATCCAATTAAAAAAACGGACTTAAATATTTTTTTTTCTAAAGAATATATACAAATGGCCAAAACAACACATGGAAAGGTGCTTAACATCATTAGCCATTATGAAAATGCAAATTAAAACCGACAATGAGATACCATACCACACCCACTAGAATGGCTGCTATTAAAAAAAAAAAAAAGATAAAATATGTTGGAAACTATGTGAAGTATTAGATACACTTTTTCATTGTTGTTAATAATATTAAATGGTTTACCCCTGTGGAAAACAATTAGGCAGTTCCTCAGAAAACTATGCATGGAATCATCATATGACCTGGCAATCTCACTTTTACCCAAAAGAATTGAAAGCGGGATGGGAAGTTAGTGTTTAATAGGTGCAGAATTTCTGTTCGGAATGATGGGGATGTTTTGGTGGTAGATGGCGGTGATGGTAGTTTAACATTGTGAATATGATTGACGCCACTGAATTCTATACCTGAATGTGGTTAAAAAGGAAATTTCTAGGTTGAATGTAAGTTAGTAGAATAACAACAACAACATAGCACTGCACGTCACAGACAAAACAGTACAAATATAATAGGATTTCATTAATTCTAACAAAGGTACTTCATGAATACATGAAGGCTTCATATTTTCTGCATGATTTTTCTGTGAACCTACAAATTCCACAATAAAAATATATAACACTAAATAAATAATTAAGAAAGACAAGCTTTGCATTTCAGCTCTATTTAGACTGCCTTCTGAATCTCTTATTAATTTACAAATTTTTTACCCTAGCTGGAAAGAGACACTGCAATAGACAAATCTGAATATATATTTGAATATTTGTAGAAAATAAGTGGTTTCATGTCTTATTCTAGTTTCAACAGAATTTTATTTTCAAGTCCTATTCAAACAATAAATAAAGTGACACTATTTTTAAAATATAGCTATCTCTCCATTAAATCAGCAGCACATATATAGCCTCTGATTTATTTTGGGCTTATTTTTAAAAAACTATTTGGCAAATGGAGTAACATGCAATGTAGCAGAAGAAAAGTCTAAATTTCAGAATTCTCAAGAACTAACTCACGCTAGTAAAAAACTTCTGGAAAATTAGGTAGTTGTTGATTCCTTAAATTTGAATGCTCTCATGTTGTGTATCCTTCCAGAAGTAAAATTTCCATTCTTAACTGACATCACAATCCAAACTCAGATAAAATTCTGCCTTAAAATTTCTTTCTTGGCCAGTAACTGCTGCTTACTGACAAATTCAGTACTGCTGGTTAGTTTAGCACTGTCATTTCTCCATCCACGTAAATTCTCTTACAAACCGAAGAAAAACAATCCTTTTAAACAGAAATGATTCTGCTTTTAACTAAGCTCTCAAAACATGTCTGCCCTTGCTGGGAATTGCAGGATTGCTGCAAGAATTATACTGCTTCTCCTGGTAAAGTCAATTACATTCATACCCATGATTCCCATTATACTATCTCTTTAAGAACTTGGTCCTATTTTATTTTCTTTAACCAACCAATTTCTTCCTGTAAATGCAGATTTTGGAATTTGTAACTAAGAATAAAAAGTTCACGATCACCTCTGTTGTATTTAGGTCCTTCCTCTAGCAGGATTTTATTCTGTAGTTCTCTAGGAATCTCATATACAAAGAGAAAGAGAAAACACTTTTTCTCCTGTGAACATTGGTAGGTGGACTTTTAGTTTTACTGCTTGACATTGCAAGAAGCAGGCCAATTTGCTGAGAGCTAATTTGCCCAAAGCCAATTCTCCCAATGGCTAAATTATAAAATTCCCAATTTCTTGAATGGATTTTCTGCTTCATCTTACCCTCAGGAAAGAGGTCTCCCTCTCATCCAGCTCGCACTATGCTTAGCTGCAGGGACAAGGTGAAGTTACAAACTGAAAAATCTTTAAAAGCAATTTATAGGCTAAGTGAAAGCCAAACAACTAAAACTTTGTAAAAATCTCAAAAGCTGTGGAAACTACACAATCTGATATAACCTGCTGTAAATTTTATAAATAGCTAAAGAAATAAGCATATTTATCTAAGTGTTCTTTTGGAAAAATTGTTCAGCCAATTAACTAGATTTTGGTAGAATGGGTTTGGCAAATAGTATTTAACAAACAAGTATGGCTGCTGAATGGCTGTATTAATATCCCTTCTAGCCTCCAGTGTTTTGGAGCATCCAGAAGGAAAAACCTGAGATAGTGGAATGTTAGCCCTTGACAAACTCTGGGATTGGTTCTGGAACTACTTGCTGAAGAGTGCTTTGAAAACTATTACTTTTCCTTTCTTTGCTTTGTATATATGCTACATTTTACAATTTAAAAAGTTACAGAGAGTCCAAGTTGCAAGGAATAATGGCAAAAAAAAAAATGAGAATTTTGGGAAAGGAGCATCAGTTGGCTGACAATAAGGTAAACTGAAATGTCTCAGGTTAACCAAAGCAAAGACTGAGCTAAATGAGATAGACTTTAGGTAAAACACATCTTTCTCCTGTGCAAGGACCACACAGTTTGCCTGGCTGCTAAAACAGGGATCCAATTCAAGAGGAAGTTCCAAGTCCTACTTAGCTTGGAATTGAAAACCTGAGTCAATTACACAACCTAAAATTCCTTTACACTGACCTCTGAGCCTGCTCTTAACCACTTTTGACTCTGTGCTTGCCTCCAATCCTGGCTTCACACTTGATTTCCCTTCTATTTCTCCAATTGTCAGAGTTTTATGGAAAGCAGTTGGAGATTAATTGACAGGGTGATTTATTTACATGGTCCTTATTGCTATTAATCTTACCCATCCATCGCCTTTGGTTTCCTGTAACTCACCGTAACTTGCCATAGTGAACCCTTCAAATACGTTCTGTTTTGGGCACATTGGGAGCACATGCCAACTATCCAGATGTCATAGTTCCAAGAAACATTTATACTAAGTTACTAATCCACAGTATGAGAGAAAAACAAGGATAAATGGGGAACTACAATGATGCAAAAGGTGGAAATTAATTTTTTTTAAAGTCTGATTCCCCTATCAAATTATGAAAAATATTAACTATGAACCATCCTTCTTTTGCAGTTAAGGAAATTAAAACACAAAAATTGGGGGTTACTTGCCCTGGGTCATACACTGAGTAAGGGCCAGGACTAGCTATATGGCCAACACCTACACAGAGGCAGGGGTGGGGAATGGTGTGGTACAGTTCTCCCAAAACCATAATGTGAGACTGTTTTAGTGTTTACCTCAAAACTGTGAAGAGTTTTATGGCAAAAATTTCCAAAAATCTGCATCAATAAGGCTATGATTTTTATTCAGTTATGTTACAGGCATCTATCTCCATCTAATGTACCAAGTCCCATGTTTGCAGTATGAAGTTCAACATAGATAGCTGCCAGCCAAAAACTGAAGATGGATTACATACAAGCACTTTATTTTTTAAAGAACATACATAGTCACCTAATGCCTGCAGCTTGCCTTATGATGGCGAGACTGTTTTGACATCCAGAAAATGTTCTTTAGCTTTTTTTGTTGCTACAAAAGAGTAAAAGGTATTTGGTGACTAATGGTAGTGTACTCAAATGTGGAGCACAATGGCCCAGAGAGAAAAAAGCACCTATTTGACTTAAATCGATGTCAAGAAAGTGGCAGACTCAGACAAGTACATTTAAAACATATATTATTTTCTGATACTTTCTGAGACACTTCTAAAATGGACTTCTATTTAAAACGTTCAATTTTCTCCAATTGCTAAATGTCTATATGTTTCAAGATTGCCATATACTTTCCAAGACACTAATCTGGGAATGTCACAGAGGTGCTAATAGGTTTTGAGCCATTAAAACTATTCAAATCTTACAGTTTCAGTTTTGGATCATTAGTAAGTGAACTCTGGTCTTTCAATAACCTGTACGCTTGAACAAAAAATCACCTATGACTTTTCTTCTTCTCTCTTCAAAACAGTGATGATGCAAGTTGGAGTCAACAACTGCTATTTAACAAGTATCAAAATACTGTCCAAATATATTAATACGTACTTCACCCAAGTGGGAATCTCATTGTCCATGTCAGTGGTTCCCTCTGTGTGGTTGGTGACTAGTAATATCAACATTACCTGGGAACTTGTTAGAAAAGCAGATTTTTATGGTCCACCCCAGACAAACTGAACCATAATCCTTGAGATTGGTGCCTCAAAACCAGTGTTTTAATCAACTTTGCTGATGATATTGATGCATGTTGAAGTTTCAGCATGATTACCTTATTTTCTTCTTTGAGATCAAACACCAAATACATCTTCTAAATAACATATTACCTTAGTTAAATATGAATAACATTGCCAATATGGAACTCAGTCACCAAGAATATCACATCAGCAAGAATACATCTGTCATAGGAAGTCATCCTGCAAATATCTGTGACAGCAAAGCATGAAACTGGTAACTTCTCATATGAAAAGGAGATGTTTAGTAGATCTGAGCTAATGCTCAGAGGCCTTAGTGACTGCAGCTGAAAGGTCCTGGGGAACCAGGAATTGACCCCTGGGGCGAATCTATGACTATTTGAAATTGGCTGCTGAAACAAAAAATTCCTGTTGTGTTACATACTGAGAATAAGTTTGAAGATGATATATCTTTCATCTCCTCCTAGCTATCTTTATCGCAAAATCCAAATCTGTTTTAGATGTAAGATATTATGACTAGACCCCATGCTGATTTCTCTCATTATCTTTAGGCAGACTTGAGAAATCCTGCTCAGCCTTTTCATCTTTATCCTATAATCTTTCATAGTATATCCGCAGTATGATAATTTTGGTACTTAAAATGATCCCACAGCCCCTTCTCTCTCCAAAATATTCGAAATGGTGTCTCTAATACTCTTTAATGTAGTTCATCTAGAAAAACCTCATATTGTCTATTAGGTGGTGAAAATCTGCATTTCCCTTGCTTTGTGAGATGGGAAGCTATATCCTTGTCTTTGAGGATTATGTGAAGTAAATAAGAGCGAAAATTTGAAGAGATGAAGAGAGGTTTCATCAAGTCCTCAGTGTTAGGCACTCCCTAGTCTGCTTTACTCTCCAATTAAATCTCCTTGGTAGCTTGTCTGTGATTTAAATAGCAAATCTTTCCCAATCACCTAATAACCTTACACATGATTGCCGCTACAAATCTAGACCTTTATTGATGATGCTCCTTTGATATGTTTCATGGTTAGGTTCATGTGTCAACTTGGCCAAGTGGTGGTACCTGTTTGTCTGGTTGGGCAGGTGCTGGCCTGTCTGTTGCAATGATGACATTTCATAGAATTAGATTATGATCATGTCAGCTGCATCTACAGCTGATTCCATTTGTAATCAGCCAAAGGGGAGTGTCTTCTGCAGTGAGTGATGTGTAATCTAATCACGGGAAGCCTTTTAAGGAGGACCCAGAGGAGACAGATTCCATTCCTGCTTCTTCTGGTGAGCCTCTCCTGTGGTGTTCGTCCAGACCCTCCATCGGAGTCGTGGGCTTCACAGCCTGCCCTGCGGATTTTGGACTCTTCATTCCCGCGGTCACATGAGACACTTTTATAAATTTTATATTTGCGAGTGTTCCTTGTTGATTCTGTTTCTCTAGAGAACCCTAACTAGTACAATATGTTATTTGGCCCCAAGAAAGAAGACTTGATCTTAAGTAGCTCTGTGTAGAAGTGAACAGAGGGGTTCCAGTGTTGCTGTGGCAGGTCAGTTATGCTGCATATTCAGGGCTTTACTTTCAAGTATCTAGGTTTGATTCCCTCAACCCGTCCTTTTCTGGGCATAACCTGGAATAGTTGCTTAACTTTATTTGGCTTCAGTAACTTCATTATATAATAGGAATAATATTATCTACCACATGAAGTTGTGGTAAGAATTAATAAGATGATGCACATAAAACGAATTGCACGTTACCTGGCACATAGTGAGAATTCAATAAATGTTAGGTACTGTTGTTGATTCTATCATTATTCCTTCTCTTTACAGATTGAGATGGGATGGGGTAAAAAGTAAACATATATGATTGTCAGGTCCAAATTCAAGAGACCGGCCCAGTTCACAAGATATGTCCGTCATGATCCATACTCCTCACCACTGGATCTATACATGCCCCACTTCCACTTAAGAATTTATTAACCATTTGTGTACCATTCTAATGGCATGCTTTTGAATGTGTAGTCCCTTATGTTAAACTTTCTTTTTCCAAAAAATGTTAAAATCCCTAAGCCAACAGCAGATTTTAAAACTCTCCTGTAACCAGTAATTCCTCCTGTGTCCAAAATATCAAACTCATTATGAAAGCCTTGATCCCCTTCTAATCCTATTAATGAAATTCAAATTTCTACCCTACAGCCAATTTCTTCCTGCTGAGAGGTTGAAGTTGATTGAAGTCAATGAAAGTCAGGTATGAGTAAATGATAACAGCTTTTGGTTTCTGATAATGTCCCTTCTATTACCTCTACACTCAAGGAGATTTCTTCTCTTTCATCTTAGGCAGAGGTGCTGATTACTGATGAGCAATTCTTCAACCTAGTAATTAAGTTTTGGATAACCATTTTGGATTTCAAACACACAGTCTGCATTTCCTATTGGGTTGGATAATCTACCAGAAGAAATAACTGTTTACTTTCCACAGACAGAAAAAGAATGGTAAATTACTTCTGGTGCCTACCATTTGTCTTATTGTCATATGATGTGTCACAGTTTGGTTCTTACTCTAAATGACAGAGTTGAGTATCTTTGAGGAAAATAGGAAATACAAAATTGGAGCTGCTGTTAAATTTTAAAATTTATATTTGGTCCTCACTTTGGTTCACATACCCTAGTTATCATTCCGAACATAGAGAAGTTCGCATATATGCTGTCTTCCTGATACTGTACTGAAGACAGAAATTAATCTGTGGGTTTGTCTCCTTATTTAAATAAATAGTTTCAGAATTTTCTATATGATTGCTAATGTTTCAGAGTGAAATAATTGTACTGTTCAGAATTGTACTGTTCAAATGGTCAAGAAATGGGACTAATAGGTAAATAGATACATATCGGTTTCACAGGTAAGAATGTGCTCATTGCCTGTTTGGGGCTAGAGCTGAAATGGAATGTCTGTAGGAGTAGATTAATACATTTGTGTAATCCACAGAATTTTGCTAACAACAGAAGAAGAATCAAAATATAAATTGTAAATTTGAACACAAATAATAACAAGTGGGAACTGTCTTTTTATCCCATAGATAAGGGCAATGCAATTCAGATATCTTATGAATTTAACCAACTCTGGATGCCATTATCCCTCATATATACCTGTACCAAACACAAACAAGTAAGCAAACAAATAAAACTTTGCATCAATGACAAAATATAATCATATCTTTTATGTAGAAAAAAAAATAAAGCCTGCAAAAATGATTTCAGAAGCCCTCAAATACCTTGAAGTATCTACTAGTAAAAGTTTTGATATTATTGTATCGTGGGGAATAATAGTTTTTAATTAAAATGTGTACGGTATTTTATAAAACAATTCATCAGTGACATTTTTTCCTATACACATCTTTATCATCCTTCAAAGTTAGCTCAAATGCTCCCTTCTCCATGAATCAGTATGTGATTTTGTCAGAACTGAATGTGACCTTGCCTTCCACTAAATGTCACACCACCTAGATCCTTATTTTAAACTTACATTCTGACACAAATTATGCTTTGCTTGTATCTTCATTTTGCTACTGGATTTTTTTTTTCTGATTTGTCTTTAAATTCTCTACAGAAATATTAAGACCTTCCTGGCCATGGCTGCTCAATAACTCTTGAAAGGAAGGGTAAGTGAATAAGCTAAATGTTTCATCTTGAGTACCAATTCTTCATACTCCTAGATAACTATTAGTTTGTCTATCTAATTTTTAAATCCATGTACTAAACACTCTCATTTCAGGTTTCTTCCTACATTTCAAACTTGAACAAAATTAATAATTTTATAAGTCTTTTTACTTTCTCTTCTGGTTCCTTTCATTATCCCAGGCCTCTACTGTGTATCCCCTCAAAAAAAACATACTCTCTACACGTCACAATAGTGTCAGTCTCTCCTGGTCCCTAACTCACTGCAACCATCCACGCTGTGAGTCTCTCAAGGAAAGGACATGGTCAGATCTGTTGTCATCGTCATACAATTTGGTACATGCACATGAACTAAGCACAGTTGAGTGGTACTTGCCCACCCCCACCTTCAGAGAATCAGCTCCCGATCACATACTGAAGATTTATTATAAAAATTGTAAAACAATTTACAAACAATTGGTAGCAAAACATTGGTAACCTCAATTAGCACCTTGTCTACCTTCTTGGTGTTGTCCTCCAAGCAATTAAAAATAATCGACTCATTTGAGGATATATAGCGTCAGGAGTAGGATAAAGCAAGTGAGGAAACTGACTTGGACAGTAAATTTAGGACAGTGCAAATAACTCAGCAATCAGGATAAATAATAGAGTAATGAAATGTTTTTAAAAGATCAAAATTAATGCAAAAGTCCATTCTAAACGAAACATCAAAATCTTGAAGACAGGATCTGTCAGAAAATGTCCTACTTCTCTCCAAGGTGCTTTCCACTTGCACACTGACAGGACCACTGTTATTTCATTTGTCAGGTAAATAATGCCTATCAAAAGGGGGCTTGCAGATGCACAGAGGTTTCTTTTCAGTCCCAACTTCATCTATGTTAAATCCACCACCTCCTCACCTCCCTTTTTATTAATTTCAGCTTTCTGCCCAACATTTAGCTTTCCCAACTATGTCCTAGCAGACTTGACATTTAGAGAAATTTCACCATCAGAGAATTCAGGTCATAGGCAAATGAAACTCCTCAAACTGTTCTTGCATTTACAGCTTTTCATAAAGCCACTTTCAAATGAAGCTTATTTGTTTCTTACAGAACAGACCCCACTATCCTGATTTTGTCTTCTTTTTTCACTGAGCACTTAAAGGTAAGTTGCGGCTTTTGGGCATATGATCTAAAATTAAATACACCCCCCAAAAGACCAGACTTGAACAGTTTACTACTGTAAAATAAGGATTGATAGCTTCCATACATTGTGGATAAAAGTTTTGTTTTTTTCTACTTTCTTTTCATACCTTTCATCCTATTCCTCTACTCAATCAAGTTCACATTTTAAATGAAATTGGACGGGTTCTTAAATTACTCTGTCACAATTCCAAGTTATATACGAAGTTAGAATGCTCTTGTTGAGAGAAACAACAAACAAAGCCAATTTCTCTCAACAATAAAAGGGAGTTATTTTTTCACATAACTATAAATTCCAGAGATAGGGAAACATTCAGACTCATGATGGAGTGACCCAACTATTTAGCCATGTCATGAAAAACAGTTTTGTGGGTCCCTCCCCCATTCCCCACCTCTCTCTTCTGCCAACTACAATTTTGGCTTTTTCCGAATAATAACATTCTTTATAGTTATAGAAGTGTTTCCAGCCACAATTGGGGATAAATTATCCCTAGTTCTACCCCAGCATTCCAACACAAGAGACTAGGAACTCACTCCTATGGCACTAGCTTAAATCATATGACCATGTCTAAACCAATAACTGTGAAAAATAAAATAAAAGGTATTGACGGCCTAAGGAACTGCTACATCATGCTTCTCCTTGAAATGCTTGGGTTGAATAGGGCGAGTTGGATTCCCTAATAAAACTTTGATTACATTTGTAGGGATTAAAGGGAAAATGGAATCCAGCTATCTAACTACAGATTACCACTGGTTAGAGTCTAAAGTTAATTAGAGGAATACATTTTTAAGAATTGATTAAGAAAAACAGAGAAGAAGGCCTTGATTGATCAGCATGTAAAGAGATTAAAAATGAGGATAAACAAAGTTTGAGTAAGCAGTGTGATGCAAAAGATAATCATGTTATTAGGCATACTTTAATCTTTGAGTGAATAAGATCTTTTGCTCTTCAAAAGGCGTGGACTATTATTTGTATCTAGGTTCTTAAAATTGTTATGCCATGGACTGCTTTGACAGCCTGTTGAATTTAATGGGTTCATTCCAGAATGGTATTTTTTAATGCAAAGAAATAAAATACATAGCATTTCAGGGGAAAGATTATATTGAAATAAAAGGCACCTGTAAACCTCAATTTAAGAACTCCTGATAGAGCAATGATTCTTGTTGCTGGTTTGAAGTAACATCAGCTACACAGCATTAAAAAAAAAAAAAAAAGCCCAAGAACCTCCCTAGGCAGACGGAATCAGAATTTCTAGATAAGACACCGGCATGAACAGTTTTTGAAAAAAGAATTTCTAATGTGCATTCAGGGTTGAGAACCACTGGGCTATACTGGTACCTTTCACACTTTACGTGCTTATGAATTCCTAGGAAATTATGTTAAAATACATAATCTGATTCCGTGGGCCTGGGATTCTGCAGTTCTAATAAACGCTCAGGTGATGACAAAGCCGCTGAATAACAAAGTACACTTAGTGAAACAAGAAGTTGAATTAATCACTAACTTTCTTAATGTTAATCTTTTTCACCAATTTATCCATGTTTAAAGATAGAGCCATGCCATCTGGCCAGATTTGCGGGATGATTTTATTTTCTGTAATATTTATTTATTTAATTTTTTTCTTGGCATGTTTATATATACACAGGTCAGTAAAATAAGTTTCACTTGCTGTGTTTCCCTGATGGGAAGTATTGTTATCCATTTAATTTCATGAGTATGCTGAAAAAATAATTTCTTATGGAGATTAAGGGATTATTTTTAAAAATGAACCTTCTTGGTATTAAATATGCTAGGTACACCACTGACTTTCTATTAACATTAACTGAAGACTATCTTCTCTTTTATTAATTGTAAAACCTGTTCTTTCACATATTTTAATGTTACTCAAAAGTACATTATGTTATTAGTCATAGGAGGAGAGTATTGTGGAATTACGATGCATCAATTAAAATTATGCTGACAGAAAGATATCAATGACAAAACCATAAACATCTGCAAAACAGAAAACTGCCTTTTGTAGATGACCTAGGATCCTCCTGACACTCATTTAAAAACCTCTAACTAGTTAAGATCAAATGAAAAATAGCATTTTAAATAAAAGACATATGAATATAGAAAAAGGAAATTATGTATCACTATATTGTGCGAAAGCCTTGGAAAATGCTTTTTTTATTCATGTTTGTGGGAATTCTACAGGCATACAATTATCTTATAATGTGAAATTGTTCCCTAATCCCTTGAAGCCCTGATGAGAGTAACTTTTGGTAAATGACATGACATTGTCAAATGTAACCTGTTCCACTATCTGGAAATCATGTAAGCCAAGGCTTTGATAATCCTCCTAAAGAAGTGCACCAGATTCTGGACCCAAGACCAAAAGAACCTACTTAATTAGAATTGAAAATATAACTCTCCTCATTAAAGAGTTATACTAAAGAGAAAAATACTCAAACTGATTGCTGGATATAATCCCTAACCTCCTAAAGTGACTTTATATTAGACTGGTATCACTTTCATTCTCCAATTGTATATAATAATATTTAGGAGAGAAATGTTTGATTTAAGATCTCAAAGTCATTTGGATTTCATAGACCAATGTCCCAATTGTTTGGACACTACCCTGAAGCTATTTATTAGATCTGAGTAGGGTAGAGTAGAATAAAAATGATTAAAGTTAGTATGTGAGGGTGTCAGGGAAAATGGCAGGATAGGGAGTTCCAAGGGCCCATCTCAACATCAAAATAATCAAGCAAAAATGGTTAGAATCAACCTTTTGAGAATTCTGATAAATAGTCAAATATTTACAACCAAGCAAACTTTGAATTAAGAAAAAGGGAACCTCAAAATGATAAGAAATCTCTGTAGCAGTTTTACTTGCTCTATCTCCATCTACCTCCCCAGACCAGCAGCAGTCTTGATTGAAGATGGTAGCTTTTGTTACCAGTATGGGCCCTGGGCCCTGGGCCTGGAGAGTGCAGACCAGATTTTGTTCTCAAAAAACTGTTCATCTTTTCTAACCACTTGGGGTGCTACCTGAAGGACTGACACAAGACACTTGCTTTTGTTTACCCTAAGATTTAACTCAAGGAAGAAAAGTGGTGGCACTCACTGAAGATATTGTAAGGCCAATGAACTACCCACTGCTGCCTGTGGCAAAAGATTTCAATTGAAGCAAACAGTAGAGTTCTGAAAGCTTGATAGGAAATGTTGGGGAGAGTGTTTCTTTGAGAAATTAGAGTATTCATAAGTGTCTAAACTGTGGAATTTAGAGAGCCATGTGTATAACCAAGGAAATGCACGTCCTCAGAAACTACCTAAGACGATGTTAAGCTTTTACCTCTGACTGCTATCTAGGCTGAGCACAAGCAGAAAGTGAAGGCTAAGGCAGAGTTGTAAATGACCCAAGCTTTGAAGGGTGTTCCACGATAAAGCCAATTTGCAAGGACTACAAAAGGTGGTTTTCATTTGTTTGTTTTTGTACCTAGCATTCAGGAAAATCACTGTCAAAATACCAGCTGAGAAAAACCTAAAGGAAAAGGGACTTCAGATGTCATATATGATAAAAAATACAGACTCTACAAAAAAAGTGTTTAAAAACCTCTATACAGCTACAGCCCATAGACACCAATACACTCAAAACCCAAGGAGGAGAAAGAATTTGATTTTCAGAGTTATCAGAGGTTGGTCTGAGACAAAACAAAATAAAAGTCAATCAAACAAACAAACGAACAAAACCCATAATCTAACTATAATCTATTTCCGAGAGACTTGCTTTAGATCTAAAGAAACATACAGTTAAGTAAGTTTACAAGTGACAAAGAAGGACATCATATATTAATATAAAGTACAAATGAGCAATGGAGCTCCAAAATACACAAAGCAAACATTGCAAGAAGTGAAGGGAGAAATGGAAATTAGTACAATTTTGGTTTGGACTTTAATAGCATACTTTCAATAATGGGTTAGAAAACTGTTATAGTTTGCTAGCTGCCGGAATGCAATATACCAGAAACTGCTTGGCTTTCAAATAAGTTGTAAGGTTTACAGTTCTAAGGCTGAGAAAATGTCCCAATTAAAACAAGAGTATAGAAATGTCCAAGCTAAGGCATCCAGGGAAAGATACCTTGATTCAAGAAGGCTGATGAAGTTCAGGGTTTCTCAAATGGAAAGGCACATGGCAAATACTGTTAGGGTTTCTCTCTCATCTGGGAAGGCATATGGTGAACACAGCATCATCTGCTAGCTTTCTCTCCTGGCTTCCTGTTTCATGAAGCTCTGCGGGAGGCGTTTTCTTTCTTCATCTCCAAAGGTCGCTGGCGGGTGAACTCTCTGCTTCTCATGGCTATGTCATTTTGCAACGTTCTGTCATCCTTCTCTGCTCTCTGTGAATCTCTCACTTTCTCCAAAATATTTCCTCTTTTATAGGAGTCCAGTAAAGTAATCAAGACCCACCCAATCCAGTTTAACAACCACTCTTGATTGAGTCACATCTCCAGGGAGATGATCTAATTAAAATTTCAAACATACAGTACTGAATAGGGATTAGGAGAAATGGCTGCTTTTACAAAATGGGATTAGGATTAAAACATGACTTTTCCAGGGTATATATTCCTTCCCAACTGGCAGAAACACCTAGACAAAGATTAATGAGGAAATGAACGTGAACAACACTATAAACTAACTAGATTTAATAGGCATAAATATAACATCCCACCCAAAAGTAGCAGTTTATACAGTCTTCTCAATGAATATGGAACATTTTCTAGGACAGATCACATTTTAGGCCAAAAAGTAAATCTCAATAAATGTAAACATGATTGCCATCAGCCAAAGGATCTTCTCAAACTACAATGGCATGAAGCTAGAAAATAGTAAGTACAGATAAACCAGAAAATTTGCAAAAAAGTGAAAATTAAACAACATGTTCTTAAACAGCCACAAAAAGTTCAAAGAAAGTATAAGGAAAATTAGAAAGTAGAGATAAATTAAAATGAAAACACAATATACCAAACATTTTGAGATACATACACTGATATGTACCTATATGCTTCATAGCACTTCTATTTTCTCATTTCCTATGAATCGTGGGGTTGATGGGCACCTGCTGAAACCGTTTAGGCCAGAATGATGCTCTATGGGTGTGCCAGTTTAGAAGGATTATGTACCCTAGAAAAGCCATGTTTTAGTATTGATCCATTTTGTAGAGGGAGCCCTTTCTTTTAATTCCTGTTCAGCGCTGTAGGTTGGAAACTTGATTAGATTATCTACTTGGGGATATGACATGCCCAATTATGGGTATTAACCTTTGTTTAGGGGGAGATATGACTCCACCCATTCCAGGAAGGTCTTGATTAGTTTCTGGGAATCCTTTAAAAGAGGAAACATTTTGGAAAATGTTTCAGAGACACTAGAACCAGGAGAGCCCTGGGGGTGCTTCATGAAACAAGAAGCCTAACTGAGTGACAAATAAGTATCTAAGTCCTCCAATTAAAAATATATATTTTATATATATATATATAGTCTAACCACAAAGAGCCAATCTCTGCTTTCCCAAGTACTGGACTTCAATAAACTTCTTACTTGGCCTCTCTTCCTGAACTGAGTTCAATATCTGTATCCTCCTGTGATGTAGTCAAGGATTTTATCCAAAACAGAGTGCTTAATTGCTTCTGTTTATTACAGATTTATCTATATTTAATGATGATTGATTATGAAACATGTTTTTTGTTCAACTTTTACAAACGTTGATTAGTACACATATTTTCACTCCACATATCTTGTATTAACACAGTATATTAATTCATTAATGACTCCTCCTAAAGTTAATAAGAGGATAAATCATTTTGAGCTGTTAAAGATGTTTTACATAAATCAGTGATGTTTCATATTCATATTTAACTTAATATTTTCTGAAATTGAATATTTCCATACATTTCTTTATTATGCTGGTACCATTTAAACATTCAGCTAATAGTTATTGATTTCTATTAAATGCTTATTATTATAATATTGATCATACAGGAGGAGAGTAGAGAGTAAAAAACAATGAAATAGAAAAGTTAAACATTAAAAAATAGCACGCTGTTTTAGTTTTAGTTTTGTTTTTATGTTGTTTCTTTTTCACAAAATAGCATAGGGGAAGTTCATTTCATTAAGAAGTTAACTGGAACACACTTTGGAGCCAAATTTCTCTGTACCTAAATGATGCAACTAAGATGATTTTGGGTGATTAGGGTATAGCTGTTTAAATAACAAGAGTTTAAACAGTACTAAATTGCTAGTTTGACAAGAAAGAACATACCTGAAGTTAAAATCAGATATCCTGGGTACAAGCAACAAAACTTTATTTCTCTAGGTGTGTGAATTTGTGCAAGTTGTTTCAAGACCTTAAAAGTTAATGTCCTTATCTGATTAATGGAAATACTGACATCTATCCTAAGTCCTTCCATGATTAACAAGAAAATTCAGTATGAAATTGTCATGGAAGTGGTTTCTATTCTTTAGCATCCATACACCAGTGTAATGATTAACAAGTGTTCTTTGAATATAAATATAATACAAAAAAATTTTAGCATCCTAAGATATTTTGGAAGATTTATGACATTTCCACTTTTCTCAGTGAGCAAATAGATTAAGTAGAATTGAGCATCCACTCCACATTTTTTATACCCTATGGTAAGAAGTTACTGCAAGCTATACATTCTAAAGATAGTTAACGACAAGGAGAGGAGTAATTTTCTAGCAATTGGGATGTTAATGTAGAAATATGAGCACAATTTAGATCAGTAAAGTAGAAAAATAGGGGATGGTAGCAATCCAGAGACACTGTGTGAAAAAATCCATGGAGGCCAAAAGAAGCACAACATATTCATAGCTTAATACCCACAATCAATCACTTAACATCTTTTTTTGGGACAAAGTTAATATGGATTTCTGCTACTCTACAACTGTCTAATAAGCAGACTTAGTCTTGAAACAAATTACTCAATTTTATCATATTTAACTGGACCTACGATACACATATAATTTTTATGCATATTCGCAAAGAAAAAAGTAAAAAAGGCACACATTAAATTTTGGCAGTGTTTTTAAATTTTATCAATTATAAAACTTATCTAAATTTTTCATAGATGTTGAAATGAATATAAAGTTTCTCCGATAATTAGTAAAATATGTAATCTGAATTTTTGTTGTTAAATCTTAAAAGTTTTGGTTCTATAAGTACAAGAGACATAATTTTGCAGAAAAGTACATGTTTGGTATAAATTAAAGAAAAAATAATCATTTGTTGATACATGAAACAAAATATCTTAGACTGATATTGAGCACATATCAGAGTTTATTCTTCAATAAAGGTAATAATATAGATAATATGCCAGTTTGAGATGTCATTAATGGTGGGACTTATAAATTCTCCTGACTAGGCTTTCATTGTTGATTCTCATCATATAGTCATAAAAATCATATTTGTATTAGTAGAATCAAATTTGTGGCACACTCCCTTGGGAGTCATCTCCAGAAATACAATCAGAAAGAGAAACAAACAAAAGGAGGAATACATTAGAGAAGCAAATAAAATGCCAATTGATTAGTCAAAATCAATAAAACACACCAAGCAACAAGGTTTTATCTAAAGGCATGGAGCCAATTGCCACAACTTGAGTTAACAGAGGTCAAATGATGTCCTCAAGCAGGTATTAGTAAAATTCTTTGGTTTGGAATCAAAGATGCTGAACCCACAGTTTAATTCATACTCAGTTTTTATTTTTTTTCCTTTTACAATGATATGGAATAAGACATTTTATTTAAAGCCAGTTACAGTTAGTTCTCTCTCTCAATTTCTGACACTTGATAATGAAAGTGCCTTCCACACAGTGAAATATCTTTAAGTATACTGCCAAGTTTTTCATCTTCAATTTTCATTCATACTGGTTGGCTTAGGGAGGATCAAGTAACCATTCTGAAAAGTAGATAGATGCCAATAATTGGGTTCTACTTGTAGGATATTAAATGAATTACTCAACTTTTTATGATCCAAACAAAACACAATCCACCAAAGGAGAATTAAAACATGATGTTTCAAAAGATAACATAACTCTGCTTTTAAGTACAGTGTATATTAGCACTCATGAGAAATGTACGTGTGACAACCAGTTATGGAGACAATAGGATTAAAGAAGTAAAGGATCAATACCAGCAAGAATTCACGCTTTGGAGACAAAGACCAAGGAAACAGAATTTGAAAAAATTATATTTCAGTAATGAGAAGAAGGCTGCTCTGCGTCCTCTACCTGAGAATATGTCCTGTTTTACTTTCCTTTTAAAAAGAGACATTCTACTTTAAATGGAATTTTATAGGAAATCTCTAACTTGCTCATATCCTAAATGACCAGGTTCAGACAATATCAAGCAGGAAGAGGATCGGTAAGGATAATAAAACAATTATTTTTTAAATCGGTGTATGTGATACAGGGATTTAAGTGGTGATTTGCAACGGATTTAGTGAGACTGAGGATACTCTGCAGAAAATTTATTTTTAACACCATTGGCATAACAAAAACCTTGTCATTTTGGGTAAATGCAACTCTTGGTAATTTCATTTAGAGGCAATGCATGCTTGGAACTATGTCCTATCTGTCCAGTATTAGTACCAAAATAGCAATAATATTTTGACCCTACTTGCATTTTAAAATTATTACTCCTATAACTTTTCATTGCCTTTCACCCCCTTCATACCTCCTTTTTTTCTTCCTTCCCATTTTAACTTCTATGGTAAATCATGTTCAATTACTGCATTTTTCTTTTTCTTTCTATCATTTTCATTTGTCCAAACTTCTACTCTATACTTAACTCTTTATCTCATGCTTACATATGTCTAGGTAAATTTCTTGAAGAAGAGGATGAAGAAAAATGAAGGAGGAGGAGGAGAAAGAGAGGAGGAGGAGGGGAGGGAGGAGAAGAAGGAGAGGTGGAGGGGGCAGAAAGAAAGAAAGAGAAAAAGAGGAGGAGGAAGAGGAAGAGGGAGCAGAAAAAGAAAAATGGATGGATTATATTATTTTTATCTCATGACCACAAGTTTTTTGTTGGCCTTTAAACTTTCCTAATACTCATACCGTAGTTTTTAGATCATAGAAACTTAAATGACTAAGTTCTTAGATGACTTTTCAAATCTTCTTTTTCTTTTCAAAATTCCAGCATTCTGTACCTGTTCTTTCTCTTGGCTGATGCCCTCATTTCCTATTTCAGTGAGCAACTAGAAGCAATAAAAAATTTCCCTGCAAACTCTTCCACTATACTCAATCCACCCATCAGTCTTTGACCTGCTGAACCTACCTGCCCTTCCATTATTCAGGTGAATTGTGTATGCTCCTAAATCCAGGTCTTCTCTAGTTGCCATTCCTTCGTGATGTTTATGAATACCATCACTTCAGATATCAAACTCTCTCTTTTCTTCATCATCAAAATTTCCTTCACTAGTAAAAAAATTTGTATTATCACTTGCTGAATTTGTCCCATCTTAAAAAAAATAAAATCAAAACAAATAAACAAAGCAAAAAAAAAAAAAAAAATCTCTCCATGCTTTCTCCTGTAACTAACTGCCCCATTTCTTTGTTCCAGAGAGAAAAATTCTAGTTCTTGTTTTCAAGTTCCCTCCTCCCTTTCTCCTTCAAATCTGTTTTAATCAGTCTTTTGCCCTATGACTCTACTAAAATGCTCTTTTCAAATCAACAAAAATATTTCCATTTGGAAATAAGATGGTTAGTATTAAGTTTAAATTGTATTTGACCCATCAATAGCATTTGAAATTACATACCACTCCATCCATCTCTTTAATCCATATCTTCGAAACACTTTTTTTTTAAGTTGTCAGCCAGGATATGACAATCTCCTGATTTTCCTGCTACCTCACTAATAGATTTTTCTGTCTCCTTTGCATTTCTCTTACTCTCCTGAATTCAATTTCAATGTATCCCATTTTGGACCTCCTTTCCATTTACGTTTACTTCCATGGTGATTTCATCCACTCGTCAGTTTTAAATACTGTCTATATACTGGGTATTCCAAAATTTTTATCTCAGCTGTGACTTCTTCCTGAACTCCAGCTTCATATATCATGCTACCTTCTAGTTATCTCCTCTAGTCCATCTACTAGGCATCTCCAATATTCCATTTCCAAAACAGAAATCCTGATCTACAAGGGTGACAAAAAAAAACAAAAAAACAAAAAACAATGTCCAGGATGAGAACCAAAATAGACATACTCCTAGATAATACAAGAATGTAAACTTTGGGCAGGCCACGGTGGCTCAGCAGGCAAGAATGCTTGCCTGCCATGCCCGAGGACCCGGGTTCGATTCCCGGTGCCTGCCCATGTAAAAAAAAAAAAAAAAAGAATGTAAACTTCGCATAAACAGTTATATTCTATGTATAATTAATGACAGTGCCAGTAATACCGCTTCATTACTATGTACTAAATTATTTATTCGTTTGGATTAAACAGGAACCCCCAGAAGCAAGACCACGGGGAATGTTTAGGTAGAGTTAATCAGCATAAGTTCTGACAAATAATTTCCTGCAGTGATATGAGTGACTAGATAAGCCCATCAGTTCAAAATTGGTGCTAGAAGGATAACCACTCCAGTTTGGATATGTTAATACTTAGCATGTGATTTTTAGAAAACTTTTCCTTTCCACTTTTCAAACTTAGGTTAAGTTGCCTATATCAAGATGGCTAAGATTCAACTAAAAATAATGAAAATATTGCTAGAAAAAAAATAAGAAAGCATTTAGTAACCAAATGCCAAAAGTGGCAATTTGAGAAGTTTTCTCTAAAGCTTAAAAAAGTTTCTAGAAGAAAACCTGAAATTGGTTTCTGAAGGTGGTAAAGTGAGAAACATTCATCCAGTGAGATGGAAAACAGCTTTCTGAACATTTCAAAACCATTCTTTTTCCAACAACTTTTGTGTTTTCCTTTGTTGTGGGTTATAGTTAGATCACTCTGTTCTCTCCAGGTACAGAAAAGTCAGAGTGCTCTAAATCTCAGTGTTGTATCATCTTTGAAGACTGTAAGATATTTATGAAAGCATATTGTTTTAAAGACATCTCCTGGCTTTATAATCCTAAAGAAAGAAATCAACAAAGTATTAAGGACAAATTCTAATTTTTCAACAAAACTCCCTTGGGAATGAAGAGATTATCATGTTTTACTTTTTAGCAGCTCAGATAAGATAGTAACATCTTCCGTAGAAACTCTACGGCGCTGATGTGTACAATGGAAACATTACATATTCGTATCATTTTTAACAAAAACATTCAATGACTTGGAGTTACAGGATTGAAGTTTAAAGAGACGTTTCTTTTCTGCACTAGGAAATCTATTGGCAAATTGTTCTACGATGTTGGTAATTCCTTAACATTGACTATATTCTTACTCGTGAATGATGTATTTTGCCATATAGATAATCTCAGAGGTGTTATTAACTAACTTAAATAATAACATACTAAATCTGAAAAAAAATCACATTTGAGGGAGACTTTGGAAGGTATGTAATTTAATGTAAAGGAAAAAAAAGTTCAGATCTTTATCAAAAGTCCATCTGCTAGCTCCATTATAATGAAAGAAACTTCACAGCCATGTGAAAGTCCTATTCCATCTTCTACTACTTCTAATTATGAATTTTCTCTTTTTAACACTCATGCAGACTTGTTTTTGGCATCTTTCATCAACTTGCCCTAATGCTACAATTTGGAATGGACTGGTATAAGTCTTAATTCTCATTGTTAAGACAGTGTGAAAAATCTATAACCAAGAATCAGGATTTAAGGGATAATTTTGATTACTGAATTGTTATATAAATATTTCTTGTTGCTTTCTGGCATATCGGAATAGGCAGGGGAATACCTGGAAATCTGAATTATGTGATCCAGCTGCCTTGATCTCTGATAATGGTTGAAGCACCCTTATCTTATGCCCCTGTGATTGTAAAACCTTGTAACTAACCTTCATCTGTCCCTAGTGATCCAGTTTGTCAACTTTAGAGTCTTGTAACCACTAAAGGCAGCCCCAAATGTTTGTTAATGTAGGGTCTTGGGTCTGCCCAGAACTAACCCATCCCAAGTCCAAAATTATTACTGGATTTAACCTAAGTGGGTCTGACATGCACAGTAGCTTAGACTTTAACCTATAGGTCACATATACTTCATTCCCCCATTTTCTTTCATACATTCTCTGACTAAGCATGCTCAATAATTAAATCACCTCTAATTACATCATATAAAGCCACTGTACTCATTATGCTAAACCTTGCCCATCTTTCCTTTACTAAAACTGTCTGAATAACTGCAGTTTGGGGAGATAGATTTTAGGCCAGTAGGCCATCTGCTCTCCTACCAAATGCCTAGTAATAAACTCTTTTTCTCTTTGAACCCCATGTCTCAGGTTCACTGGTGTGGTAGGGGGCAGTCCTAGCCCAGCCTGTCACCTTTCCCTGGGACCCACAAATATATCCTCTGCTCAGGACCAGGTGTATCAGCCTGGTGGGATAAAACTCAAACCCCTAGGAGATATGGGGACTGCAGGTACATTCCTTCCTTCCTATCCGGAGCATATGTAAGCATTCCCTGGAGACCGTCTGAATCTGGAAGGGATGTTGTAGGATATCCCAGTCGCACTCTGGTGGTATATCTGTCCCTGACAGGGAGGGAGTGGGGTTGCTGCACTGCAGCACACAAACATAAGAGAAGGGTGCTGTGCTGTGTGTAGTCCATCTCCCTGATTAGGCTATGGATGGGACCTGCAGGCTATGGGGAATTGATGAGCACAAATGATGCTGATTTTGCTCTCTTTTCTATATGTTAAAATGTCTTTCCATTAGGGGCGGGCCGCGGTGGCTCAGCGGGCAAAGTGCTTGCCTGCTATGCCGGAGGACCTCGGTTCGATTCCCGGCCCCAGCCCATGTAACAAATACGGAGAAACAGAATACAATAAAACAAGAAAATGTTTAAAGATGTTTCCCTTCCTTCCTTCTATCCTTCCTTCCTTCTCTCTGTCTTTCCTTTAAAAAAAAAAAAAAAAAAAAAAAAAGTCTTTCCATTAGAGCCTGTGAATCATGCTTTTTCTGGCAATCCTAACACCATATTAGGGGTGGGTTGACATTTTTCAGGAGTTTCTCCTTGAGACTGACAAATGGCAAAAAGGAGTTAGGATATAGAAAATGTATAGAGAATATCTGTCATTCTTTCTGTCCTAGATTTGAGTATTTTTCTATCTCTTCCAAATACGATGGCTTTTCTATCCAGTCAACATTAATTTTTCTAGTTTCCTGGATTCTTTCTTTCCAGGGCTGCCTACCTACAGAATTTTAAATAAAATAATAGAATGTATGATCTATATTTTTCTAAATAGTCTAAACCAATGTTTCCAAACTGAGATCTGACAACTCTAGGGTAAAAGCATATATATATCACATATTTATAGTTTTTTTTTATAAAGTATTTTTTGTAGGTTCACGAATAGATTGGCTTTAAAAAGTCTTATATGAAAAATACGGGACCACTTATTTAGGCTCACTAGCTACTTTTTTTCTTTGATTCCCTACATACTTTTTTTCCTTGATTCCCTACGTGTATGTTGATAGTAACCAAACCTTATATATTACTTTTTTTTTTTTTTTTTTTGGCATGGGCAGGCTCAGGTCTCCGGCATGGCAGGCAGGCAAGAATTCTGCCACTGAGCCACCACTGCCCACCCATATGTTGCTTTTTGCAATCTCATTACCATGTTTTAATTGTGGACACAGAGGCAGAGATATGTCCCAGAGACCCTGAGAGGAGACCCATAGGGCACAGTGATCTCAGAGAAGTGTCCCCAGAGAAGCGAGCAAGGACCTACAGATGCTCAGAGAGAAAGGCACTGGAAACAAAGGCTGAGAGCAACAGAGTCCAGGAGCAAGGGTCCAGCAGCAGAACTCCAAATGCCAGTGATCTTTCTGCAGAGCTGAGGTTCTTGATGCTTTAATTTGAACATTTTCATGGTCTTAGAACTCTAAATATGCAATCTAATAAATCCCCTTTGTAAAAGCCAATTCATTTTGCTATATTGCATTGCAGCAGCTTTAGCAAACTGAATCAAATGCTATGGAGAATGCATGAAAGACCAAAATTCTTAGTCTATTCTATTTTAATTGTGAAATTTGCAAAAGCCATTTTATCTCTCTGGACCTCCATTTATAAAATTGGGGTATTAGAAGAGATTACTTCAAGGGCTAATTCAATTCAGTTCTTTCAATAACAACATCAACTAAGGATTATTTAGTGTTTCCTCTGCACTCTGTACCATGTCTAGGCATTAATTGTTCATTTTCTCATTGAAGAACATAGCATTGTAAATCACATAGTGCAATTTGCCCAAATTCACACAGTTAATACATGCTGAAGCTGAGATTTGAAACTAAGTGTGTTTGAGTCCAAAGCCATTATGCAGTGTGCTTACGGCACTGGGCCAGCCTGTGGCCTAGGACTGCATCCAATCTCTCATAACAGCCTCAAATCTTTTATAACTCACAATCTAGCAAAGTCCCTTCTGCCCCTAAATTTCATCATGTACTCTTATAGTCATGATGAGCTATTTGAAAATCAGAAAGAAAGTAGCAGTTATTTTTTGAAATTGCAATTCAAGAGAGATGGGATATTTAAAGATTCTTTCAAAAGCTCAACATTAATTACAAAGTAATAGTGGGACTATTTCACCCGATATTTACACTTTCACATAATTATACTGCAAACCAGCTACTTGCTTCTTATTTATTTATAAAAGTAATGCAGCGATTGCTCTGTTGTTCAGAGATTTTCTGGAATATATAAATTAATCAAAAAGAGTAAGCTGTTACTGTGTTAATGAACCATATAATGGAGCACTGGGAAGACAAATCAGCTGAGCAGTAAATAATTTTAACCCTCAACAAGTTTTCAAAATATTCATTCAGAACAATAATATACTCAAAATTCAGTTATTTGGGGGAAATGTGCTGTTCTGTAAAGTCTAGACTGCAAAAAGACTTGAAGTCTGAAGCTGTCTAAATCTCATTAATTCACTAAGCACTTAATAAACTGTGAGTTCACAATTCTCTCCAGGCCCCAAAAAAGTTAATTACTGCTATTAAACTCCAATATATATGTATTTTAAAATATTCCACAAAACCTATCTCAAATTCAAAACAATTCAAGGAATTTTATCCCATTACTTGAATAGAGAGAAGTGTAGAAATTTCCTAGGCTTCCCTAGCTACCCAATATTTTTGCTATACAAGCTTCAACTATGATCACAGAATAAAAAAAAATCTGAATGCATGAACATTTCCAAAATAAAGAAAACTTTACAGTGCTGTGTAAGATTCATTATGGCATTAAGTTTAATAACAAAATAGCTACAACCCTAACCACAACCAGAACAACAAAAGGAAACAAAAGCAATCAACCTGCAAGCAATGCATATATACAATACTGCAGAAATGCTCAGATATTTATGATAGAACAACATGGTGGGATATTATGCAGTCATTACAAATGCTTTTCAAATTTTTTAAGGCAGCAATGTACAATAAAACTTTCTGAAATGATGGATACACTGTCCAGCAACATATATGGGTGTTGAGTACATGAAATGTGACTAATGCAAATGATAAACTGAATTTTTAATTTTATGGAATTTTTATTTATTTATACCTGAAGTTAAATAAAGACCTGACAAGCTGGAAGAGAATGAAAAAATTAAAAAGGGTATGAAAGGAAGTAGAGCAAGAATTAGGACCTTTAGATTCTAATCTTCAGTCTTCCCAACTTTTAGATTACATCCTGTTGAGGGCTATAATATAACTCCCAGATAGGTTAGAGAATCTGACAAATGATGAGAACCCTGCTTTCCTTCTCAGGTAGCTTTAAGCACATGAGAGAGCAACTGAATCTTCCACTGCCCCAAGATGTTTGTAGCCCTTAGATGAGACAGGATGCCAGCACACCTGACCGTACTGTAGAAGTATGACAAGAAGCAGCTTGGGTTATATAAATAAGGACTCAGATATCCCAGAGGGTAGCAATGCAAAGAGTGGTAATGGCAAGAAGCAGACTGGAGATGTACACATCTCACCAGATGCTGCCACTGATGGACACCAATAGCCATTCAGGCAACACAGCTAATACTATGGCAATGTAGATGTCACTCAAGCAAAATGAATGAGGAAGAGGAGAAAATCCTTAAGAAATGGCATTAAAACTAACCTGAAATATTTCACCTGGAATTGTCCTAGATTGCATTAGGTAGAATAAGCATAAAATACTAATTTGAATGGAAAATAATTTAAAGTTACTTTTTTTTGCATACCTAAATATAAGACTTGATATTTAAACTATTTTTCTTATTAGAAAGGAATTTAGAAATCATCTGCTCCAAAGTTAACAATCTAGTTCATTGTTATTTAGCCAATGAAGATACAGAGGCCTGGAGAGGTTAAATAATTCACAACACACCCAAGTACTGAGCAGCAAACACAAAACCAGGATCCATTGTCCTGCCTTCCAATTCTTTCCACTACATCTTTCTGCCTCTCCATTATTATTAAACTTCACCTATGAATGCACTGTGTGTGTGGAAGGTGGACACCAGGACATAGTTTGTTATTCTGGCCTTCCATGATAGCCTAAACTTTCTATGTGGTAGGAGAAGCTTTTGAGTCTGTGTTTACTGGGAGGCAAGCATATTCCTTTAATGAATTTAAAGCAATTCCCATCCCAGGAAATCACCTTTCAAGATTTTACTGCTAACTTGTTTTATTATGTATTAAAATTATGTAGGGAAATCACTGCCTTCAAATCATGTTTATGTGGAGTTCAGCTGACTTTTAAGTTTATCTTGTGTAGTATGATATTTTTATAAGGGAAATGTATTGCAATTAGAAAGAAATTATGCAATGCATATTTTTTCTTCTTTTTAAAATGTAAATGCTTTATGAAGTGTCTACTTAAGAGCACAAATTTCAAAGCGATTGCTCCAGGCAAGACAGAATAAAAGTCTTTTCCTTCTTCTCAGCTTTTGTTACAATCTTGTCTCCTTTGTTAAAAAAGTAGACACATGAAAATGTGCAAAATATCTTTTGAGTTTTGCTTTTTGTTTTTCTTTGAGCTTCTTATAAATCTAACTTGGTACAGTTACTGAGTTTTCCCTATATGAACTTTGGTATGCATTTTTAGGTTCAGAGACATCTTTAAGCCGCTCTTTTCTAGAATTGTTACTGTGTTTTACAGAAAAAACATGTCAAATTGGCTTTAAAATACCATGAACAAACTATAGGCAGTATTTTATTTGTTAAAGTTGCTGGAATGCAAAATACCAGAAATGGAATGGCTTTTATAAAGGGGATTTATTAAATTTCAAGTCTACAGTTCTAAGGCCATAAAAATGTCCAAATTAAGGCATTCAGAGAAAGATACCTTGACTTAAGAAAGGCCACTGCTATCTGGAACACCTCTACCAGCTGGAAAGGCACATGGCCAGCATCTGCTGCTCCTTTGGTTTCCAGTTTCAAACAGATTCCCTGGGGACATTTTCTGTCTGCGTCTCCAAATGTCCCTGTCTGTGTCAGTTCTGAGCTTTTACCAAAATAATTCTCTTAAAGGGCAAAGATTAAGGCCTTGAATGAGTGGAGATGCAAATCCATGAAAAGCATGGAAATACGTTTAACTTTTCTTCTTTTGGGTCATTCATGGTTAGGGTCAACTAGCATAGTCAGTACCTGAGCTGAGTTTGGATTTTTTTGTTGCCATAGTTATCTTCAGTATTTCAAATTACTCTAGGGCTAGAGTACAGCAACCTTGTGTTTCACGTGTTGTCTGAGGGCTTAAGGAGATTTTTTGAGACCTCCTCTCCAAACTCACCTTACGTAGGTACTACCTGACTACTCTATAGAAGGTGTATCTCTCTGTACTCTTGCTCTTTATTCAAGGTAAGGCCCCTGGTAAACGGGGAACAGTTGGGGGTTTTCTCTTAAGTCTTTAATCTCAGATAGACCCTGTGACTGTGTTGCTCAGGAGAAGGACCTTCACAGCAGTCTTGTACCTCCAAGGGCTGCAAGTAACTTCTGAGTACTCAAAGTAAAGTCAGGTTTCTGACTCTTTCCTCTATGACAGTTACAACTCGCTTTTTACAGGTGAGATTTATTGGGCTCAAATTAGTTTCCTGACCCTTCCCTAGTTATACCATATCTCTGCTTGGTATCAGTGTTGGATGCTAAGCAGCAGCATTACTTCTGTTTTTTCTTTGGCAGATGGCCTTTTCATGCTATCTGTTAATGGCAGGAAAAATGGATTTTGTACTGTTTCCTCGGTGACAACTAATCTGTTTGGGGGAGGGAGGGTTGAGAGTGCTTCATGGCGGTCAGTTTTGCTTCACATCAGAAGAGTCCTCAGCAGTAGTTGACCACTACCTTGTACTTATACAGAGTCAGAAGTATGGAAGTGCATCTCCAGATAATCTTATTCCTTCCTTAAATTTTGTCAAGCTCTAAGCATCTTCACCACTAAGGAGGCATTCTTAGGTCTCTGCTCTAAATATTTCTTGTCAGAAGCCAGGGGAGGCCCATAGAAAAGAATTAGAAAAGAGTGTGGACTTTTCTGTGTCTTTTCCTCCCAAGAAATCTAAACTGTCATGCAAGCCTCTACACAGCCTTTAAGAATTTGTCAATGTTTTATAGTCATTAGTCACAGTCTACTTTTTAGCTCCCAACTCCTTCTAGGATCCATCAAATGTGATATAGTTCATCCATCCATGCATGTTATCTCTCCTCAAAGTCTTTTGTAACTATCTGTAATTAGTCCACTGACTTGCCTTGATCATTCAGCTCTTTGATGGTGGCAAAACTTATGATTTTGTAGACATTCTGATTTTTTCTCATTGTAAATTTGGCAATATTGCTCTCTTACATCAGAACCTGTAGAAATAGATCTGGAAATGGAAAATTTGTTAGTTTACTTTTTAACACTTCTATCAACCTTCAAATCTTTGAAACTTATGATATACCTATGAGTATACCATGGGAATTTTTCAAAGTCCAAAAACGTAAACCTTGTCCCTGGAAGCTGTGGACTGAAAATTTTAAGGAGAAAATAAAATGCAAAACAATTATCCTTTGAAGACTGAAGCATGGGGGCATATTCTTGTACCAAGAATTTAGAATGGACTAACATTAATGTGGCCTTGGTAATAAGAGTTCCTAGAGGAATTGGAATTTGATAAGTATTGTGAATATTGCACAAAAATTTCTCAGTAAAAGGAATGGCATGAAAACATGTATCACAATGGTACTAGCCAGGGTAGAATGCAGTAACCCAGGCTAAAAGTAACCCTCAAGTCTGGTTTCAACTATGGCCAAATATAAGAGGAAGCTTATACTAAATACTTACAAGTTCTCATTTTTTAAATCCAGCTATTTCACAGTTGTGGAACAATGACTTGTGAATGCTTCATATCCTTATTAAATTCCAAACAATTTAGCTTGTTTTATATTATTAAATTTGCCAAAAACAGCATACTTAGTGGAATTCAATGAGGACAAGATATAGTACAGTCTTGAACTGAGTGTTTAAATGATATTATTAATCATGATATATATTGAGCCTAAACTCATTTTAAATGTCACTCAGTATTTTAAGATAGACCCCAATGCCTTATATTCATTTATACACCATTATGTTTAGAGATATCAAGCAGTATGTATGTGATTGGCAAGGAGGCCTGCAATATGATTGAGAAATGGAGTGTGGAATTAGTCTTATATTTATGTCCCAGATCCATGAATTATTGTTTTAGTTGAATGGGTTAATGACATTCAAAAATGAAAAAATAACTAACAGGAGCTGCAAACTCATTTCTTCTTATTGCAACCAGTTAAAATGTACTCAGTTTTTTTAATGCAGTTTTATTGAAATATGTTCATGTACTATATAATCATCCTAAGTATACAATCCAATCAATGCTTCATAGCATCATTATATAGTTGTACATTCATAACCACAATTTTAGAATATTTTTGTTATTATAATATAAAAAATAAAAATATAATACCAAAACATCTCATACTCCTTATCCCCCTATTATTTATTTATTTTATCTTTATTATCCTACTCATCTGCCCATACGCTGGATAAAGGGAGTATCAGTCATGAGGCTTCACGATCACATGGTCACACTGTAACAGCTATATAGTTTTATAATAATCATCAAGAATCAAGGCTATTGGATTATAGTTAGAACAGTTTTAGTCATTTCCTTCTAGCTATTCTAATACACCAGAAACTAAAAAGGAATGTCTATATGATGAATAAGAATAGTCTCTAGAATGACCTCTCAACTCTATCTTAAATCTCTTAGCCACTGAAACTTTATTTACCCCCCTTTTGGTCAAGAAGGCTTTCTCAGTCTCATGATGCCAGGGCCAGGCTTATCCCTGAGAGTCATGTCCCATACTGCAAGAGAGTTTTACAGCCCTGGAAGTCATGTCCTGTGGAGAGCCGCCTCCCGGGTTTGGCCTAGTGGTCGCGCTGCAGCCTGCTCTAGAGTTCCCCCCGCCCATCGAGTGAGCCAAGATGGCGCCCGCATCCTGCCTCCGCGTATGACGTACGCGCCCACCAACCCTATCTTCCAATCACCTCTGTATACGTGGCACTAACCTATTGGGTTTGGGCACAGTATATAAGAGGTTACCCGGACAGGGTGGGTGGAGACGACCCGCAGGGAGCCGTACCTGACGGCCGCATAGAGGTTGTTCCCCCGCGGGGCATCTTGTCCCGCGCGGAACCTGTAACAGAGAATGCAAGCTTAACTCCAGTAAAGGTCTGTGCTTACAACTGCTGCGTGTCTTGGATCTGTGTTTCTCACCAGCGCGGATTTGTCTGCGTCTCTCTGTCTCTCCTCATTGTCTCACCCGCCGGCCGGGGACCAGAGGCTGAGCGAGAAGTCGCGGACAAGTGGTGGCCCGTACGGGGACCCTTCTGCTGCCTTTCCCCGAGCTGGTGAGGACGCGCATCCTGAGTTCGCGGTGGACTTTCCACGCCTGATCACCGTGGGAAGGTGAGTGCTTCTTATTACGTGAGAGTTAAGGGCTGTGGGCGTTCAGGTAGCCCCAGTGAATCGGGAGAGCTCCCCGATTGATTAAAGTACAGTGCCGACTGCAAGCATGGGGCAGTCAGGAAGTTCACCTTTGTTAGCTCCCTTAAAGACCCTTTTAGCGGACGGGACGGCTCCTGTGAAAGTGAGCCGCCCACTTGCAAGCCGCCAGAGTCAGACGTTAGTTCGGGCGACTCTGACTCGGAGTCAGATAGTAATGAGACCGAGGGTGCAGACGCGCCTCCGCTGATCGATTGGGGGAGGCCCCCTGTCTCACCCACGCAGCCTTCCGCTCCGCCAGCGCCTGCTGCAGGGGCGCGGTGGCTTCCGGTGAATGGTTTTGGTGATCTCGCCAAAAACCCTCACCACGGGCTCCCTCTGGTGGCCGAATCAGGTAATTACAGTGGCCCTCCTTTGCGAGACCCGGAACCCCTTACAGGCTGGTCGGGGGAGGGGCAGTTACAGCCGTACCCCCCGCCTGCGTACGCGAGCCCTCGAGACCTTACGTCACCAAGTGATGGAGGGAGACATTTCTGGAAATGGAACCCCTTTTCAGCCTTTAGACCTTTCGGTATGATGGGTGGTTGCCAGCCGCTTAAGCCAGAACCAGTCTCAGAGATGTACCCGGTTATTATCAATCCCCAAGGTAATAACCAGTATGAGCCATATGATTACAAAATTTTAAAGGAATTGAGGCAGGCTGTCCATCAGTATGGCCCCAATGCCCCTTATACCCTGAACATGATTGAAAACCTCTCCGCCCTGAATCATACACCCGCAGATATTTTTCAGCTGGCCCGTGCTTGTTTACCACAGGGCCGGTATATAGATTGGAAAGCATGGTTTGAGGAGCTAGCTGAGGAACAAGCCGCAAAAAACGCAGCGGGGAGACATGGCGGGTGGAATGCAGATATGCTATTGGGGAAAGGTGCCCACTCCCAGAATCAAACAGGGTTCCCTCAAGAAGTCTACGCCCAGATTTTCCGCTGTTTCGTAGGAGCCTGGAAAAAGCTGACAGGTGAGGGAGAGGCTCAAGCCTCACTCAGCAACATACATCAGGGCCCCACAGAACCCTTCGTGGATTTTGTAGCCAAAATGCAAACTGCGGCTGAGAGAATTTTCTCAGATCCAGGAGTGGCAGAGACTGTAGTTAAACAAATGATATTTGAGCAGTGCAACAAGGAATGTAAAGTTATCCTAGCACAAAACAGAGGGAAAAGCTTGACAGAATGGGTTCGGCTCTGCAGGGATGCTGGTAGCCCGTTAACTAATGCAGGTCTAGCTGCCATGCTAGCCAGCTCCTTACAAGTAGCTGCAAAGAAATCCAAAGACCTAGGAACAAAGCCAAGAGGATGTTATCATTGTGGCCAGTTGGGACACATTAAGAGAAACTGTCCCAATAAAGGCCAACCACCTGCCACTCAACAGTTTGGTAGACCATATGCGGCAACCAGGCTATGTGGCCGTTGCCACAAGGGACCCCATCGCGCAGAAGACTGTAGGTCAGCCTTCAATGCGCAGGGTGTGCACCTTTCTGGCCGTCCTGAACAGGACCCAAAAAACGGGCAGAGGGGGTCCACCCTTTCGGTGGACCCCCCTGCATGCCATCCGGCGACACAACACCCGTCCAAATTCGCGCATCCCCTGGATCAGCAGGACTGGACCTCTGTGCCACCTCCAGGCTTGTACTGACCCCCTCCATGGGTGTCCAGTTGATAGGGACCTCCTTTAAAGGGCCCTTACCAACGAAGACTGTTGGGCTTATAATAGGGAGGGCATCCACAGCCCTGAAAGGACTAACAGTCATACCAGGCGTTGTAGATTCAGATTTCACAGGTTACGCCCAAGTTATGGTACAATCTCAGCAAGGTACTCTGGTCATTGCAAAAGGTGATAAGCTGGCACAGCTCTTGCTCTTACCCAGCTTACATACATTCTTTCCGAGTAGACCCAGACAGAGAAGAGATAAGGGATTTGGGTCTTCTGGAGAAGTTTTTGAGGGCCTCCATATGTCTCTGGAGTCTCGACCCATGCTGACTATTAAGGTACAAGGCAGATCCTTCCTGGGCCTGCTAGATACCGGGGCCGATCGATCAATTATAAGACAACAAGACTGGCCCTCCACCTGGCCGACGTGCAAGGCGGAGGACACCATTAGAGGAATAGGCCAGGTCTCAGCACCCATGCTGAGTGCCACTGCCCTCCACTGGGCAGATGAAGAAGGACATCAAGGCAGTTTTCAACCTTATGTACTACCCTTGCCTGTGTCCTTATGGGGAAGAGACATTCTAGCCCAGATGGATGTTACATTGACCAGTAACTGCTCTCCGGCCTCTAAGCATCTCTTAAAAGGAATGGGATATGTCCCTGGCAAAGGCTTAGGAGCCTCATTGCAGGGACACACCATGCCCGTACAGACTGCTTCCAATTTTAATAGACTAGGCCTGGGTTTTTCCTAGGGGCCACTGAGGGGAGACTCCCACCCACACCTATAAAACTAAAGTGGAAGACCAGTACCCCAGTGTGGGTGCCTCAGTGGCCCTTACCAAAAGAAAAGCTGTCAGCATTGCATACTCTAGTGTTTATACAGCTAAAAGAGAGCCATATCATTCCCTCCACATCGCCTTGGAACACACCCGTATTTGTCATAAAGAAAAAATCAGGCAGATGGAGATTGTTACATGATTTAAGATCCGTTAATAATTGCATGGAGTCCTTAGGACCTGTTCAGATGGGGTTGCCCCTTCTTTCAGCTCTGCCAGAGCATTGGCCTATTTTCATCTTAGACATCAAAGACTTACTAAAGAAACAGAAAGGGGGAATAGGTCACGGCCTGTCCCCAAAGGCTCAACTGTCTATAGCCTTGTTTACGTACAATTTTTTAAATGAAAACTCACAAGGAATGACACCTGCCCTTCAGCACACCATTCCGAGTCCTCCACATAGAGGTCTAGTCCGTTGGAAGGATGTCCTGTCAGGACAATGGCAAGGCCCTGACCCAGTGCTCAGCTGGGCCAGAGGCTCTGTTTGTGTTTTTCCCCAGGAGCCAGGACGTCAACCAGTGTGGGTTCCGGAAAGACTGGTGAGAACCGTGACATCGCCCGAGGAGGCCACGGAGCTGTTGCCTAAAAAACCAACAAGCCTTCAACCTGAACCATCAGATCAGGCCTCCAACTCTGCTGATGACGGCGGCGACTGACGAGATAGCAACGAAAGCACCGGTCACCCTTCGATTGTTTAGAAGGGGGACCAGTTTTAATAACCCCCGTTGCCTTCGACCTTTCCAAACTGGGCGAGACTGTACAAAGTCTGTGGAACCGAGTCACCTCATGGTTCTCTTGGCCCAATTTGACTACTTGGATTCTCGTGGCAGTGGGACTATTAGTGGGCTTAGTCACTGTTAAATGTTTGTTAGAACGCTTGTTCCAGACACAGCAGCAATTACGTGTCACTACCATGTCGGCTATGTCACTTGCCCCTGATGCCCCTGGCGACACCCGCACCGTAGCCCTGTCCTCCCCCTCACTGTATGACCCGTCCCGGCCACTCAGGGCGGGGCGCTCGAAAGTAAGGTCTGCTGCAAAGCCCATGGCCGTGTCCCGGGTGTAAAAGGCGGCACCAGAAGTCATAATTTTTGTCTAAAGGATGATCTCTAAGGCAGAGTCACGGTCCTGGCCAGACTAGACTCCGGCCATTGCACAGAGACACCTAATGACGCTCTCGACTCTGGTTGCCGCTCTCCTGAGCCCCGCTTAGCCCAGTTGCGAGGCGAAGCACTGCAGGGAGAGTCACGTGGTTTCCAGCTCACGGGCTCTCCGGTCTCTATATGAGGTGAGCATTCTGGTCGGTGCCAGAGGTTCAGCCGCAAGATGGCTGGAGCCTAGTCCAGACTCCCCAAAGCACCAAATCAAGTAGTGGGCTAATCAAGCTCACGGGAGCTCACCCATCAATGGAGACACTGGGTCTAAGAAAGGGTCTACGGACCAAAAATAATAAAAAAGGGGGAGATGTGGAGAGCCGCCTCCCGGGTTTGGCCTAGTGGTCGCGCTGCAGCCTGCTCTAGAGTTCCCCCCGCCCATCGAGTGAGCCAAGATGGCGCCCGCATCCTGCCTCCGCGTATGACGTACGCGCCCACCAACCCTATCTTCCAATCACCTCTGTATACGTGGCACTAACCTATTGGGTTTGGGCACAGTATATAAGAGGTTACCCGGACAGGGTGGGTGGAGACGACCCGCAGGGAGCCGTACCTGACGGCCGCATAGAGGTTGTTCCCCCGCGGGGCATCTTGTCCCGCGCGGAACCTGTAACAGAGAATGCAAGCTTAACTCCAGTAAAGGTCTGTGCTTACAACTGCTGCGTGTCTTGGATCTGTGTTTCTCACCAGCGCGGATTTGTCTGCGTCTCTCTGTCTCTCCTCATTGTCTCACCCGCCGGCCGGGGACCAGAGGCTGAGCGAGAAGTCGCGGACAATGTCCCACATAGGGGGTAGGTAGCGAGTTTATTTGTGGAGTTGGCTTAGAGAGAGAAACTACATCTGAGCAGCAAAAGAGGTTGTCTAGAGGTGACCTTAGGCATAATTATAAGTAGATTTATCTTCTCCTGATTGAGGGCTTGGCTTATTAAATTGGGAATGCTTGAGAGAATAGCAGGAATTTCCTAACTGGGGAAGTTTAATATTGCCACATTTTCCCCCAGTCCCTCAAGGGTACTTTGCAAATACTTTTTTACTTTCTACCGAAAATATTCTAGGATATATTAGGGTATTACATTAACCTGTGCAGAATAACAAGATCTCATTCTCCAGTCTAGGCTTCAGGTAATCATGTTGCTTAAATAAACTGACCATACAGGTTAAATTAGAAAGTGTGCTACAGAATATATAAATTTTGTTCTAAATTAACAGCTCTGTTCCGGAGAAGATGGTGGCTTAGTAAGACGCGCGGATCTTAGTTCCTCCTCCAGAAAAGCAACTAAAGAAACAGAAACAATACGAAACAGCTCCTGGAGTCAGGACAGAGACCAAAAAGACAGCGTACCCCATTCTGGAACGGGTGAACGGGGCAGGGAGAATCCGCTGCGCTGCAGTGAGATACCCGAGGGGTGCGCGTTTTCCCGGCCGGGGCGGCTGGCGACTGGGGTCCCCTCCACGCACGTGGCTCCCCGGTCTGACTGGGAACGTTGGATAGCGGGGCCCTCCCATCACGCTTGGCGTTTCGGGCCAGCTGGGCAATTAGGACCGGCACTCTCCCAAGCCGCGGCCAGCGACCCCCCCCTCCACGCGCGGTTTCCCGGGCCGACTGCCGTGCAGACGAGTGCCACAAGCGCCACCTACTGGGCAGGAAAAGAAAAACAGAGCCCAGAAATTTCACAGAAAAAGCTTTCAACCAGCTGGGTCCCACACCCAGGGAAATCTGATCAAATGCCCAGACACCAGCAGAAAATAATGGATGATGCTCGGAAAATTGAAGATATGGCCCAGTCAAAGGAACAAACCAATAGTTCAAATGAGATACAGGAGCTGAGACAACTAATGCTGAATATACGAACAGAAATGGAAAAACTCTTCAAAAACCAAATCAATAAATTGAGGGAGGACATGAAGAAGACATGGGCTGAACAAAAAGAAGAAATAGAAAATCTGAAAAAACAAATCACAGAACTTGTGGGAGTGAAGGACAAAGAAGAAAAAATGGAAAAAACAATGGATACCTACAATGGTAGATCTAAAGAGACAGAAGCTACAATTAGTGAACTGGAGGATGGAACATCTGAATTCCAAAAAGAAACAGAAACTATAGGGAAAAGAATGGAAAAACTTGAGCAGGGGATCAGGGAACTGAATGACAATATGAAGCACACAAATATACGTGTTGTGGGTGTCCCAGAAGGAGAAGAGAAGGGAAAAGGAGGAGAAGAACTAATGGAAGAAATTATCACTGAAAATTTCCCAACTCTTATGAAAGACCTAAATTTACAGATCCAAGAAGTGCAGCGCACCCCAAAGAGAATAGACCCAAATAGGCGTTCTCCAAGACATTTACTAGTTAGAATGTCAGAGGTCAAAGAGAAAGAGAGGATCTTGAAAGCAGCAAGAGAAAAACAATCTGTCACATACAAGGGAAACCCAATAAGACTATGTGTAGATTTCTCAGCAGAAACCATGGAAGCAAGAAGACAGTGGGATGATATATTTAAATTACTAAAAGAGAAAAACTGCCAACCAAGACTCCTATATCCAGCAAAATTGTCCTTCAAAAATGAGGGAGAAATTAAAACATTTATAGACAAAAAGTCACTGAGAGAATTTGTGACCAAGAGACCAGCTCTGCAAGAAATACTGAAGGGATCACTAGAGTCAGATACGAAAAGACAGAAGAGAGAGGTATGGAGTAAAGTGTAGAAAGAAGGAAAATCAGATATGATATATATAATACAAAAGCCAAAATGGTAGAGGAAAATATTATCCAAATAGTAGTAACACTAAAAGTTAATGGACTGAATTTCCCAATCAAAAGACATAGAATGGCAGAATGGATTACGACCCAGCAATACCACTGCTAGGTATCTACTCAAAGAACTTAAGGGCAAAGACACAGACGGACATTTGCACACCAGTGTTTATAGCAGCATTATCTACAATTGCAAAGAGATGGAAACAGCCAAATTGTCCATCAACAGACGAGTGGCTAAACAAACTGTGGCGTATACCTACGATGGAATATTATGCAGCTTTAAGACAGACTAAACTTATGAAGCATGTAATAACATGGATGGACCTAGAGAACATTATGCTGAGTGAGTCTAGCCCAAAACTAAAGGACAAATACTGTAAGGTCCCACTGATGTGAACCGACATTTGAGAATCAGCTTGGAATATATCATTGGTAACAGAGACCAGCAGGAGTTAGAAACAGGGTAAGATAATGGGTAATTGGAGCTGAAGGGATACAGACTGTGCAACAGGACTAGATACAAAAACTCAAAAATGGACAGCACAATAATACCTAAGTGTAATGTAACTAGGTTGGAACACTGAATGAAGCTGCACCTGAAATATGGTTTTTTGTTTGTTTGTTTGTGTGTTTGTATCTTTTGGTTTTGTTTTTTCTTTTTCCTTTTTATATATATATATTTTTTATTAGTATTATTATTTTAATTCTCTTCTCTATATTAACATTCTATATCTTTTTCTGCTGTTTTGCTAGTTCTTTTCCTAAATCGATGCAAATGTACTAAGAAATGATGATCATACATCTATGTGATGAAACTAAGAGTTACTGAGTGCATGTGTATAGAATGGAATGATTTCTAAATGTTAATTTCTTTTCTTTTTTTTGATTAATAAAAAAAAAAGAAAAATTAAAAAAAAAATTAACAGCTCTTCCTTTGGTCTCAAAGAGAGGTTGAAGTTTTAAAATACAGTCAATATCATCCTTTGCCCTGTATTCTGATTTACATTTGTCCTAACCAAGTCCATTTCATTCATATCTCTAATGACATCTGATCTCTTTTTCAGCTTCTTTAACAGTTGCTGTATGGAGTAATACTGACTTTCAAAGCTGTCAAACTCTATCTCTGAGTCTCAGGCGTCACTGCATAGATACCCAAAGTTCCATGACAAGTTTATACAAAAAGATCTCAGCATCTTGGAGTCTAGAAATAACAGTTAAAATTTAGGAACAGAATGCCTGCTATAGGAGCTTACAATTTAGGAACCTTTACACTGAGACTTATTGAACATTCTACACTCCTTGTCAATTCCCCAATATCTGTCCATGTTCTATCCCTTGATAACCTATGTTCTCAAATTCAATTCTCAGAGTTTGCTCATTATAGTTACTCAATATTAGCGAGGCCATACAATATTTGTCCTTTCATTTCTGGCTTATTTCACTTAATATAATGTCCTTAAGTTTCATTCACCTGGCTGTATGCTTCATATTCCATCACTCAAAATTGCATTGTATGTATATACCATAGTTTGCTCTTCCATTCATGTGTTGATGTACCCTTAGGCCACCTTCATCCACTGCAAATCCTGAATAATGCTGCCATAAACACCAGTGAAATGCACTCGTTAGCTTTTAAATGTCAGGTGTTTATATTTCTATTTAAATATTGCTGTCTATTTTTCTGAAGAATTTAGAAATTGGCTTCAAGTTGGTTTTATTGGTAGGAAAGTTTCAGAACTTGTCCATAGTTGCCAAGTTAAGTACTAAAAGCAATTTAATATTCTTTTAGAGTGAACAGTATGGCACACAATATATATGGCATGTCTTACTCAATTAGAAGCCAGAATCCTTCTATATGGAGTATATAAACTAACTGCCAATGACAGCATGTACCTCACTCAAGCAGCAGCCCTGCACACCTTATTGCCCCAGGACCTTCTGCAATTAATGTCATACATGCTATGTAGTTCATATTTTGTAGAAAACAATCCCATCACCCCCATCAAACTTGGAGATAATAAAGCCAGCAATTTCTGACACTTTCCATGTGATGTAATGATAAGCAGACAAATACAATTTAAGCTGCATTTACATAGAAAATTTGGCTTATGGGATATCACTGTTCTACCACTCCATAATAAACTATAGATTTTGTCACTCAGGAGATTTTCAAGAGCTTCCTTTAATCATCATTAGGAGAAATAATGGGAACTGACTATAAATATAGACTTCGATTACTTCTAAACATAACAAACAAAAGGAATAAACAAAATTGACATGCAGAGATTTTTCTCTGCTCTGTACCTAGCCAAAGCAATTCCCTTCTCAAGCTATACCTATTGACAAGCTTTTCTGTTTGTTATTACTCACTCTTGTAAAGAACTACCTTGCAAACAGTTTTCATAGCAAAATACAGTATCTAACAATTGGCACTGATATATTTTCTATTCTCATAATCTCTTTACAAAAGAGGTATTTGACACCTAACTGTTCAAGAGACTTTTCACATTCTTTATTTTGTTAGGCCTTAGAATTGTACTATGAATGTGGATAACTACAACTATGATTACCAATTGTCATGGTCAGGGACATGTGTCAACTTGGCCAAGTTGTGGTACCTGTTTACCTGGTTGGGCAAGTGCTGGCCAGTCTGTTGCAATGAGGACATTTCATAGAATTAGATCATGATCACATCAGCTACATCCACAGCTGATTCCATTTGTAATCAGCCACAGGGGAGTGTCTTCTACAATGAGTGATGCTTTATCTAATCACAGGAAACTTTTTAAGGAGGACTCAGAGGAGACAGGTTCCATTCCTGCTTTGGCTGGTGAGCCTCTCCTGTGAAGTTCATCCAGACCATCCATTGGAGTCATCAGCTTCACAGCCTGCCCTGTGGATTTTGGACTCTGTGTTCCTGCGGTCACGTGAGACACTTTCATAAATTTTATATTTGCAAGTGTTCCTTGTTGATTCTATTTCTCTAGAGAACCCTAACTAATACATCCTGGTACCAGGAGTGGTTCTTAAGAAACAGAATCTTAAAAATGGGTTTTTATGGATGGTTTTCTACTCTGACCGGACTTAGAGACACTAAGGACTCTGATTCCCGTAATCAGAAAGACACTCCCAATCCATGGAGTGAGTTGGCAAAAGAGATAGTCAAAATATCATCATTTGATTCTCCTAATGCTTCACTTGTACGAAGCCAGACTCTGGGGGATAATGGTTTTGACACCTTTACAGAGTTTTGTAGAAATAAGAGTTATAGAGATGTTGGTTGGTTGTTGTTAGATACACTGGCTACATTAAGGGGTGAAAATGTTGGGCTTAAGGCTTCAAACTAGAAGTTTAAGTGCCGTCTGAAAGATGTAGACATTTCTATGAGTATCCTGGAGGAAAATCTTATTTCTTGTAGCTGTAGACTTGAGATCTCTGAAAATCAGACTCAGAATCTTATTGTTAGAGTAGCAACTTTACAATGTAAACTGAAATCTCAGTCTTGCGTGGTGTCTGCTGTTAAAGTGAGGGCATTGATTAGAAAGGAGTGGGACCCTGAAAAATGGGATGGTGACATACGGATTGATAATGATGTCGGAGGTGAGGTTGAAGCCCTAGATCATGCTGAGCCTTCTCTAGATAACCCTGTAATAGCTTGCCCTGAGGACATAATTGTCCCACCTCCAGCCTGCCTTGAGGAATTGGCCACCCAACCTCTTCCTAAAGGGATTAGCCCTAGAGTGATTAATCCTGTTTCATCAGATGAAACTGCAAATGAAGGCTCTGAAGCAAATGGCTTGGAAGATATTTCTAATTCTTTTCATGACCCACCCCCACCACCCTTCATTTCTCCCAGACCTATAACTAGACTAAAGTCCCAACAGGCCCCTAAAGGTGAGGTACAAAGTATCACACATGAGGAGGTATGTTAATCTCCAAAAGAACTGTGTGAGTTTTCCAATTTATATAGAAAGAAATCAGGGGAATATGTGTGGCAATGGATTTTAAGAGTGTGGGATAATGGTAGGAGGAATATAAGGCTGGATCAGGCTGAATTTATTGATATGGGCCCACTAAGCAGAGATTCTGCATTCAATGTTATAGCTAGAGCAGTTAGAAAAGGTGTTAACAGCTTGTTTGGGTGGTTGGTTGAAACCTGGATCTAAAAGTGGCCAACATTAGCTGAGGTTGAAATGCCAGAACTGCCCTGGTATAATGTAGATGAGGGGATCCAGAGGCTTAGAGAGATTGGAATGTTAGAGTGGATTTATCATGCAAAGTCTGCTCTTACAACCTAGGAATGTCTGGAAGATGCGCCTTTTACCAGAACAGTGAGAAATAAATTTGTGAGACAAGCACCATCATCCCTAAAGAGCTCTGTGGTTGCACTTCTCTGTAGGTCAGATATTACTATAGGAACTGCTGTCACCAAGCTGGAATCCTTAAACACAGTGAGGATGACAGGATCCTGAGTTGGCAGAATCCAGGTGGCAGCACTTAATCACCAAAGACAGGTAGACATGGCTATTATAACAGATAGCCAACTCAAAGCAGGCATCAAAATTATATGACATGCAGAGATTTGTGGCATTGGCTAGTAAATCATGGGGAACCTAGAAATATAACAGAAGGGCAGTCTACTAAATACTTGTTTGAGCTGTATAAACAAAAGAGTCCTAGGTCAAGTGAACAGAAGTCTAACCTGAATTACAAAAACTCAGAGTCACGCCCCCTTAATCAATTTCCAGACTTGAAACAGTTGACAGACCCAGAACCCCTTGAATGAAGGGGAGGCCAGGTCCTGTTGGGGGACAACCCTGTTACACTGCCACAAATTTATATGGTTAATCTTCCTCCAAGTCTTCCTCAAGGAGACCAATGGCCTTTTACCAGGGTAACTGTGCATTGGGGAAAAGGAAATGATCAGATATTTCAGGGATTATTAGACACTGGTTCAGAAGTGACATTAATTCCAGGGGACCCAACACGTCACTCTGGACCACCAGTAAGAGTGGGGGCTTATGAAGGCCAGGTGGTCAATGGAGTTTTAGCTCAGGTCCATCTCACAGTGGGTCCAGTGGGCCCCAGACCCATCCTGTAGTTATTTCCCCAGTTCCAGAATGTATAATTGGCATAGACATATTGAGAAACTGGCAGAATCCACACATTGGCTCTCTAACTCATGCAGTGATAGCTATTATGATGGGAAAGGCCAAGTAGGAGCCACTAGAACTGCCCCTACCAAGCAAAATAGTAAATCAGAAGCAATACCAGATTCCTGGGGGGATTGCAGAGATTACTGCCACTCTTAAGGACTTGAAAGATGCAGGGGTGGTGATTCCCACCACATCCCTGTTCAACTCTCCTATTTGGCCTGTACATAAAATAGATGGATTTTTGGAGAATGACAGTGGATTATCGTAAGCTCAAACAAGTGGTAACTCCAACTGCAGCTGCTGTTCCAGATGTGGTATCATTGTTTGAACAAATCAATACATCCCCTGGTACCTGGTATGCAGCTATTAATCTGGCAAATGCTTTTTTCTCAATAGCTATTAATAAGGACCACCAGAAACAGTTTGCTTTCAGCTGGCAAGGTCAGCAATATACTTTCACTGTCCTACCTCAGGGGTATATCAACTCTCCAGCCCTATGTCATAATCTTGTCTGCAGAGACCTTGATCGTTTCTGCCTCCCACAAGACATCACACTGGTTGTGCTGGTTTGAAAGGAAGTATGCCCCCTAGAAAATCCATGTTTTAACCAAAATCCCATTTCATAAAGGTAGAATAATCTCTATTCAATACTGTGTGTTTGAAACTGTAATGAGATCATCTCCCTGGATGATGTGATTTAGTCAAGAGTGGTTGTTAAACTGGATTAGGGGACAACATGTCTCCACCCATTTGGGTGGCTCTTGATTGGTTTATTGGAGTCCTATAAAAGAGGAAATATTTTAGAGAATGAGAGATTCAGAGAGAGCAGAGAATGCTGCAGCACCACGAAGCAGAGAGTCCATTGGAGATGAAGAAGGAAAATGCCTCCCAGGGAGCTTCATGAAGCCAGAAGCCTGGAGAGAAAGCTAGCAGATGACAATGCCACGTTCGCCATGTGCCCTTCCAGCTGAGAGAGAAGCCCTGACTGTGTTCGCCACATGCCTTCTCACTTGAGAGAGAGCCCCTGAACTTCATCAGCCTTCTTCAATCAAGGTATCTTTCCCTGGATGCCTGTGACTGGACATTTCTACAGATTTGTTGTAATTGGGACATTTTTCGGCCTTAGAACTGTAAATTAGCAACTCATTAAATTCTCCCTTTTAAAAGTCATTCCATTTTTGGTATATTGCATTCCAGCAGCTAGCAAACTAGAACACTGGTTCATTATATTGATGATATCATGTTGATTGGACCTAGTGAGCAAGAAGTAGCAACTACCCTAGATTTATTGGTAAGACATTTGTGTGTCAGAAGATGGGAGATAAATCCAACAAAAATACAGGGGCCTTCCACTTCACTGAAATTTCTAGGTGTCCAGTGGTATGGGGCATGTCGAGATATTCCTTCTGAAGTGAAGGATAAGTTGCTGCATCTGGCCCCTCCTACAACCAAAAAGAGGCACAACGCCTAGTTGGTCTTTTTGGATTTTGGTGACAACATATTCCTCATTTGGGTGTGCTAATCCAGCCCATTTATTGAGTGACCAGAGAAGCTGCTAATTTTAGTGGGGACCTGAACAAGAGGAGGCTCTGTGACAGGTCCAGGCTACTGTACAAGCTGCTCTGCCACTTGGGCCATATGATCCAGCAGATCCAATGGTGCTAGAAGTGTCAGTGGCAAATAGAAATGCTGTCTGGAGCCTTTGGCAGGCCCCTACAGGAGAATCACAATGTGGACCTTTAGGATTTTGGAGCAAAGCCTTACCATCTGCTGCAGATAGCTACTCTCCTTTTGAGAAACACCTTTTGGCCTGCTAAGAGGTCTGGGGAAGAAGTATGTGGATAGACCTTTCTGAGTGGGCTAAAAACATGTGTGAATGCACACCAGAGGGTGACTTCAGCGGAGGAAGATTTTAATAATCAAGTGGATAAGATGACCCATTCTGTGGATACCAGTCAGCCTCTTTCCCCAGCAACTCCTGTCATTGCCCAATGGGCTCATGAACAAAGTGGTCATGGTGGTAGGGATGGAGGTTATGCATGGGCTCAGCATCATGGACTTCCACTCACCAAGGCTGAACTGGCTACAGCCACTGCTGAGTGCCCAATCTGCCAGCAGCAGAGACCCACACTCAGCCCCCAATTTGGCACCATCCCCCAAGGTGACCAGCCAGCTATATGGTGGCAGGTTGATTACATTGGACCACTCCCTTCATGGAAGGGACAGCAATTTGTTCCAACTGGAATGGACACAAACTCTGGATATGGGTTTGCTTTCCCTGCACGCAATGCTTCTGCAAAAACTACCATCCATGGGCTTACAGAATGCCTTATCCATCATCATGGTATTCCACATAGCATTGCTTTAGATCAAGGAGCACACTTCACAGCAAATGAAGTGCAGGAATGGGCACATGCTCATGGAATTCTCTGGTCTTACCATGTTCCCCATCATCCAGAAGCAGCTGGATTGATAGAACGGTGGAATGGCCTTTTGAAAACTCAATTATGGTGCCAACTAAGTGGCAATACCTTGAAAGTCTGGAGTAATGTTCTCCAGGAAGCTGTATATGCTCTGAATCAGCGTCCGCTGTATGGTGCTGCTTCTCCCATAGCCAGGATCCATGGGTCCCGGAACCAAGGGGTGGAAATGGGTTTGATACCACTCACCATTACCCCTAGTGATCTACTAGGAACATTTTTGCTTCCTGTCCCTGCTACCCTGAGCTCTGCTGGTCTACAGGTTTTAGTTCCAAAATGGGGTGTGCTTCCTCCAGGAGAAACAACAATGATTCCACTGAACTGGAAGTTGAGATTGCTACCTGGTCACTTTGGGCTACTTATGCCCCTGGATCAACAAGCCAAAAAGGGGATTATATTATTGTCTGGGGTAATTGACCCTGACTATCAGAAGGAAGTAGAACTGCAACTACATAATGGATATAAAGAAGAGTTTTCTTGGAATATAGGAGATCCCCTAGGGCGTCTTTTAGTACTACCATGCCCTGTGATTAAAATCAATGGAAAATTGCAACAGCCCAATCCAGTCAGGACTACTAATGGCTCTGAAACTTCAGGAATGAAGGTTTGAGTCACCCCACCAGGCAAAGAACCACAGCCAGCTGAAGTGCTTGCTGAGGGTAAAGGGAACATGGAATGGGTAGTGGAAGAAGGTAGTGATAAATATGAACTTCGACCACGTGATCAATTACAGAAACGAGGACCGTAATGCTGTTTTGTTCATGTTATACTATTTAAGTTGTAAGATATCAAGTTTAAGAATGAATGTTGTCCAAGGATTTGCACCCTATTCTGGAGAGATTTAATGCGTTTCCAGTATATGCAGGACAATTGAGTATTGTCAGATAAAAGGAAAAAATGTGTGCTTTATTGTTTTCATTTGGAAATTAAGTATGGTTTAAGGTGATATATATAGAGCTGCCAAGTTGACAAGAGTGGACTGTCATGGTCAGGGAAATGTGTCAACTTGGCCAAGTTGTGGTACCTGTTTACTGGTTGGGCAAGTGCTGGCCTGTCTGTTGCAATGAGGACATTTCATAGAATTAAATCATGATAACATAAGCTGCTTCCACAGCTGATTCCGTTTGTAATCAGCCAAAGGGGAGTGTCTTCTACAATGAGTGATGCTTAATCTAATCACCGGAAGCCTTTTAAGGAGGACTCAGAGGAGACAGTTCCATTCCTGCTTCAGCTGGTGAGCCTCTCCTGTGAAGTTCATCCAGACCATCCATTGGAGTCATCAGCTTCACAGCCTGCCCTGTGGATTTTGGACTCTGTGTTCCTGCGGTCACGTGAGACACTTTCATAAATTTTATATTTGCAAGTGTTCCCTGTTGATTCTATTTTTCTAGAGAACCCTAACTTATACACCAAATTATAGCTGTAAAAAATATCTTGGAACAGTTAGGCTACATAGTTGCATTATTCCAGATGCTGGATGTTTTCTAAGCTGGCACACTATGCCACTTGACCTTCGTTCTAGTTTGCTAGCTGCTGGAATGCAGTATACCAGAAACACAATGGCATTTAAAAGGGGGAATTTAATACATTGCTAGTTTACAGTTCCAAGGCTGAGAAAATGTCCCAAGTACAAGTCTATAGAAATGTCCAATCAAAGTCATTCATCCAGGGAAAGTTACCTTGGTTCAAGAAGGTCAGTGTTTCTCTCTCAAGTGGAAGGGCACATGGCGAACACAGTTACAGGTTCTCTCTCAGCTGGAAAGGCACATGGTGAATATGATCAGGGTTCCTCTCTCGTCTGGAAGGGCACATGGCGAGCACGGCATCATATGCTAGCTTCTTCTCCTGGCTTCCTATTTCATGAAGCTCCCCAGGAGGCGTTTTCCTTCTTCATCTCCAAAGGTCATTGGCTGGTGGACTCTGCTTCCCATGGCTATGTTGTTCTGCTTTACTCTCTCTGAATCTCTCATTCTCCAAAATGTTTCCTCTTTTATAGGACTTCAGAAACTAATCAAGACCCACCCAAATTGGTAGAGACATGTCTCTACCTAATCTAGTTTAACAACCACTCTTGATTAAGTCACATCTCCAGGGAGATGATTTAATTACAGTTTCAAATGTACGATGCTGAATAGAGATTAGAAGAAATGGCTGCCTTTTTAAAATGGGATTAGGATTAAAACATGGCTTTTTTAGGGTACATACATCATTTCAAACCAGCACAACCTTCTTCAAGCAATCTGTACTGTGGAAGAAGACTTTCTAGACATTTAAATATGTATGTCTAGATGGAATTATGGTTAAGTATTCCAGAATATTAGCCAGAAATTTGGAAAATTTTAAATTGTTCTATTCCTCACTATTCATTAAACCTACACCCAATGTAGTTTAAGGTTGCAAGATCATCTCAGGCAAGCTGACATAAATCTTGCCTACATAAATAATGGAATCTCTTCCTCAGCCACTCAACAGACCATTAGACACCAGTTCAGGCCAAAATAGTCAACGTATCAAAACAAAACCAGCAAAAGTATTCAGTTTTGAGTTCTGTAAACATCTGTTAAGTCTAATTCATTTGTTATATTGTTCAAATTCTCCATTTCTTTATTGATTTTCTGTTTAAATGTTGTATCCATTAATGAGCAGAGAATTGAACTGGTAGAGGTATCTATTTCTCCCTTCTGGGTTGGTGTTTGCCTCATGTATTTTGGAGCACTCTGGCTTGGTGCATAAATATTTATGATTGTTATGTCTTGTTTAATTGTTCCTTTTGTTAATACACAGTGTCCTTCTTTGTCTCTTTTAATTGTTTTGCATCTGAGGTCTAATTTATTGGATATTAGTAAATACTCCTGCTCTTTTCTGATTGTTGTTTCCATGAAATATCTTTTCCCAATCTTTGACATTCAGCCTATTTTTGTCCTTGGGTCTAAAATGAGTCTCCTGTAGACAGTATATAGATGGGTCCTGTTTTTTAATCCATTCTGCCCGCCTATGTCTTCTCATTGGGGAGTTTCACCCATTAACATTTAGTGTTATTACTGTAACAGCAATACTTTCTTCTATCATTTTGCCTTTGGGATTTTATATCTCATATCATCTCTCTCTTTTTACACTTACTGATAGTCTTCATTTCTACACTCTTCTCCATACCTCTCTCTCCTGCCTTTTCCTATCTGACTGTACTGCTCTTTAGTATTTCTTGCAGAACCAGTCTCTTGGTCACAAATTCTCTCAGTGATTGTTTGTTTGAAAATGTTTTAATCTTCCCATAATTTTTGAGGGACAATTTTGCTGGCTGTAGAATTCTTGGTTGGCAGTTTTTCTTTTAGAATATTAAATATATAATTTGAAGATGGCAGCTTAGTGAGGTGTGGGATTTAGTTTGTCCTCCAGAGTGGCTAGTAAATAGCCAGGAGGAGTACAGAACAACAGCTGGTGCCACGTCAGTGACCAGACATACAGCTTGGTCTAGACAAGCTAGACTGGCCATGAGCACACCCAGAACTGTGAGTTCCCCAAGCTGTGGATCCTGGTGCCCCTCCCCCACAGGCTGCTTCCCAGAGGGGAAAGGAAAGAGACTTTCCTAGCCGCAGGGACTGAGTGCAACAAAGCTCCAGTTGTGGAATTAATGAACAAATTCTGACTACTAAAAATAGGTCCCTAGCTCAGCTGAACCTCCAGTAAAAGCTGAGTTGCTGGGTTTTGCCCCTGCACAGAGGGGGCAGGGGCTGACAAAAAAACAAAAAAAAAAAAAAAAGAAGTTTTTTTTTTTTTTTTGATTGGATAGCACAAAATACTTGAAAGGGTCTGGGTCCTGAAGGAAAGGAGGGGGCACATAGGACCTGGAGATACACAGAGCAATGTACCAACTTAAGCTCTTGATTGGCAAACACAAGGTCCTGTTCTGAAAAGAAATTTTTTTCCTTTTCTTTTTTGTGTCTGTTTTTCTACAGCTTCACTGCTCTTTGGATACAGTTGCAGGACTTCTCAGACTCCAACTGCCCTGGGCATAGCTTTTTTGAGAGTTTGTCTGGAGGCTGTGCCTTTCCCAGGAGAGGAGTGGGGCCCAGCTCAGGCAGAATCCCTCCATCAAGGAATTCAGACCCTAGGGTTTGGAAAACTGAAGTGATTAAAGCCAGCCTACAACCTCTCCTCTGTCTCAGTCATGTCCCCAGAAGGGAGAGTCTGCTGAAGTTAAAGGTACCACATCATCTTATGCTGGTGGGATCCACAGGTCAACAAGCACCACATACTGAGCATGATAGGAAAAACAGAGCCCAGAGGCTTCATAGGAAAGTCTTTCAACCTGCTGGGTCTTACCTTCAGGGAAAACTGATGCAAGTGACTCTTTCCTCCTAAGAAGAGGCCAGTTTGGTCTGGGAAAATCTGGCTGGGATCTATAATACCTAGGTAGATACTCTTAAGGGAAAAAGAAGGTTCCATACAGGCAGGGCAAGAAACAAGAAAACAAGAATGGAAAAAAGGCTGATCTGTTAAACAAAACCTAAGCTAGAGATCTAGAATAAGCTGAACTGAATGTCAAAGAACAGATAGACAACAGTCATTCATCAAGAAAATCCTAGGTAAAAAAGTGAAAACAATCTCCAGAATAAACTAATTAAGGACATTAAAAGCCTAGACACCAGAAAAATAACAAATCATACTAGGAAAATTGAAGATATGGCCCAGTCAAAGGAACAAACCAACAATTCAAATGAGATACAGGAGTTGAAACAACTAATTCAGGATGTTCAAACAGACATTAAAAATCTCATCTAACCAACAAGTTGAGGGAGGGTACAAAGAAGACATTGGGTGAACAAAAAGAGGAAATCAAAAGTTTGAAAAAACAAATTATGGAACTTATGGGAATGAAAGCCAGAACAGAAGAAACGAAGGAAAAAAAAAAAAAAAAAACAATGGAAATCTCTTGTTGGTGGTATGTGACTCTATGTATCTCCAGGACCTATGTGCTCCCTTTTTTCTTATGGTCCAGTCCTTTAGAAGTATTTTGTGCTGTCCTATTAAAAAAGACTGCTTTTTTTTCCCCCTGTCATCCCCACCCCTTCTCTGCCAGGGCAAAAACTCCTAGTACCTTTATCTCTTATTCCAGATCTATCTGAGCTGGGGGCTTATTTTCAATAGTGAAAATTTGTTAATTAATTCTGCAATTGGAGCTTGGCTGAGGTAAACCTTTGCTGCTAGTAAAGGTTTTCTTTTACTGTTTTCTTTTTTTCTTTCCCCTCAGGGAATCAGGCTGCCATGCCCATGGGGTAGGGCACTGACCTCCATGGTTTGAAGGACATAGAGTTCTGTGTGGGATTGCAGCTGGTTCAGTTTATCCAGACTGGGGTATGCTGTGTGTCCGGCCACCGATCTGGCCCCAGCAGTTGTTCTGCACTGTTCCTGTCTATTTACTAGCTGCTCTGGAGGACAAACTAAATTCCACACCTTGCTAAGCTGCCATCTTGCCCCACCTCCTCGACATTCTTAATGACAGAAACCACTACACATACTCTTGAAGTTTTCCTATCACTGATTCTGAATAGTTCAGCAGAGAGACACAATATAGAACTATGTTTTTTTAATCACTTGAATCAGAGGATCAGTCCTTCTGTAAAAAAATTATGAGATCCATACTCTTTATTAATGGTTAGGAGACACACATGGATTTTCAAAATGAGAGCTTTTAGTTTAGAGGGTACCATGTTCTAACTTATATAATAAGCCAACATATAAAATAGTATGAATGAATTAGTCTCCAAATGATAAGTTATAACTTGGTACCAATTAACCTGGGGCAATGTAATGATAGTCTTAAGAATGTCTTGTCACTTACAAAATTTAGATCTGGCAAGATGTTTTAGGTTCTAAGCACTACTTGTAGAAAGAAAAGTTAATCTAACTATATTTATAAGTGAAGACCTGTAGATACCATTACTTAGTTCTTACTAATATAAGGAACTTGTCAAAAGGATAAAACTGTATCAGGCATTATGGACCATTCTATGTACTATCTTACATAACCATTTTGTACATCATTTTGTATACTCTTGAAATGTGTTCTCCTTATTTTCTAGTTCTTCAAGGTCTATCTAGAGGCAAGTAACAACATCATTGCAAGACCAGTCTATATGTAAGATAAGGTTAAATGATGCCTCAGGGTAAAAAAGGAAACATAATTAAAATTACTTGAAGTTTGAGTTAATCATGGAACTGAATCATCTTCAAATTACTCAGGAAGGCAGTAAGTTATGGTAAAAATGATGAGGCTATTGAATCACAGTCCCAAGTCCAAAGTAGAATTCTCTAGATGGATGTTATTTAACATATATAGTTTATATATGCATAAAACATGTATGTTATAGTTCAACATATATATATAATATATATATATATTAATCTCTAGCACATATCAGATGTGTCCCACGAATTTAGCTGCTTTGTAGAATATATTTTGGCAGTAGAAATAATACAATTGCAGTCCTAATACAAAGATCAGAAAATATTATAAATATAGAGCCTTGAGCTCTGAGTTCTACAATAATTAGTTTGATCCTCTCTGTAGACCTCAACTACTTCCTCTGCAAAATTGATATGTATAGGTGAAATATTGTGCCCATAGTTATAATTATTATCCCCAAGTTATAATTCTATGATTAAATATGTAGATTTCCCCATATAATAAAAAACAATGCCAGAAATTCTAGGCCCTTAGGTTATATATTAACGAATAAAAACAGACATTTGAAACATGAGAGAATATAAAAACACAAGGACTAGAATGAGGGACATGAGAAAAATAAATATATGAAGGAAAATACAGACAAATATTTAATGTGGTAAAATATGGGCCAACAGCAAAAATCTCATTAAAATTAAAAGGGGACTAAGAATTTAGATAATTTACGTAGAATATGTTTTTAACAAGAATGCATACTCACAGGGAATCTAACATTAGTTATATGTTCTCTGATAGGAATTCAATTATTTCCCTCTACAGTTCTAAAAAACAGATCTGTGGAAAGAAAGTGGCAGTGAAAGGTATCTACCATTTTGGAGCTCATAATACAATGCTTGAGAAGAATTTGCCTTTATATCAACATGTTGGATAATAGAGGTAAGGTAAAGGCCTAAAACTGAGGGAGCAGACTAGTGGACCTTGGAAACCTGTAAAGGAGAGTATGCACCATTCCAATTCCAGAGCCTCAGATAATGTTAGGCACTCAGAAGATGCCAAATAAACACGTAAAATGAAACGTGGTAGTAGGAGTAAAACAATAAGCTTGATGCGTAATAAAAATTCTGATTTAAAATTTACATGTAGAGATATTAATAGATAATATTTAAGAGACTAATCTTATATAATTTTAATTTTCTGAAGGAACTTTTAAGAATTCAAATGTTTTAGCTTTTAGCTTTTTAAAGATGGTCTGCCCAATACATGAATATCTACTATGATTTTCAGAAAAAGAATAAGGAGTCCTAGACCATAAAGATGACTGGAGGTTTGAAGCTATATGTACCCCCAGAAAAATATGTCCTTAAGTCTAATCCATTCCCATGGGTGTGAACCCATTGTAAGTAGTTTCTTGGGTTGAGGCTACTTCAGTTAAGGTGTGTCCTACCTTATTCAGCATAGATCTTAATCCTATTACTGGAGTTCTTTATAAATGGAATGAATACAGAAAGAAAAAAAAAATCAGGCAACGGGCAGCTGAAAACAATGAAACATGGATGAGAAGAGAAAGCAGCCAATGACTCCCTGTGCCTTTCCATGTGGTAGAAGAGCCAAGGATTGCCAGCAGCTAGTCTCTGGGAAGAACGCATAGCCTTGTGATGCCCTGATTTGGACATTTTCTTGGTCTCAGACTGTAAGCTAATAAATTCGCATTATTTAAGCCAATCCATTTCATGGTATCTGCTTCAAGCAAACTAGGAGGCTAAAATGTTTAATCTTATTATTGGATTCCTTTATAAGAGAATGAAATTCAGACATAATGAGAGAAAGCCATGGAAGCAAGAAGCTGAAATCAACAAAACCCAGAATAAAATGGAGAGACCAGCAGATGCTGCCATGCATCTTGTTAAGTGACAGAGGAGCCAAGGATGTCAGCAGCCAGTCTTCAGGAAAAAAGCTTAGCCTTGATAATGTCTCAATTTGGACATTTTCCTGGTCTCAAAACTGTAAGTGAATAAATCTCATTTTTTAAACACAACCCATTTCATTGTGTTTGCTTTGAGCAGCCTAAGAACCTAATACAGTGATCAGACTTTTGTTAAATAATAGTTTCTAGTCATAATTTGATTGCTATATCCTTTGCATCACCACAATTTTTATTATGATGGACACAAAATCTCCGCAAACACAGAAAACCCCTCCATAATTGTAGAAGAGAAAGGAACAAGTTTTATTCCTGCATAAGGATTAAACCAGAATGTGACATGCATCATATGCAATCTGTTAAAGAGATTTCAAAGACAGAAAGAAATTTCACCCTGCTATATAGTCAGGCAGATACAATTCATTACATTCAAGTTCTTAATATAAACAGTGACTAGTTCTCAAGTAAGAGGACTTGACAGCAACATTTGCCATACATAGTTCATCATAAATTTACCTGGTAATTGCAGTAGTCACAGCTGTGTTTGCTGATTGCATTTATCCAAAGGAAAAAATTTTATTCTCAAATCTTTATTACAAAAGGCGGATTTGCAACTTGGAGCAGAGACCAGCTGAAGTTAGGCTCCTAACTACAAGGAAACTAGGAGATGGGGGCATTGCCTTCTTTGATCATTACAGTTCAAAGCAATGGCTCCCTGACCCTTGAGAAAGATATTTATGAGTCCTAAACATGTCAAGAGGAGGATTTAGACTTTAAAAAATCTACAAATATCTCAAAGGAGGAGAGAATGAATTTACAAATTGTCTAAAGTAAATGCCCTAGGAAAAGGGTAGGGACCTCTTTCCTTTTCTGTACCTGGGAAAACATTTTTGCTTTCTTTTTCTATTTGTATTTACCCTTATACTACCCATTGCCTTGCACTACAGTGCCCCAAGCATGGTTAACCATCTGAACTATGATCTTTACTAATATCAGTATTTCCAAGTGCTACAGGTACACTATAAAATCATTGAGATAATTTGGCAAACAGTGCCTAATATAACTGAATCTTGGAGATCCACATATACTCTAATGGAAAAAAACATTTTTAAATAGCCTTGATTCACCCTGCTGAACATAAAGGAAGAGTCTTCTTCCTCCTTCTCATCACTTGGTATAACTTTATGAAACATGTAATTTCAATTTCACTCTGTCTTTTTGAAATGTAATCAAGGAAGGTATCGGCCCTAAATCCCAGTTATCTGAAAAGGGATTATAAATTCCAGGAGGCTCTGGAAACTGTAAACCTACTTCTAGTCATTAAGATGAGAAATATTTTGAAAGTATATATGCAATGGGCTGTATCCTTTAGCCACATGAAAAGGGTAAGCTGTCTGTCTTTACAATCTTTTCAGATTGTCTGCATTCTGGTTTAATGCTTATTCAGTAATATAACTATTTTCTTTCTCTTCTACCTTTGTGGAGAGGTTTTCTGATTTCAGAGAAAATTTTGTTCTTAGTTATATTTCCCCAATAATACATTAACATATTAAAGACCCTGAGAAATACTAGAGTGAGGAAATCTGCTTAACTTTTTAAATTCAGGATTTCATAATCATAATTGATCATTTTTAGTCATATCTGTTCATTTCCTCATAAGTAGCATTCTATAGAACACAGCATGTAAAATATTGCTTTGCCTTTGACCTTATGATCCCTCTATCAATTATTGTCCTGTTACAACTGATAGAAAATCTGATAAGGCAATTCATACTCATTTTTGAAAGACAGGTTATGACTTAATAGATTTCTCTACCAAAGAGATTACAAATAAAATTTTATTGGCTCCAAGTCACATACATTTATTTGCATATCACACATGGCTATTTGAGTACTACAATGACAGAACTGAGTAGCTGTAACCAAGACTTTATGGCCCACAAAGCCAAAAATATTTACTAACTCTCTTTTATAGAAATGTAAACATCGAATGAAATTATAATAGTAAAAATCGGATCCTGGAGCAAGAGCAAAAGTGAGCATTTTTTTTATTCCCTTAGTAGAGGTTGTTTTCCAGCAGCACACCTCAAATCACACCAAATAACAAGAGAAACTATGGATGTGATGCTTTGGGTCAAGAGCCTTTCCCAAATTTGAGAGGCAAATGTCAGAAACAATGTACTCCTCAGTTGAATTTATGTAGTTCAGAGTCAGAGAGAGTACATTTCCAAGCATAAAAATGCATAAACTGTGCTGACTTTTAGCCTAGGATCCTGTGGTGATTTGAACTGCATAAACCCTAAAAATCATTTCCTTAAGGCTAGTCTATTTCTATGGGTGTAAACCCATTGCAAATAGGACCTCTTGATGAGATTAATTTAGTTAAGGTGTGGCCCAGAGTCTTAATCTTTTTACTGGAGTCTTTTATAAAAGAATAAAATTCAGACAAAGAGAGAGAAAGTCATGGGAGCAAGATATTGAAATCAACAAAACTTGGAAGAGAAGGGCGAGACTAGCAGACACTGCCATGTGCCCTGCCATATGACAAAGGAGTCCAGAATCATGGACAGTGGGTCTTCATGAAGAAAACATTGTGTTGATGATGCCTTGTTTTGAATATTTTCACAGCCCCAAAACTGTATGCTTATAAGTCAATAAATTCCCATTGTTAAAAGCCAACCCATTTCATGGTATCTGCTTTAAGCAGCCTAGAAAACTAAAACAGGTGCCAAGACCAGTACCTCTGTGCATTTCCATTTCAATTTACTTGCTAAATTTAAAATACAAAATAAGGTTTCTGACAAGTTAGAAGAACTTGACTGATCTGTGACCTGGGGAAAATATTGTGACTCTAAAGGGATGGGGGTCTGAGGATCCTCTTTTTATTTATCCTGAGATATTGCAACATATCTAGCTATATCCAACAAGCCTGCCCACACTGTATGCCATTCATTACAAGGGAACTGGAACAATCAGCAGCGGTAGGTTAGTGCAGACACATCACTGTTGATGAGGTCGGATAAGTAACATAATTCTCACATATGAAGGAGAACACGTTTATAAATAGACAGGTAAATGATTAAGTCTCAATTCCACACATTTCAAAACAGTCCCTTTAAAGTAATTGCTGTCAATAGTGCATGTATTAGTTAGGGTTCTCTAGAGAAACAAAATTCTTTTTTTGTTTCTCTCTAGAGAAAGAAAATCAACAAGAATCACTCGCAAATATAAAATTTATAAGTGTCTCACATGACTGTGGGAATGCAGAGTCCAAAATCTGTAGGGTAGGCTATGAAGCTGATGATTCCAATGGAGGGTCTGGATGAATTCCACAGGAGAGACTTGCCCGCTCAAGCAGGAAGAGAGCCTGTCTCCTCTGAATCCTCCTTAAAAGGCTTCCATTGATTAGACTGAGCATCACTCATTGCAGAAGACACTCCCCTTGGCTGATTACAAATGGAATCAGCTGTGGATGCAGCTGACATGATCATGATTTAATTACATGAAATGTCCTCATCCCAACAGACAGGACAGCACTTCCCCAACTAGACAAACAGGTACCATAACTTGGCCAAGTTGACACATGAACCTGACCATGACAGTGTAGTAGCCTTTTGGAGAAGTGACAAGGTTGTTGATTTATATTCTAGCTTTTAAAATTCTACTTTCTCTACAGTAATAAAATTGCAATGGTTTAAATCTTCAAAGAAAGAAAATACATTTGTAGTATATATTTAATATTTTTTTCACTCTCTTTCTTGAAGAAGGTACAAATTTAAGTCCATGTTAAAGAAGCTTGTGATTAATTACGCTCTGCTCATTTGGAACTTTCTATTAGCAAAAGTATATAAGCAATTCCAGTTATGTAACGTAATTTAATATACATCTTCTAGGTATCTTTTATTAATATTTATTATAAAAAGTGAATTGTGTTTCTTTCCACTAAGTTGATGTTAAAAAAAAACACCATATTTGATTGTGGAGAAGGAAATAATGTATTCATGATCTTGCAAGAATGGGTGCCTAGCTGAACACAAAATGGTGGCTGGCATGCCTAACAATAGAACACTGAAATGGTTATACCTATGCCTAGCTCACAGACCTTCCCCTATTTCTCTACTGATTGGATACCCCAGAGGTTACAGCTTATCTGGATAGTCTATATTTCAATGACCCTGACTATTACTTGTTTAAACTTGTTTCTACATGTTTGGTACTAATTCTAGGCTTAAGTCAGAGATGCTCTCCTTCCCAGCCAGCAAACCCAGTTTGAGTTATCTTACAGCCCTTTCCTGAACAATCTTGTGTGAAAGCTAAATTTAATTTTCTTACAAATCTCCCCTTTCTTTTTGAACTTTTTTAGTTTTCACATTTTAGTCTTCAAATTTGATAAAAGCCTTTTCACATTCTTCATCTTAGGGATCTTCCTTAGGGAGTAATCAATGCCTGAATTTTTGGCCAATTCTTCAGATAAGGGCCTCAGACCTTGTAAAGCTTTGGTGATAGTTCCTTTTGGGGATATATTATTGGGGATTGATGTATAACAATTATCCCCAACCATAACGTTAACACCTCCCTTTTTGGCTTACATCATGTCTAGGGCCATCCAGTTCTCTCATGTCATTTGGCTAGTAGCATCCAATTATTGCTCTTTCTTCAACTGCATGCTTGGTATAATTGATCTGATCAATTCAATCCACATTTTTGTTGATGGTGAACCACCAAAATAAGGATGACTTAAATCCTGCAACTACTTAATTTCTAGCCTTAAACTCATCTGGGATTTCCATTGGCACCCTTATACTATCTTAATCAACTTGATCCTCCTCCTTTTCAAATGTCAGGGTGAATGGAATTCCAAATTGAACCACAGTGCAGGTTTCCTTCTACTTCTAGTGTAAAACTGGTGAGAGAATGCCCTTTCCACAATACCACCAATGCCCTGCTTGTGGTGTGCTTAAACTGGAGAAATTGCCAGTATCATCCTCAGTCACATCCCATGCTTGGGCACACAAGACCATGGTCCCAAGGTCCTAAGCTCTTCTTCCCATCTAGAGAGACAGGCAGAGTGGGTTCCTGAATTGAGGCAAGAAGCCAGTATGGCTTTGACTTTTCCACCCCTGACTGGAAGGAAAAGAGAGGATAACTACAATTTTCTAAAAAGAGGCATAACTACAATTTTCACCAGGAGCAGTATTCTGAAAAAGGAGTACCATGCACTTGAATTCCTTATCATGTTCCTCTACATTCACTGGAAAGGGCATGACAAAGGCAGAGGGTCAGCCTGTTCCACAAGCATAACAGTTGCTTTTGTTTAAATTCTGAATTGTATATTTGATCCATTCCACCCAGGCATTTGCATCTCTGAATCTGCAATTACTGCATTTGGCAGAAGGATTTATTATAGAGAAACCCAGACTCTGCATCAAGAGGTTACACATCACCTTGAAATAGTTCTATTGAACCAGAGACAAAACTAGAAAATTACCTGAATATTAGTAACTCTGGGTAACTTCTTCAAGCCCTTTTAAGGATTAAAAATTAATGGATAGCTTTAGCTGTCTTTTCCTTGAGCCACCTCAAGGTTTTATTTATGTTCTGAGATTTGGGTATAGCCTATTTTATCTCCTGTATAGTGAGGCCTTGAAGATCTTGCACAAAGCCAATCCTCACCTGCCCTGTATTTTAGCCAGAATACATAGGGTGGCACAATGCTTTCTTTTATCCAAATGTGCATTTCTCTTTCCTTTGGTCTGCCAATGTTCCAGCATTCTTCCTATGGATTATCCAGGGGAATGTTCCCAGAGACCCTATAGGTACCCGTTCCCTTTTACCCCAGCCGGCCAACTGCCTCTACCCATTCTGAGTCTTGCTTGGGTTCCTTTGCCTCAACACCCTTTCGCTTCATCCAACTCCACTCCCTCCCTTGCAGAAGAAGGGAGGGATTGTGACTCTGTGCCTGCTTACTCATCACCAGGTCATCAGAATTCATCCCAACCACCAAGGCAACACCTAATGGTCTTTTCTTACCTTGGTCTGTGTACAGTTACCTAGTCATTGTGAGGCAGATTTTCCCTTCCCCTTTTCTTTTTCACAGTTGGCAGATCCCAGCAACCAGTTGCAGGTACTTGTGGCTGCCAGGGGTGGGCCCCCAATGCAGAGTCTGAGACCTCTTAATCAGCGGGGTATGCCTTCCCTTTGTCCTCCTCAGGGGTCCTCCTCTGAAGCCTCAGACCCCAGATGAGCCCCCAAATTGTTAGAAAAAATGCCAAACTTGAAAGTGAGTAAATGCTCACCCGATTGTGGAAAAGAAATAATTTATTCAAGATCTTGCAAGAATGGGTGCCTAGCCAAACACAAAATGGTGGCTGGCACACAAAACAATAGAATGCCAAAATGGTTATACCTGTGCCTAGCTCACAGACCCTTCCCTGTTTCCCTGATTGGATACTCCAGATGTTACAGCCTATCCAGATAGTCTAATTCAGATTTCTGGCAGAGGTTCCCACTTTTGATTATGCTTTATATTTCAGTGGCCATTAGTTATTTAAATTTGTTTCTCCCTGTTTGGTGCCAATTCTACACTTATGTCAAAGGTGCTCTCCTTCCCTGCCTCCAAAACCAGTTTGAGTTATTCTATAGCCCTTTCCTGTGCCATCTTGTGTGAAAGCTAAACTTAATTTTCTTACAGTTGAAGTTACAAGTATTTATATTTACATGGGAAATATTTTCAAAATTAAATTTTAGCTGAGTATTCAGGTTTACAAGTTTATCACTTGAACAATTTGCTATAAGGTTTTCCATAGCACAAAATGGCTATTTAGCACATTTTTACAAGTGTATTATATGTGCACTATTATAAGAGTCAACAAAGCTATCATAAAGTTGGATTCCAGAAATAATAACCTTTCAGTTGAATTTTTCTTTCAATAAACACACTAGCTGGATCACCAGATAAAATACAGAAGGCCCAGTTAAATTTTAATTTAAGATAAACACATTTTTTTTTAGTATAAGTAGTTCCCAAACATTGCAGAGACATATGCTAGAAATTCATTCTTCATCTAAAATTCAATTTTATCCTATCTTAAAATAAAACAAATTTATTATCTTAAGGTCAATAGGTTAAAGGTTTTACATGGATTAGATTCAAGGTGTGAGCAAGGCTGTTTTCCTTTCTAGTGGCTCTAGAGAAGAATCTGCTTCCTTGCCTTTTCCAGATTTTAGAAGTCATCCATATTCCTTGCCTCATGGCTCCTTTCCTCCATCTTCAAATCAGCAAGGTTGCATCTCTCTGACATTTCTTCTCTGTTCACATATCCCTCTGATTACATCCTAGAAGCATTCTATACTTTTAAGGACCCAACATTTAGAATAGACCCACACTTATACTCCAAGATAATCTCCCCATTTCAAGGTCCCTCACACAACCACATCTACACAACTCCTTTGCTATATCAGGTAACATATTTACAGGTTCTGAAGATTAAGATGTGGACATCATTGAAGGGCTACTTTTCTGCCTATCACAACGTCTTACAAGGGATCTGGCTTACACCTAGAACTAGAAAATATAGGTCAAGACCATGGTTCTTCTTAACCATTGCTGCTCAACAGAATCACTTAGGGAGCATCAAACAGCACCATCCCAGACCACATTGGCATTTTTAAAGGTTCCTCAAGGGACCCCAATATACAGCAGGGCTGAGAAATATCAGTGTACATAGGGGTTTGCCAACTGTGGTCTGTGGACCAAATCTGACTTATCAAATTATTTTTGTCTTTTCTTTTTATCATGACTTTTTTGAAATATAATTCATATACCATTAAATTCACTCTCTTAAAGTGTCCACTTCAGTGATTTTTAGTATATCCATCAAGTTCTGAAGCCATTTCCACTATCTAATTCCAGAATATTTTTGTCACCCCCAAAATAAATCCTATAACTCTTAGCAATCACTTTTCTTTCCCCCTACACCCTGGTGTTTTAATTTCCCAACTGCTAAAATAAACTGTGCAAGGGGTTGGGTTAACAACAGGCATTTGGTGGCTCATGGTTTCAGAGATTCAAAAGAAATTTTCCATTTAATGAAGAGATTATTTAAATTGCTATGTGGAACAAAAAATAGGGGAATAAATTTAGCCATAAATTATCAATCTATTAGTTTTGCCATCAACTGAGAAGGATGGAGATGAGAAAAGTGAATACACATTTAAGTCTGGCTGTGGTAGTTAGGTTCAGGTGTCAACTTGGCCAGGTGAAGGTGCCTAGTTTTGTTGTTGTGGACATGAGCCAGTGGCATGTGAACCTCATCTGTTGCTGATTACATCTGCAGTTGACTAGGAGGTATGCCTGCTTCAACGAATGATGTTTAATTGGCTGGTGCTTAAATGAGAGAGCTCAATGTAGCACAGCCCAAGCAGCTCAGCATACCTCATCTCAGCACTCGCAACTCAGCCCAAGTCTTTGGAGATGCAGAAAGGAATCACTCCGGGGAAAGTTGTTGGAACCTAGAGGCCTGTAGAGAAGGCCAGCAGAGACCATGCTGTGCTTTCCCATGTAAGAAAGAACCTGCCTTTCCTCTGAAGAGCTATATGTCAACTAAATAAATCCCCTTTTATTGAAAGCCAATCCATCTCTGTGTGTTGCATTCCAGCAGCTAGCCAACTAGAACACTGGCCTTTTATCTATTTCAAATTATGGAGAGAAATATCATCATGGAACATCTGGGAAATTTGATTACCTAGAGAGGTGTAAATTAAGTAACTAGTAAACAATAAGGTTTCCGGTTTTTTTTTTTTTTTTTTTTTGTAGTCTATAGCCAAGAACAAAAGATAAAACACAAAAGAATAGTTGAAGTGAAACAAATCATTGAAAAACACAGAAACCTCTACAACATGCAAGGCAAATAAAACTGCATCTTGATCTTAACACTGAAGAGAAAATAGCCCCTCCCTCTTACACTGGTGTGCCTACTGCTCTGTGTTATCTCCTAGGATCAATAGGTAGTATGTCTTTGTTTTTATGTTGGACAGTGCACACATTAAGCAGGTGGCCTTGTGGTCAGGATGTTAGTGACATCCTGTCTTCCATTCCCACATTGCCTTAATTATTTTCGAAAAGAATCACTTTAGTTGTGGGAAAGAAAAATGTGACAATACCCAAGTTATTTACTTTATAAACAAGAGAGCTAAAAAACTTAGCTGTTGTATCCCAGATCACCTCATCTTTGACAGCAAGTACCAGAAAAGGTGCCTGCCTGAGCTGCCTGCCTCAATACCATGATTTCATTTTGAGAGTTTACTTTTGTATTTCTTAGCTCTATTCCTGTCATTGTAGATGAGAATGCTTTGCATCTACCATCTGCCTGTTATAGCCAACATTCACTTCAATACATTCAATAAAATGTCACACTAGTGTATTTCCGACTCTGCCAATAAGCAAAATAAGTTATTTTCCCCTTTATATGTGCTTCACTTTCTTCAATAGTAAAAATATGAGTTTGCTTCTTACCAACTGAGAATGATTCTGTAAGTACAGAATAATCTGCTAAAGGTCAGAGGGAGGATATAAGTCAGAAATTTATCTCATTTGAATTTCAGAAATTTAGACATATTTTAATTGGATCAAATAGGTTATAGTGCTAGTAAATTCACTTCTGAAACTTAAAGGGCATGCTGATACAGTTGTGCAATTTAACTGCACAAGAAAATCATGTCCGTGTGAACTTTAAAATCTTCCCAGCATAAAGGTAAAAGGTTTATTGTTTCTTATCTGTATTGCATATATTTTATTTCTTCTTCCCTATTTCTTATTGTTTTCTTCTTTCTCCTTCGCCTCTCCCTCTTTTTCTTCACCATCACAAAATTCAGCTATTGCTAAAAAGAAAGTGTTGAACACAAAATCAAAATTGGAGAGAATGTGTTATTTAGTGACATCATGTCTAGGATCTCTGATATTTTATCTTGCCCTTTAATCTACCGTTGAGAAAAATCTTTAAAAGTGGGTTTTATCAGTGTGGTGGGCAGAATAATGCGCCCCCCCACACACACCAAAATATCCATGCCCTACTCTCCAGAACCTTTGAATATGTTACGTTACATAGCAGAAGGGTCTTTGAAGATGGGATTAAATTAAGGACCTTGAGAAGAGATTATCCTGGATTGTCAGGGTGGGGCCACTGTTGTCAAAAGGGTCATTATAAGGAAAAGACAGATGAAGAGTGATCAGAGAAGAAACGATGACAGAAGCAAAGGCTGAGTGATGCAGTTGCTACATGAAGACCAAGAACTAAGGCAGCTAGCATTTCTAGAAGCTGGAAAAGCCGTCGACACTATCTCCCCTAGAGCTCACAGAAGGAATGCCGTCTTCCTAACACCTTGATTGCAGCCCCTGAAGACTCATTTCATGCTTCTGACCTCTAGAAGTGTATGACAATAAATTTGTGTTATTTTAAGCTACTAAATGTATATATTTTTTTACAGCAGTAATAGGAAACAGATACATTTGGAGATTCCATTTAAGCCCTAAGAGTCTTAAAACAAAATTGCTTATGTAGCTCATAGCTCACATAAGGGTGCCCTTATAATGGATAAACAGTGCAGCGAGAGAAATATTTTTCCTTTTATAGAGAAAGCTCAAATCATATTCATGCCTCTGCCTAATAAAGAGTCTGTTTACCCTGATTCAAACTGTAAGTCACTATTCTTAGATTTTTTTTCTCACTTTTGTACTGTATAACAGAAGATAGAGGCAGAATACAAACAACATAGTTCCTGGGGTAGAGAGCTCGAGATGGCCATAAGTAGAAAGCTTATTCAAACAGAGTAAGAGACCATATACTTGGTGACAGACATTTAAGGGCCTTTACTGGGGTATTGTGACTCTGAAAGTAAAATAGTGGCTGAAATACATATTCTTAATATGCTGAACAGAAGAGAGTCTACCCCAATGCTAGAATTAGGAGTCCTTAGACAAGCAAAGAAAATCCTTTTATACTAGAGAAAACAGTTAATATTCATTCAATGCCTGGTTTTGAATTTTCACCAAATTCTTCATTGTGAAGGATTAGAATTTAAAACCAGACCTTTATTTATTTACTCATTTATTATTTACATCAGTGTGGACTCCTGGATTTCCCTTCCCTTTAAAGACAGTCCTTGTTAGTCAAACGTGATGTCGTTGCTTACCTCCAGCTGGGTCCCACATAGACACACAGCCACCCTCTAATGTATGGAAGCCTGGAAATTGTAGTTTTCAATCTTACACAGACATCAGCCCAAGTAGAGACTGGGGATTATACAAGGAAAACTGAAGAGAAATCGGATGTCTTGAGACAGACTGAATCATAGTGATAGAGAGTGAAATAAAGAGACCTTCCAAATTCTGCTAGTCATCTACGGGCATTCACAGCCTGCCTTACAGATTTTGGACTCTGTGTTCCCATGGCTATGTGAGACACTTTTATAAATTTTATATTTATGAATATTTTCTGTTGATTCTGTTTTTCTAGAGAACCCTAACTAATACACCCCATCAAATTGCAAAGATCACAGTCAAACCCTCCCGAGCCAGTGATCTTAATAACTATGCCACACTGACCCTGTTAGTTTACCATGGATTGAAACAACTTTAAGGAATTTTATTTCTAAAACCTCTCCACCCACCAGAATGCAGACCAGGACCAAGCAGTTGGCCACACTGGGGTACACGAGTCAATTCACCACACCTGGAAACCACTAGCATACTTTCTGCCTCTATGATTTACCTACTCTGGAAATTTCATATAAACAGAATTATGCAATATGTAGATTTTTGTGTCTGGCTTCTTTCAACTAGCATAATGTTTTCAAGGTTTATCCACATTGTAGCATGCATTGAAGGCAATTTTTTTTTTTTTGGAAATTCCTTTTTATGGCTGATTGAAATTTAAATTTAACTGGACTTATGTTTTTATATCCTAAATTATGTAATCCTCTACTCTATTTTAATTTTAAAAAATATGCACATCCCAGATTTATTAAAGCAATAATTTTCTAACAGCTTCTTTGTTTTATCACCACATTCTTTTCAGCCCTCAATTAATGCCCATAGATGACTAGCAAAAAGACAGTCCAGCACTCGCCCAACCAAACAGGTACCCAGGTTGACACATGAACCTGACCGTGAAATGGGGTTATGACCTAAAACTCTCTGAGCCCTATATTCTATAAAGTGAAGATAATAGCAGTACTTAATTCACAGAGTACTGGAAGAATGATGAGTTTCTACATATAAAGTTAGAAATTGGTCTTAATAATTCCAGATATTTAGAGCATAAACTGCATTTTGTATTTCTCCCTAGTTAACTGGCATATATCTGTTTCTTTTAATCTTCTGCTATTCTCTTCGAAGTAACTTCAAATCCTGTTGGGCATAAGTATACTTTAAGTAATTTCAAATTCTGAATATTCTCTAATTTAATCCAAATTACCAGGCAAGTTCATCGTATACTTATCCATAGAGTGTTTGAAAGTTTGGCAATGCACATCCTCATCTAATCTATTGGGCTCATGACAACACATTTGTAGCAACCAAACTATACCCACTCATTTACCACAACATCATAATGAAGCTCTGCTAGAGAGTAAAACTTTATAAATGTATATAAATTTGTGTACATATTCATATATGTATATATGTATGTGTACATTATATAGGAGCTATATAAATAACAGTTTTAAAGCTTTTCAATTTCCCAGGGATTTTAACCTCTTTCAGTCCCTTCACCTTGGAGATATTCTTAAGACACCTCATCTGCTACTGGTGTGGAAGTTTTTTGTTAGGATCCCTATACCCTTATTTTTCAAATATATATGTTTTTAACTAAAGTTATTTTGAAAACAAATAGTAAATATGTTACTACTGGATTCAGGCAGGAGATTCACTTGAAATTCCAAAATCACAATTTCTAGAACTAGTTCACAATTACTTATGACCCAGCCATTAAATTAGCCATAAAATATTGATTTAGATGAACCTAGAAGAGGAAGAAAGCAATATTACAAGGAATGAGGGAATAAAAACACCAGAAAGTTCTAGAGTTTCACATTTCCAATACAGTTACACACCTTTCCCTATGTCTCCTTCCTCCTTGATAGTCTAATGCTGCTCACATCTAAAGTGCCCTACTTCCATGTGGTGCTGTTTTTAGATCTCTAACAAAGGTCATGCTAAAATGGAAATGCAAACCAGAGTGTTTATTTAAACTCCTCTTCATTTAACTCAGCAGAAGAGGTAAAGGTTACTACTCTTGTTTATACAGTTAGTTTTAATTCCACTTTAATTACCTTAGGAGGCTTTCATTCTGAGCAAAATTTCATTTGGTTAATGAATAATTCTTTCTGTTGCTCTTTTGATAACATAGGTCTTTATTTTACTCAGTGGACTGTTAACTTTCACAGCTATTTTTAGTCTATTTTGGATTCACGTGGAACCTCCTCAGAGAATGAAGAAAGGTTTTCTATTTTATTATGTGCAGATTCAATCATTTTGTTTAAAGTTACCTCCATTCCCCTTTAATCTTTCTTTTTCCTCATTTTCCTCTGAATGCATTTTGATAAAAAAATTGTATTTTTTTTCAAAGAAAGAGAAAATATATTTTAACAGTTCTAAGTGGGACACTAAACATAACTTTTCTGGAAGTCTTCCATTTTCAGGAAAACAAGTAGTAGATAGTGAAAACAAACAAAAGCGAAGTAACAGCAATTATCCTTGCATCTTAAATACAAATGCTGTATCAATATCAAAAATGAACTAAAATTTCACCCACATCTATACATTGTGAAAACATACGTGCATTTGTTCCTTTAATACTTTCAGCAGACTAAAAATATCTCTATCATTTGTCATACCTCTCTTTCCCCATATCTTAAAAACATAGCGATGTGCATATATGTATAGTGTATGTGTGTGTGTGTTTCACAAATGGACTGAATTAGTATATAGTCCATAGGCAAATATTTAATTGATTTTTTTTCATTATTATGTCCACTCTCCCATTTCCCGGTGATCTTCCAGCATTTATCTTGGCTGTCTACCACTAACACACTTCTCAGAAAATAACAACAACCATCTTTCATACATGATTTCCTTTGTGCCAATCACTATATTGTTACCTAAGTACAACCATATGAGCTTGGTATTGCTATTTCCCATTTCACAGATGGCAAAGTGAGGCACAAACAGATTAAGTAATTACGCAGAGTCACAAACCTGGTAGTGGACAGAACTGGGATCCAAACCAAGACAGCCTGACTCTAGAATTCAGTTTTTTTTTAACATCTACATCACTGCCACTGGGTCTTTTATTTCAGCTATTGACCCAGCACTTATCAGTTTGTTATTGGTATTTATTTTCATTAAATCATTTTTCTTTCTAACACAAAGTCTATTTTCTTTGGAAAGTTTTTCCTCAGTCAAATCTATGAAGCAAAAATCACAATTTTATGATTGAATTTGGAATAGTTCTTACTTGAAATTAATATATGACTTCTTTTCCTTCAAATGAAAAGTTTACCCTGTTATGAATTGGCACAAAAATTTTTTAGGTGATATTTTTAGATATAACTGGTGAAATCAAATTCATCCTACTTAAGGCTTTTTGTCATTGTAATTTGTCTTTCTGGTGAAATTGATAATCAGAAGGAATTCACTAAAGGAATTATAAAAATTTCATAATCTTGCTGACAAGAAATTGATTAAGAGATTAAGATGGGAAGGAAATATGGCATATGGTTTTAATTCACGTCAATGTTGTATATTAGCTTTTGAGATTTTTTTCTCTGTGGCACAGGTTAAGAAGATGTCTTGACTATTTTTCTCTCTTTTAAGTCTCAACAATATAAGCCGTCAAAATAATCCTGTAGGAAGTCACTTCTTGTGTAATTTGTTCTTAAGGATACCATGATATTTAAACAAATATTAAATAGTAAAAGATAACCCTTCTCTCCATACCACCAAACATTCATTTTTTTACTTATTATGTTATATTCACTTAGGAATTCTCATAAGGCTAACATCAGAAAAAAATCAGTCCATAACTCTTGCTTTATATTTTAAGCTTTTCATTCTTTCTGCTTCCTTCACTGTATGTGCCCTTGACTCACCCAAGCAAGGTTTCCAAAGAAACTTTTAGAGCTAATAACATATTCTGTTAACCAGTGTTTGAGTTCAATAGCTCCCATATCATTGTATGAATGCTACTAATGCTGGGAAGAATTGAGTTTATAGGGACAAGCAGCAGAACTGAAGAGATTCACCTATGGCGTCTATATTGCCAGAAGTGGTCTCCTCAGCTGAAACATTTATATAGAGAGATAGATTCCTTTGAATCAACTGGTAAAGATTTGTTGAACATCTTCTATTTGAAAAACGTATGAAAATGGGGGTCGATGTGTAATATATATCATGAAAACACTGAACCTGCTCCATCATACACTCATCATACACTTAAAAGCAAAATATGTGCTTTTAAGATCATCTCTTGACTTTTCTAAATAGTTCTTCTCGTTGAGATTATGATAATGCTCTCATCACAGGACTCTGTTGTATTTTTACATTCACTCTTTGGTCTCTATTAGGCACCCAACAAATGTGACAAAATAAGAAATGCACACATAGGTAATAAAATTATTGAGAAATCAGTCATCTAGATTTTGTCATTCTACAAAGAAATGTTTTAATAACACTGAAGGAGAGGGAAATATATTTGTAAATTCCTTGGAGGATTACTTTTTACTTTTTATGGTAGTAATATATTCAACTAAAAATTTCCCATTTTAACTACTTTCAAGTGTACAATTTAGAGGTTTTAATTACATTACAATAATTTTCTACTGTTGCCAATATCCATTACACAATTTTTTTCATTATCTCTGTACCCATTAAGCAATAACTTCCCATTCCTTTGCCCCCAAAGTTATTTAACTGTCCTCTGCTTCTAAATAAGTGAACTATATCCCAACAGCCATTTTCACATTATTCTATTCTTTACCTACATACTTCTCTATTCTTCCTTCTATTCTTTTGTTTTTGTTTTTGCCAATTCCCTCCTTTTCCTCAATTAAGAATCCATATAGTGACTCTACTGCAGTGATAACTTTAGGATTAAGTGAAAAACTTTTCTTAATTCCTGGTCTGAATTCATACAGGAAACTGATTTCTAGATAATTATTTGTAAATATCTTCTAGCCTTAAAAGAATCTGTTTCCTGAATAAGTCAGACTAATTTCTAAAATGTAGAGGTCTTAAGCTTTTCAATTTATCTCAGACCACGGGCAACTATATTTTATCATGAATGAATTAAAGAGCTATGATAACACCTGAAAGTATTATCCACTCTGAAAAGCACTGGCTTTATCTTATCTGTCTGATAAAGTAAATATCTTCAAGTCACAATGAGGAGAGGATGACCAAATTTGGAACACCAAATGTGGGTCTTCCTGAAGATTTTTCTAGGGTCTGTGCAGGATCAAATAGGGAGGCTCCCTAGTAGGTCAGTTACAGGGCTTCTGATAGATTCAAAAGAGAAGATTCTAAAACCCCCGCCAAATAAGCATAAAACTTCAGGTGAGACAGAGTAAACAACACTGATTTCATAAATTAAAACTGATATGTTCAAAGGGATTTAACACTACCAATTTGAATCTAGGGCACCAAGTTCACTTTAATGCTAGTAATTTTCAAACTTATTTGTCTGTTATTATAATACCCCTGTAACTTATGAACTTGCCCTAGGATTCTGGATAATCCTGTCCTCTATGAAGTCCTTAGCAGTGCATAGAAAATAATTCCAGCATAATATTTGAGGTGAAGTTACTCAGAGCCAATTTTGGGAATTGTTTTACAGCCACTACAACCCTACATAGACTGAGTACAGGAAAAATGTTATCACTCCTATGGTGCCGAGTATGAGATTGCCCACTGCATATTCCAATATTCATGGTTAATGAGATGCATTATTCATTTTAGTAATTCTGAGTACAACTGTGAACATGCAGTTTTCCCAGGAGTTTGTCACTAGATTAGTATTTACATTTTTACCAAATCAAATTAAGGAAAAGCAATGACTATTGTTATTTGTGACTGTTTAGCATACCTGCTTACGTATATTTCAATTTACTTGAGTTGGGAGACTGTACGTGCAATAAGGATAGCTTTAGAAAAAAGTATGTCTTATTAAAACAATTACTTGAAAAAATTGGTTTATATATACTAGGGGAAAGGCAACAAACATTGAAAGCGTAAACAATTCTTCAGTGATAATCTAGGCTATAGACTGTAAGTGCCAGGTAAGTGTTGCAGACAGTATATGCTATACAACATGAGAGGGAAAACAAATCAGTCCTACCATCTGCTGTGACAGGAACAGGAGCACATCTAAGATTTGTGAGCTTGATTTTGGACCTTGAAGAATAAGTAGAATTCTTTTATCAAAGAGGTGAGGAGGTAGGTGCTCCAGACTGAGCGGATGTGGTATCAGCCAAGATATATACTGTTAACTATTTTATTAGTCAGACATAGAAGACTCAACGATTTATCATATTAAATGCTTATTTGTTATACAAGAAAGTCTAAATGCAGGCAAGTTGCCCCTCCTCCTTGTTGTCACGCTATCAAGAACACCTGGCTTTCACCTTCATCACACTGGAAAAGAGAGAGAAGAAACACTCCAGTGTTCCTTCCTTTTCCTAGAAGTTACAGTCCTCATCTGGGCTCACAGCCTGTTGCAAAGAGTTAGTCACATTGTTTCAACCTACCCCAAATCAGGAAATTGTATAGATATCTCAGGAGCACTAATTTTCTCTGTTATATATGGATATATTTGATATAAGCTTTCAGTTTTTGCTGTACTCTTAGAATAAAGTAATAGGCGATGGACTTAGAAAACTATTTTGAGGTTAGTTTATGGAAGTTTTGAACATCAGATGGAGATCTGATTTTATCTTTTAGGTAACAAAGGCATTGGTGATTCTCAGCCTGATATGTTGTGCTCCAGAAGACATAAATAAGTGTCTGTGTGTGTGTGTGTGTGGGGGGGATAGATGTGTGTATGGGAGTGAGGGGGGAAAGGATAACGCATCAGGTATGGTTGTCCAATAGAAAAGATTATTTTTCCAGGCTTCTGAATCTTTTACTAAACTTCCTCAGAAGCATAATGAATAAGTTGCTTAATGTTGTCATGCAATGTATATAGGCTGGTTCTAAAAAAACTGACATTCTTATTTGGTCCTGCTCTTTAGGGCTTAAAAGTGAAAACTGGTCTTGGCATTGGGGAAAAGACAATTGGCTCTCATCTTTCCACCATTTGGGAGGACCCCTGGTTTCTCTGCCTTTTTTGAGATTTTTTTAATTAATTATTCTTTGAAGCTTGCATGTGGTTCCAGCTTGTCAGTTAATCCTTTCTTAATTATCAAACTCTATAACTGATTTCTCTAATCTATGAGCCTTTTTGTTTTTATGTTGCAGTTAGGATCAATGTCACAAATAATTGCCTTCTAATTGGTTCATTTACAAAGGTTTTAAATGAATTTCTACTTATATTATTAATTACTGATACATTTTATATAGTATAATTATTTTCTTGTCAATCTGTATAAGGTAGGTGTGCAGTGTAAAGTAAATCACTTCACTAATGTCTGTTCTTTGAATTGCCACCTGCTAGACTTGGAGTTACTTAATAGTAGAGTCTTGAAAATGGTAGAATAGGAGAGTATCTAGTAAAAGGATAGGTAGAATGCATGGATAGATACAATTTATTGTGCCTTTTGTGATAATTGGTAGATCTCCAGGACAGATACCCAACTATCAGATTGCATTTTTTAAATAGTATTAATTGCATCTAATTTCTTGTATTGTTACAGAATCCAGATTCCCAGGAGGGTCAAGGGCTCCCAGGAGCCCCTCTGGGAACCTGGATTCCTGACTTTAGTGTATCCCTTTTACTGAAAAAGAAAATATGTTTAGGAGAAAATGTAGCAACTCTTCACAAAAACAGACTTTTCTAAGAAGGAGTAAAATGAATAAGGGAAAATTTAGATAATTTTAATCTTGAAAAGAGAAGAACAAAAAAGTGCTTTGGAGAAGGAGACTTTATTTTTAGATAGAATAATATAAAATGAGCTGATTTAAGGTAATTTTTAGGTTCAGCAAGTGGAAAGGTGATAAGGGGACTAGTTCAACACAGACTATTCATTGGAGAGGATGAAATGGGGTTAAGACAGGAGAATGTTGCTGTCTGTAGGCTGATTTAGGGTGGGTAAAGCAACTATATAACTAGCTCTCTGATGCTTATGTCTAATTTGTTTACAAAAAGTCACTGAAGACATTTCTATGGCTATTACTAGACAGGGTGTAGGGGTTGGAAATGTTATTGCCAATCTTAGTTAGCAATGATCATATTTTGAGAGCAGGGATATTTTCTTCTCCTTTTGCATAATAGAATGTAATAAGTTAAATATTGATTTATGAACTATTGTAAATACATTTGCTCCTCTGGATTGCTGGGCTCTTCTGTGAGATTACCAGGGAAATACAGCTGTATGCCGTACAACAGAGATGAACTCTATGTGCCTTACTATCATCCACAGAGACAGAGTTGTCAAGACAAGGCAAAAAAATACCATCTAATATCTTTTATACTGGAAACAAAAAGAAAATAACATCAACTGATTAGTTTGGGCTTTTAAATAAAACATACGGCTTAATTTATGTTGAATGATAGGTAATCCCTGATGTAGTCCGGATCATACCAAGCGACCCATCTCTTCTCTCCTCTTTCACAACCTCATTTCCTGTTTGCAGTTAAAAAATTATAACTAGCTGTATTTGTGATCTTTACCATATGAAATTTTATGAGATTTTTATTATGTATGGTATCTGCCAATGGTTCATTTACATTAACTGCTGAATAAGTGAATGAAGGTAGGAAAATCTGCAGTTTACAAAGTCAGGTATCTGCTTAAGTCACATGTTCAAGTGATCACAGAGGTCACAAAAAGTTTCCTTGATGTCAGGATTTAACGTCTTGCCATATTTCTCCTGGGGCTTTTATTTTCTACAGTAAATTTCTCCTAAATCTCTGTGGTACATCATTTGTTGTTTTCTTCTTAAATTTCATCTAAAGTCTACTGGGAAGCTATAAAGATTTGGAAGAATGAGACCCTTTTTGAACTCTGGACAAAAAGAAGTCATGATCATATATGAAGCCAGCCTGAAGGCTTGAGGGCTCATTGTGAAAAATTAAGGAGAGTCTGGGATTATCTAGTTCAATGTAGGTTCTGAAAACAGAATTAGGAGCTCAGAACTAAAAGAGAGAACATAAGCAGACCCTTGAAAGTGACATTTAAAACCCTCTACACAGAGTATAACAGAAACCATATGGAAACCATGGAAACCATGGAAATCATATGGAAACATGGATTAATAAAGTAAAAATCTCACAATTGTATGTAGTAAGTGTAAATATACATATCAGTGGCTCCTATGGGAAATGCTGAACCAAAATTCCTTGGTGATCATTTTCGAATTCAAATGTCTGGTTACCCCTATTACAAGATGGCGGATCAGAGTCTCTGATGAAAAAGGCCTAGTAGGTGCTTATTGAGAAAAAAAAATTATATTATTTCATAAACTAATATAAACCCTCTTCTCTCAGCCACATCTATAAACCTTTCCTTGGTTAAGAGCCACTCAATAAACACAGAAAATGAATGATGCAGTCTACAACATTGCATTAGTATTGTCTCATGTTTACGAAAGCATTCTACATGCCCGACACAGAGTTCAATAAATGCTTTTTGAATAAATGCATTGAATTTCAATTTCTTCACTGTGGTACCACTTTTAAAAACTGTATTTAAATTGTGCATGTATAAGTGGATGTATCTTGCAACAATTTGGTATTATTGCCTAGCATTTGACCACAAAGCATTAAAAGGGCACTTGCCAATTTTCAAATATTCCCCTCAAGTTATTGTCTGTTTTGTTTCTTTGTTCCAACTTTTGCTCTAAGACTGATCTATGACAATTGAAATGACAAAATTCAGCTCAATTCTCCCTTAAATTTAACTAATTGAGGAACTTATACTTCTGCAGAAGAGAATGTAAGGGAGATTGGATTTATCCTTCCAAGTAAAATGACTAATTTAAAACAGAAAAAAAAAATGAAAGAATGATTGTCAAAATACTGGATGTCAGGCAGTGGATCCCTAAGAAATGATGTGAGGCCATGACTGCCCCAGCATACTGACTTGAGAGTTTCCAGACAGTGCAGGATGGGGAAATGGAGGAAAAACCCACGTGATTTTCTGAGTTGAGGAAATGAAGCCGAGACTCTGGGACATTACTCAGAGGAAAAATTGCTGGAAAGGAATATTCTGCACAGAAAGAAAATTCTGGAGATGTAGAGAGAGTCCCCCTCAAGTATTGAGCAAGTACTGATTACCACACAAGTATGAGGGAGCCACAGAAGGTCAGAGAAAGATCCACCCAGAAGGATTTTAAGAAATAGTGTCTGCCAGTCACATGGTGATGAAAATGCCTTTCCCCAGCAGCCATTCTGAAAAACCACATAATTTATGAGGTCTTGGGTAGAGTACCTAGAAAGGCTTCCACTCTGTAGTAGGGTGGAACTAGGACCAGAATAAACACCACTCTTCTCCTGGCCTGATATATCTTAAAAGCAGGACACCAAGGATCAAACTATTTCCAGGTTATTATTATTAACTACACCCTAGAACAAAGCTCAGACATATTTATAGGAAAACATGGAAAATATAAAAGGCCCAAATATAAATTCTAGAGGTGAAAATGACAATGCCTGAAATGAAAAAATACAATGGCTAGAACTGATGACAGAGTGGAGATTGCAAAGCAAAAAGTCATATATTATTCAAACTAAAACAGCGAAGAAGAGTAAAATAAAATTGGAAAGTGCATCAGTGAGCTATGTGACAAGTTTAGGATGCCTAATATATGTGTGCTTGAAGTCCCTAAAGGAAAGGAGGTCAAGGAAGAGGATGGGAAAAAATGTTGAAATAAACAACATTGAAATATTTTCTGAAATTGATGAAAATTATAAAGTCACCAACCCAAGAGGCTGAATGTACCTCAAAAAAGTAAAGCCACATCAAGGCATACCCGTTATCAAACTTTTTTACAACCAATTCTAATAGAGAAACTTTTAAAAGAAGCCAAAGAAAGAAAATTGATGTTATATAGAGAGAGACGAAGATAGCAAGGGCCACAGATTTCTTGTCAGAAACAGTGGAAGCAAAAAGACAGTGCTGTACCATCTTTAAACACTGTGAGAATAAAACCATCAACTTAGAATAGTTAGTATACACAGATTTTTAATTTACTTTTTATTTGTTTATTTTTTCTTTACACAGACTTTTTGAAGCATAGAAATTCTGAGGGAATTTACCACCAACACACCCACACTTCAAGTCATGTTATAGAAAGTCCTTAAGGAAGAAGGAAAATGACACCATAAAGAAATATGGATCTATATGAATGAATAAAGAGCACTGAAAATGCTAAATACATGAATAAATAAGAATTATCATTTACATCTCTATGAAATAATTTACTGTTCAAACAACTATAAAAATGTACAGTGCCTTTATAACATATGCAAATTAAAATATATGTGACAATAGCATAAAGGCTGGGAAGTGGAAGATGGATGTACACTGTTGTAAGATTCTTATATTATACTTTAAGTGGCATAATATCTCTTGAAGACAGATTGTGATAAATTAATGATTTATACTATAAACCCTAAGAAATCACTAAAATATAACAACAAAAATTTATAGCTCATAAGGCAACAGAGGAAATAATTTGAACTCATTAAAATTATTCAGTTATTACCAAAGAAGGCAGAAAAGAAGAAAATTTAAGAAGAAAGAACACAAACAGCAATTTGAAAGACTTAAACTTAAATATATTAATAATCACATTTAAAGTATACACCCCAATTGAAAGGCAGAGATTGTCAGACTGAATATTTTTAAAAAGGGTCTAACTATATGCTGTTTATATAAGATATAGTCAAATTTAAAGATACAAACAGCTGAAAAAAAGTATGGGAAAAGGTATACCATGATAACATTAGTGAATAGAAAACTATAGTGACCACATTAATATCAGACAAAATAAATTTCAGAGTAAAGTATATTACTACCAAGGATGCAAAAGTATAGTTCAGAAAGATAAGAGGTTAGTTCATCATTAGGACAAAATAATCCTAAATGTCTCCTCATTTAATAAAGTTTCAAAATACATGAAGGAAAAACTGATCAAATTCATGATTATGGTCAGAAATAGCTACATTCCACTCGCAATAATTGAAAGAACAAGTAAAAAGTGATTCTGTAATGACACAATCCCAAAGGACATTATTAACAAACTTGACCTTATTGCATGTATAGGACTCTCCAACCAACAGTAGCAGAATAAGTATTCTCAAGGGCACAGGAAATATTTAACATGATAGACCATATTCTGGGCCACGGAAGAACCTGAATTTTAAAGGATTCAAGTCATACATTGTATGCTCTCAGACCACAAACAAAATTATCTATGAGCTAATAAGAAGTTCTCTGGGAAAAAAAGGTAAATATATGGAAAATTAACAACACACCTTAAAATAATCCATGAGTCGACGAAGCTAACAAATTATCAACATCAGAAATGATAGGGAAGAATAGATATTAAAAGAATAATAGGTTAATATTATAAACTTTATGCCAATACATACAACAACTTAGATGAAATGTAGACATTCTATAGAGACACAAACTATCAGAGCTCTCAAGAAGAAATTAATGACCTGAATAGTCTTACATCTATTAATAGAATTGAATTTGTATAAAAAATATTTCCACACAAGTACAAGGCTCAGATGACTTAATAGATGAACTTTACCAAACATTTAAAGAAGGTATAATACCAATCTACTAACCTTTTCCAGAAAATTGAAGATGGGAAAATTCTTCTCAACTCATATTATGTCAGCACTATCCTGATATAGAAAGCAGATGAAGGTATTACTGGTAAAGTAAGAAAGTAACCTTCTACCAATACTCCTAGAGACAAAAGATATAAAATTTCAAAAGAATTGGCAAAATGAATGCAAAATATATAAACAGAATTAGGCGTCATGACTAACTGTGGCTTATTGAAGAAATACAAAACTAGGTTGACATTTGAAAATCAGAGTGAGTCACCATACACACACATTTGAAAAAAGTATGTAATTATCTTAAATGTGGAATAAGCATGTGATAAATTCTAACATCCATTCCTTAAAATATCAGTAAACTAAGAACAGAGGGAAACATCCTCAACTTTAGCATACCTACAAAAAACCTTCAGCCTATATTCATACTTAATGGTCAAAGAGTGACTGAATGCCTCCTTCTGATATCAGGGATAGCCCTTTCAGCACTTCTATTCATCATTGTACTGGAGGGACTAGTTAGATTTGTCTGGCAAGAAAAAGAAATACAAGGTATTCAAATGTGAATTGAAGAAATACAATTCTACTTATTTGGACATGATTCTCTATCTAGAAAATGTGATGGATTTTGAAAAAGAAACTACTAGAACTAGTAAGTGAACTGAACAAGGTTGCAGGATACAGAAGGTGAATTTCTATACACCAGAAAGTTTAATTAAAATGAAGAAACAATACTGAGGTTGATTGAATTATATGCCCTAGCAAATGCATGTTCTTAATTCTAATGTCCCTGTAGATCTGAACTCTTGTGTAAATAGGTCATCTCGAAGATCTTACTTTTAGATTAAATGTGGCCAATAGAATCATGGTGGACCTTAATCCACCTTGCTGGAGATTTTACAAAGAAAGAAACCAGAAGTCAGGAGTTAGAGAGAGCCACAGTGGGGAGCCAGAATCTTAAACCAGGGGAAATCTGAAGAGCAGAAACAGGAAGAAATCACCAGGTGACAGGAAGCAGAAATGCAGGCAAGGAACCCCAGAGAACTGCCCAAGTCAGCACTAGAAAGCCACAGATTTCAGGGACAAATCATTACCTTATTCAAGGCCTTGATTTTGAACTTCAAGCCTCTGAAGCTATGAGGTAATAAGTGCTTATTATTTAAGCTTCTCCACTCTGTGGGATTTATCATAGCAGCCTGGCAACCTAAGACAAATACCATCTACAAGAGCATCAGAATTTATGAAAGTTTATGGATAATTTGACAATATGTGTGTTAAATGTGTACACTGAGAACCGAGAGACCTACTGGACACTGTTAAGTGTACCAATATAAGCATTATGGGAGCCCCAGAAGGAAAAGAAAAGAGAGAGGGAGGGTTGGGAGGATTATACAAAGAAATAATGGCAGAAAACCTCCCAAATTTAATGAATGTCATGAATATAGACATTCAAAAAGCCCAATGAACTTCAAAAAAGAATAAATTCAAAGATATCCATGCTAAGCTAAGACATACCATAATCAAATTGTTAAATGCCAAAGAAAAAGACAGTATCCTGAAAGCTGCAAGAGGGAAGCAACATATTATGCACAAGGGAGCCCAAATAAGGTTAAATGCCAATTTCTTATTACAAACCATGGAGGTAAGAAATGGGACAAAATATTTAAAATACTGAAAGAAAAGGATTGCCAACCAATGATTTTATATTCAATGAGACTTTTTTCAAAAATTGAGGGGGAGATTAAACCATTCCCAGATTTTTTTTTCCAAAATAAATGAGTTCATCACTACTAGATTTGCCCTAGAAGAAATGTTAATGGGAATTCTTCTGATTGAAAGGAAAGTAGATCAAAGTGGGATAAAGAAATGAAGACCTCTGGTAAAGGTAACACAGGTAATAACAAATACCAGTACTATTGTATTTTTTGGTATGTAGGCCCATATTTTGCTTCTTCCAGGATCTAGAACACAAATGCCTAAAAAGTAATGATGGATCTATGGGTTTGAGGCCTGCAATACAGAAAGAGAACAATATGACAAATACAACAAAGATGTGGGGGGCTGAATGGGTAAATACATAGCTTGTGTATGCTACTGAAGTTAAATTGGTATCGAATCAAGTAAGATTGTTATAGATACAGCATGTTAAGTTTAAACCCATGGTAACCACAGAGAAAATATATGAAAATTATACACAGAAGGAAATGAGTATGGATACAAACTAGTTCATTATAAAAGGCCAAATAAATATGCAAGTAGGCAATAATAAAAGAATTGAGGTACCAAAAAGTTCAGACAGAAGAGCAAAACAAAAAAATTATATACTGAAAACCACAAAACATTGCCGAAAGCACAATCTCTATTACAACTCCAGTGGGCATTATTTGTAGAAATTGATAAGATGAATCTAAAATTCATTTAGAAATGTAAAGGGCCTAAAATAACTAAACCTACTTTGAAAAAGAAGTACCGAGTTGGAGGGCTAACATTACCGGACTTTAAGACTTCTACAAAACTATCCTATTCAATATAATATGATATTGGCATCAAGAGAGACAAATAGATTAAACAATAGAAAGTCCAGAAATAGACCTACATATAAGGAAAATTGATTTTTTCAAAGATATAATGGATTTCAGACCTACATATAAAACCTATACTTCTTGATGGGGACTGAATCATGACCCCCACAAAAGGCATATTCACAGGTGCTAACCCCTGGTCTTGTGGGTGTGAACCTATTTGTAAATATGAACTTTGCTGATGCTATTATTAATTAAGGTATCCCCAAACTCAATAGTGGGTCCCCATCCAATATGGATAAAGTCCTTATAAGCAAAAGAAATTGGACATTAAAGTGAAAGCCAAAGTCAATGGAAATTGAAAGAGAAAAGAGAGAACATCTCTTGTGACAGGAGAGTCAAGGAACCTAAGGACTGCTGGTCAACCAGAGCACTACTGACTCCTGGAGGAAGTGTGTCTCCTCTGAAGCCATGAGACAATCAATTTCTTTCGTTAAGCCAACCCATTATGTGCTATTTGTTTCTAGTAATGCAGAAACTAAGACCCTTACCAAACTTCTAGAAGAAAACATAGGATAAAATCTTTATGAACTTCAATTAGGCAAAGATTTCTTAAACATGACAGTAAAATCATGAACCATAAAAGAGGAAACTAGTAAATTGGACTTCATCAATACTTAAAATTAATACTCTTTGGAATCCAATATTAGGAAAATTAAAAGGTAAGATGGACTGGGGAAAATATTTACAAATCATGTATCTGATAAATAATTTGATGCAAAATAAATAATGAGACAGCAAACTTCAATAATAAAACAATTCAATAAAGAAAAGCAGACACCTCACCAAAGAAGATATACAAACTGGAGATAAGCACATGGAAAGATGTTTAGCATCAGTAGCCATTAAGGAAATACAAATTAAAATCACAATGAGATACCACTAACACCTATTAAAATGGATTAAATTAAAAAGACTGATTATTCTAAGTATTGGTGAGTGTTCAGAGAAACCAGAACTCTTGTATACCACTGTTGGGAATTCATAGTTGCTCTTAAACTGTATAACTTCTCTGGAAAAGAGCTCATCAGTTTATCTAAGAATTAAACATATACCTATCATATGATCCAGCCATTCCACTATTAGGTATTTACTCAAAACAAAAGAAATCACATGAATGGATGGGAGGATGGGATGGCCAAGGGGTATGAGGACACTTCTAAGGGTGATGGCTACATTCATTATCTGGATTCACTATCTTGAATGTCTTCATGGGCATATAACATTGTATAAACAAATATGTGCAATTATTTTCTGTCAGTTTTCCCACAATAAAAATTACTGATGGGGTGGAGACTGCAGTAAGCTAATGAGAATCTAACAATCCATATGTATCAGTATTGGCAACTATCTCAGTTTATGAAAACTACTATGACAAATATCCCGTGTTGGGTTGGCTTAAACAATGAGAACTTATTGCCTCATGGTTTTGGAAGCCAGAAGTCCAAGGTCAAGGTCTCAACAGGCCATGCTGTCTCCTGGAGTCTGTGTCATTCTGGTGCTGGCCAGGCACAGTCCTTGGGCTTCTTTGATGTGCACCTCACATGCTGTCTCTCTGGGGCTTTCTCCGACTTCTGGCTTCTGCTTGTTGTGGCTTTCTTTGACGTAGTCTTTCAGACTGTGTCTCTTTACAAGGCCTCCAGTCATAAGGATTAAGAGTAATCCCTATTCGTTTTGGCCAAACCTTAATAATAACATTGTCAAAGTCCTTAATTACAAATGAGTTCACACTGACAGGAACAAGGATTAAGATCTGAACATTCAATTTGTGGGGTGCATGATTCAATCCCCAACAGTAACTGTGTTGCACAAGTACATTTAGAGTTGGGCAATGGCAGGGAATTGACAGTACTCAAAGTGATTGTAAACTGGCATAATTATGAAAACAACAAAAACATAGAATAACCACAATAATTGTTTGGTTCTATTCACTATATACACACAGTGTAAGATTGACGATGATTTCCCATACCTGGTAAATATCATCACTACAATTCTAACTCATCATCTGTGTGACCTTTTATCCCTGGCCAGTACAAATGGAGGAGAGATGAGATTGGCCCAGAGCTTGGTAAGACTTGGGGTGCCAGTCTACTTGGAGTGCTAAGAAATTTCCAAGTTGCTAAAACACCATGCGACATTTAATAAAAAAAAGAGCTAATATTTAGATAATACTTTCTACATGCCAGAGAGTTTCCTGCAGTTTACAGATGAGGAACTGAAGTATAAAGATTAAGTAAGAAGCTGTGTTTAGAAAGTATTGTTCTAGTTTGCTAGCTGCCAGAATGCAATATACCAGAAATGGAATGCCTCTTAAAAAGGGGAATTTAATGAGTTGCTAGTTTACAGTTCTAAGGCCAAGAAAATGTCCCAATTAAAACAAGTCTATAGAAATGTCCAATCTGAGTCATCCATCCAGGGAAAGATATCTTTGTTCAAGAAGGCCGATGAAGTTCGCGGTTTCTTTCTCAAGTGAGAAAGCACATGGCGAACACAGTCAGGGCTTCTCTCTCAGCTGGAAGGACACATGGCAAACACGGCATCATCTGCTAGCTTTCTCTCCTGGCTTCTGGTTTCATGAAGCTCCCCAGGAGGCATTTCCTTCTTCATCTCCAAATGTCACTGGCTGGTGGACTGTCTGCTTCATGGTGCTGCAGCATTCTCTGCTCTCTCTGAATCTCTCATTCTCCAAAATGTTTCCTCTTTTATAGGACTCCAATATACCAATCAAGACCCACCCAAATGGGTGGAGACATGTCGTCCCCTAATCCAGTTTAGCAACCACTGTTGACTAAATCACACCATCCAGGGAGATGATCTGATAACAGTTTCAAACATACAGTATTGAATAGGGATTATTGTACCTTTATGAAATGAGATTTTGATTAAAACATGGCTTTTCTAGGGGGCATACATCCTTTCCAGCACAGGTATACTTTTCATGAATCACTTAAAATATTGAGTGAGATGCCCCTTTCTCCCACCTTCCACCTCCAACACAAATGGCTAAATTAAATTAGAATGAACTGGTTTTACTTTCTAAACAAGGTGGGCTCTGATATCTCTGGGACCTATATTTTGCTTTGGTGAGTAGAGTCTGTAAGCCTAAAACTAAAAATATGGATGCAAACGCTGTCTCTTTTTACTTTGCACAGTTGCTCTAAATACATGTTAACCAAAACATAGCAGGTCACTTTAAAGAGTAACTAGCTCAAGATCCTTAGATGTCCACTTGTTTTGGCATGACCCTAGTTAGACCCAAAACATATTTAGAGGAGCTATTATAAAAGCAGTCCAGCAGTCGAAATAAATCTGTTGGGAAATTAATACACTTGGAATTAATTTTCTTATTTTTGATGATGAAGACTGAAGTATTTGGTAAACGTTCCATGTTCATCATACTCTTCTTACTGATAACAGATGACACTTATTATGGTGCCAATTCTGTACCTGTCTAATGTTTAAAGTAAGAGGGAGATTCTATTTTCATCCTAATTTTATGAGAGAGAAAACTAAGAAAAAGAAAAATTAAAGACATTAAGTAACTAGTCAAAAAATCACACAGTTAAGTGGGGTAGAGATGGTAGAGTCCAGGCAGATTACTTCCACAAGGCAGTGTGACCCCGCTCAGCAAGAGAATATAACCAATGTATAACTCATTACCCTTCCCTGAAATAACAAACATCTGATTCACCCATGCAAAAAGATTGGGAAAGAAACTTGGAAGACAAAGTCCAAACTTCTACAAGTTCAATCATCTCTAATGTAGCCATGCTGAACCTATTACCGCAAATTTTTCAAAAGCCACAGGTATCCCAAATATGTTTCCTTTTTTTATTATTATTATTTTCTGATACCCTTGACCATTATATTAGTGTCAACAGTTGGAGACCAGGGGCCAGTTCTGAAGTTTTAAAATAAAAACTGTCATTTTCCTTCCAATGGAAAATAATTAATTGTATTTTCAAATCTTTATCCGTCATGTGATAATAGAATTTATTACAATAAATACAAATATTTAACTTGTGTTAAAAGAAAACTAAATATTGATGCTAATGACTAGAGATAAAGTATTTGATAAAATTTGTATTATATTCTACATGCAAATTAATTTTATTTACATTTTGAACATTTAGAAAATCAAGTACTCTACTTTCTTTCCAAATAAAAAAAAGATTAAAATATCATAGCCTCCAAGCCTTGCAAAATTTAAACTTTAATATTTCTATTTTGTGTCAGCTTTGCTAGGTGAAGTCAAAATGATAACAACAACAAAATTCCATGGAAAGTGTTTATGTTACAAACTTATTTCTGCAAAGTAAAAATAACTATTTAAAGAAATAACAGTCAAAATTTATATATGATGCAATAAAATGCATGAAATAACTAACGGAGTCAAAATAATGAAGTATAAAGGGCACAAAAAATGTTAGAAAACTGAAGCAACAACCCCTGATGTGCTGTGACACCTTGAGAAAACTCAGTATTTTCCCTGGAATTCAGTTTCTTCTGCACAATGAAAAGGTCAGGAAACTTCTAAGTCCTTATTTAACCGCAAAGGTCTTTGATTCTAATTTCTCTCTAGAGAATAAGTAAAATGGTGCCTGATTAGGTAACTTTAATATTCTCTATAAATGTAAATATTTAAATGATAAATATCCTAATAGATACACGATCACTAACATCATCATAACTGATATTTTTACAGGCTTGACCTTCTCAAGGTGATTTCACATATTTTCATCTCTTTGAAAATGCTCTCCTTCAAAATTCCTGTGAGTTGATCCCTATTTTATGAATGCAAATTGATATTCAAAGAAGGAAAGTCACTAGTATAAATTCATACAGCTAGGAAAACTGGGGCCAGGATTGAAACCAAGATTCCTTTACTGGATGGAAACTCAACAGAAATAGTTAAACCATTACATGACTCGCATTAGATGAGTGAAGCCTGAATGAAGTCCGCAAAAATGACAACCTTAGATTTATCCATCCGTTCATAAGATATGTTCATCATATGGTCACGACACAGGAAGGAAAGCAGAGGAGAAAACTCCCATAGCAGCTACTCAGAGTTCAGTCTTCTCCATGTACCCTGATCCCCTGACCCACTTTCCTGCACGGAGCCCCCTTAAGGCCCTTCCCCAATTCAACTTGTCACAGTCTCAAACTTCACAGGTAAATATTACCTTTCATTATAACAGCAATGATAGGTAAAGCAAAGTTAACTACAAAAAAATTTAAACTGCACCTACTTCTGTGATTCCCCAACAACAAAAAACTCACTAATACAAGGTTTGCATTCACATAAACACATTTTATTTTTAAAATCAGATTTTAACAGAAATTTCAAAAATCTGTCACAAATAAGACTCATGCTAACATCAAAATGCCTTCTCTTTCTCTTTTTTTTTTAAAGTCACATTTATATACCTCAGGTATGGATGAGAGGCATATGTGTTACAATTGCATAAGTCTAGATAACACAATACAAACAAAAGTAAAGAACATTTCCATCACCGCAGAAATCTCTCTCCTGCCCACATCTAATCTCCAGTCTTAACATGCAGCTAACCACTTCCAATTTCTACCCTGATAAGCTAATTTTGCTTTTTCTTAAATATTATATAAATGGATTCATATGGTATATAGTATTTTGTGTCTGCCTGCTTTCATTCCACATAATGTCTGAGATTCAACCATGTTCTTTTCCTACATAGTTCATTATTTCTGAGTAATGTTCCATTCTATGAATATGCCACAATTAGTTAATCCTTTCACCGATTTTTAGACATTTCGATAGCTGCCAGTTTGGGGTTATGCTATAGATATTTTGTCTGGTATTCTTGTGAACAAATGTTCTGATTTCTCTGATGTAAATAACTAGAAGTGAATTTACAGTGTCATAAGATATATATATTTACTTCTATAAGAAACTGCCAAACAGATTTTTAAAGTGGTTACATTTTATACCAGAATATAAGAAAGGCCTAGCTGCTTCCCCTGTAGGCAAAAATTTGGTGTTGTCTGTCATTTTAATTTTATTCACTCCAGTCAGTGCTTGGTGGTATTTTATTGTGATTTTAATCCACCTTTACATGATCTATAATTATGGTATATATTTTTTCATGTGTTTATTAGCAATTCAAGAGCTGTTTCACATCTTTTGCCTGTTTTTTATATTATGTTATCTATTTATAATGGAATTTTGGAGTTTTTAAATTTGGACACTAGTCTTTGTCAAATACATACATTCAAAATATTCCTCCCGGGCTGTGGTTCTTTATATTTTCTTAATATTTCTTTTGGTGACAAGAAGTATTTAACTTTGGTGAAGTCCTATCTACTAATTTTTCTTTGATGTTTATAGTGCCTTTTGTTTCTTCTGAGGAAAGTTTACTTATCCTAACATAGTCTCAAGTATATTTCCTGTTATAAGATTTATGTATTTTATTTAATATTAATATATTTTTAGTATATGTATTTTTGCTTTTTAGGTTTAGGTCTATAATTAATTTCAAACGTTAACTTTTGTGCATGTTCTGGAGTAGAGATTGGGACTCATTTATTTTCCATACAAGTATCTGGCTGTCTAGAACAATTTATTGAAAGGCTTTTCCTATTGAATATATTTCCAGTGTCCGTAAAAAAAAAAAAAAAGGAAAAGAAATCAATGGATCATCTACGTAGGTATCATTCTAGATTGTTTAGTCTATGCTGCTGACTTATATCATGACCATTATGTCAATAACACACTGCCTGGATTACTCTAGATTTATAATACATCTTAATTCAGGTCATTTGAGTTCTCTAAATTTGTTCTTCTGTTTGTAGAGATTTTACTGCTGTATGTCCTTTGAAATTCCACATTTTTTAGAATCAACTTGCCAATTTACAAAAAATTATCTGTTGGAATTTAACTGGGATATTATTGAATCCATAGATAACTTTTTGGCTAATTTTCACATTTAGACTGGCAGAATGGATTAAAAAACAGGATCCTTCTATATGCTGTCTACAGGAAACACATCTTAGACCCAAAGATAAACACAGGTTGAAAGTGAAAGGTTGGGAAAAGATATTTCATGCAAATAACAACCAGAAAAGAGCAGGAGTAGCTATACTAATATCCAACAAATTAGACTTCAAATGTAAAACAGTTAAAAGAGACAAAGAAGGATACTATCTACTAATAAAAGGAACAATTCAACAAGAAGACATAACAATCATAAATATTTATGCACCGAGCCAGAATGCCCCAAAATACATGAGGAATACACTGCAAACACTGAAAAGGGAAATAGACACATCTACCATAATAGTTGGAGACTTCAATTCCCCACTCTCATCACTGGACAGAACATCTAGACAGAGGATCAATAAAGAAACAGAATTTGAATATTACAATAAATGAGCTAGACTTAACACACATTTTTAGGACATTACACCCCACAACAGCAGGATACACCTTTTTCTCAAGTGCTCATGGATCATTCTCAAAGATAGACCATAAGCTGGGTCACAAAGTAAGTCTCAACAAATTTAAAAAGATTGAAATCATACACAACACTTTCTCAGATCATAAAGAAATGAAGTTGGAAATCAATAATAGGCAGAGTGCCTGAAAATTCACAAATACGTGGAGGCTCAACCACACACTCTTAAACAACGAGTGGGTCAAGGAAGAAATTACAAGAGAAATTAGTAAATATCTCGAGGCGAATGAAAATGAAAACACAACATATCAAAACCTATGGGACGCAGCAAAGGCAGTGCTAAGAGGGAAATTTATTGCCCTAAATGCCTATATCAAAAAAGAAGAAAGGGCAAAAATTCGGGAATTAACTGTCCACTTGGAAGAACTGGAGAAAGAACGGCAAACTAACCCCAAAGCAAGTAAAGGAAAGAAATAACAAAGATTAGAGCAGAAATAAATGAAATTGAGAACATGAAAACACTAGAGAAAATCAATAAGACCAGAAGTTGGTTCTATGAGAAAATCAACAAGATTGATGGGCCCTTAGCAAGATTGACAAAAAGAAGAAGAGAGAGGATGCAAATAAATAAGATCAGAAATGGAAGAGGAGACATAATCACTGACCTCACAGAAATAAAGGAGGTAATAACAGGATACTATGAACAACTTTATGCTAATAAATACAACAATGTAGATGAAATGGACAAGTTCCTAGAAAGGCATGAACAACCAACTTTGACTCAAGAAGAAATAGATGACCTCAACAAACCAATCACAAGTAAAGAAATTGAATCAGTCATTCAAAAGCTTCCCAAAAAGAAAAGTCCAGGACCAGATGGCTTCACATGTGAATTCTACCAAACATTCCAGAAAGAATTAGTACCAACTCTCCTCAAACTCTTCAAAAAAAATTGAAGTGGAGGGAAAGCTACCTAATTCATGCTATGAAGCCAACATCACCCTCATACCAAAACCAGGCAAAGATATTACAAAAAAAGAAAACTACAGACCAATCTCTCTAATGAATATAGATGCAAAAATCCTCAACAAAATTCTAGCAAATCGAATCCAGCAACACATTAAAAGAATTATACATCATGACCAAGTAGGATTCATCCCAGGTATGCAAGGATGGTTCAACATAAGAAAATCAATTAATGTAATACACCATATCAACAAATCAAAGCAGAAAAATCACATGATCATCTCAATTGATGCAGAGAAGGCATTTGACAAGATTCAACATCCTTTCCTGTTGAAAACACTTCAAAGGATAGGAATACAAGGGAACTTCCTTAAAATGATAGAGGGAATATATGAAAAACCCACAGCTAATATCATCCTCAATGGGGAAAAATTGAAAACTTTCCACCTAAGATCAGGAACAAGACAAGGATGTCCACTATCACCACTGTTATTCAACATTGTGTTGGAAGTTCTAGCCAGAGCAATTAGACAAGAAAAAGAAATACAAGGCATCAAAATTGGAAAGGGAGAAGTAAAACTATCACTGTTTGCAGATGATATGATACTATATGTCAAAAACCCTGAAAAATCCACAGCAAAACTACTAGAGCTAATAAACAAGTACAGCAAAGCGGCAGATTACATGATCAACATTCAAAAATCTGTAGTGTTTCTATACACTAGTGATGAACAAGCTCAGGGGGAAATCAAGAAACAAATTCCATTTACAATTGCAACTAAAAGAATAAAATACTTAGGAATAAATAAAAGTTATGTTCAGAACATATGTCCTTTCTTTGTTTCTAAGCTTAGGTTGTCATTCAGTATTTACCATTGAATATTATGTTAGTTATCGATTTTTTACTACATTTTCTTTACTAGAAAGAGTCCTCAGCATTCTCATTCTGGTAACAGTATTTAATGACAAATGTGTCAATTATTTTCTAATATATTTCTGGTATTTATTGAGATCATTTCATACCTTTTTCTCTTAATGTGGTTAAGTTTCATTGATTTTTTAAAAAATAATTTTATTGTATATAAGGGAAAGAAATCAGTGGTAATAGAATGGAAGAGACTAATACATACTTTTAAAATTATTATGATGAAATTCATATAACATAAAAGTAACCATTTTAAATTGAACAAATCAGAGGCATTTAGTACATTCATGATGCTTTACAACCACCTAGTTTGTATTTACCCAGTTTTAAATCTTTTCACCACACCAAAATAAGATTCCTTACTCATTACACAGTTTTTCCCTATCAGCATATGATGGATAAACAAATCATATGTGTGTATATATATATACAATGAATGTTAATCAGCACCAAAAATGAAGTACTGATACATATTAGAATGTGGGTGAACCTCAGAGGTGTCATGCTAAATGCAAAAGCCACTTATTACATAATTCCATTTATACAACATGCTCAGAATAGGTAATCCATAGAGATATAATGTAGATGGATGATTGCCAATGGCTGGGGGGAAGGTGTGGATGGGGAGAAACTGCTCAGTGGGTAGATTGATTTTTGAATATTACAACAAATGTATCCCTGGGATAAATTCTACATGATGATAATATATTATATATATTTTACATATTGTTGAATTTCGCTAATATTTTATTAAAAACATATTTACATTCACGTGCTATTAGATATTATTTTCCCATAATGCCTTTGTTTTAATATCATGATAATGCTGTCTTCACAAAATAACTTATAAAATGACCCCTCTTCCTCCATTTTTGTTATAACAAGATACACAATTTAATTTATATTATGTAATGTATTAATATAATATTATTATAGCCTTATTTTTTGATGAAAAAGTATCACTTAAACTTGCTAAATTTTACAACTAGACCTTTTCAGGCCTGCAGTTTTCCTAGTGGAAAATTATTTTCTATCCTATTTAATTTCTTTATGAATGTTAGGCTATTCAATTTCTATATTTTCACATGGAAGTACTATTGAATTTTTTTTCCTAAGAAATTTATGTATTTATTTGGAAATATTTTGGCACACATTTTCATAAAAGTTTCCTTATTATACAGTTTTTATACCTGTAAAGTATCAGCCAACCACATTCTTTCATTACTGACATGAGTAATTTGCAAGATTTTTTTTCCACTGATTTTTTTTCCAGATCAGTCTTAACAGGGGCTTATCAATTTTATTAATCTGTCAAAGCATTATGGTAGTTTGGCCCTAAATTTTCTGAAGAGAAGCTAGTCTTCTTTTGTACCATTGTTCCCTGCTACAGAATGTGTCTTGTTACAAAAATTTCTTTTCAGATGTTTTTTGCCCCATTGGTTTTGCAGCAGCCTAGCTTCTTATATTGAGCGTAGGTGTGGTTTGCTTTGTATTCTTTCTTTATGCATTTTGTGAAAATTGATGGCTGTATAAATTTGTGCATTGCAAAACTTGTGGAAAACTGTCCTCAGCTTTTTTCTGTATCTTTGTGAATCTCTCGCTCTTCTTTCTGTATGTATGTTACACAACTTGATATTTTCCTAGTTTGCTAAGTTTCAATCCATTTTCAATCTTTTTAAAAAAAAAATTTAGATACCCTACTTTTAGGTTCTTAACACATTATAGTTTCATATTCTTGGTTGATAGGCACTTAAGTTTTTAATATGCTATACCTGCTTTAAAGTGTTTGTCTGCTAATTCTTAACACTTGGGAATTATCCATTCTATTTCTATTTACTCCTTTTTTTCCTTGGTTGTGGGATACCTTCTTCTTTACATGTTTCTTTACATGTCCGGTGGCTGTTTTTTTGTTTTCTTTTTTTTTTTTTTAACCCTGGACATTATAGAAGACACACTGTAGATAATCTAGTTTTTGTGTTTTTCTTATCCAGAACTTTCCTCTGAAGAGTGCTTACTTTTATTCTAACAGATACTCATCTTAAATATGGGGAGGCTTGGATTTCCACTTTGCTAGGAGGGGTGTGTTTCCGTTTTGGTTTTTTTTCCCCTCAGTCCTGTGTTCCTGAGATATATTCTTTGCTATTAAATGCATCCTTTGAGGACATTCAGAAGCAAGATTGGGTGTTTTCTCTGCCCTTCTTAATGGCATTTCAATTCCAAACTTTCTCTTCCCTGAAATGGGAAGCGGAAATATATGCTCACTTTGTTTCATTTTGCAGGCTCCCATCCACAAGAAAACTTCACTGATCAAACATTTAGGTGGAGTTCATACACACATCTTGATCTTTGCCTCCGGTGACTTCCTCCTTTGTCAGTTTCTCCTCTCGATTTTAGTCCCTCTAGTAGCTCTATTGTCTACACTTTGACAGTTTAAACAACTGATTGTGATTTTCTTATTGGATTCTAGCGTCCCCAAACAGGGTGTACTTTTCCTCAGAGGAAAACCTTTCTGTACAAACATTAAAAGGTTTGTATGATGCTATGTCACAAAAATAACTGTGATGTGGTGAAATAAATAAAATGCAAAAAAAAAAAAGTAAGGGTGCAAGCGTATTCTGAAAATCGGCAAATAGATAGAAACAAGCAAAAAACAAAAAAAATCAGTCTTTCTTGAAACAATCTCCATTATAATCCCAAACTAGATAACATCTATATGATAATCTATATGATAAGAAATATGACATTATTTGACACCAAAGCAGAGAAATTAGAGATATTAAGAGGGTTTCAAAACCTAGATATATTTTAGAAATAGAGCTCAAAGAATTCAGTAGTAGATTGAATGTGGAGTGTGAGAAAGAGAATTTAAGGTTAACTCCAAGGTTTTTAGCTTGACCTACTGGAAGCTTGGAGTTGCTATTTATGAGATAGGATACTGCGAGGAGGAGGAGGATTGAGAGTGGGAATCAAGAATTCCGTTTTGAATATGTTCAGTAGAGGCCCATATAGATATCCAGATGGAGATGTCAACCAATTCATGACATGCAAATCTAGAGTTCAATGGTGAGAACAGGTCTAGAGATATTAATTTGGGAGTAGTCATCCTTTAATGATTTTTAAAGTCAAGGCACTTTATTTTACCTAGGAAATGAGTATGGATGGAGGAGAGAAGTGATTTAAGAGATTGAACCCAGCACCATTCCAATATTTATGCTAAATTTAGAAACAAGGAAGAAATAAAAATAATCTGAAATGGAATACCTACTGAGGTAGAAGAGCAGTGTTCTGGAAAGCAAGTAAAAATGCTACTTAATTAATGTCATATACCTAATTAAGAAAAATCAAAGTACCAAAATATGTATGGCATACACCCATTTGGTAAACAACTGATTACTAAATTGTCATAAAATTGAACAATGAATGCTTTATAGCCAAAGGGTTATTAGAAAACTGCAGAGGAGTAACTAACTGGGATTATCTCCAGAAGTAGCAGAAAAAAGTGGGTGTGAGGGTAAAGTGAGATTTTACTTTTTTTTGCTTTGTACACATTCCTTTTTATTAAACATTTTAAAATGATCATTTTTGTAATATAAATTTTTAAAAAGAAATCCAATCCAAACACTACAAATATAAATAAGTTCTTACATAAACTACTGCAAAGCAATGAGCTTTATACAAAGTATATAATTCCAGGGTACGGGGGGAAATGCTATTGCATGCTAAGGGCGATGTTTAACAGGAAAACATCAACAGTACTGCAGTAATACCAGGGCCATATGATGGAGGGAAGGACAAGAGTGAGGGGAGAGGTTTGGATTTTCTATTTAGTGGGGGTATGTTTATTGGCTATCTTTCTCTTGGGAACAATTCAATTATCTGAAATTGATGGGCTATTGACTTTGCATGTTATATATTGGCAAATATACATATGATCAAATATTGTGCTGCTATGAAAAAGGCACGAAGTTGTGAGGCATACAATGATGTGAATGAATATATGGGACATTTGGTGAGGCAAAATAAGCCAGAAACAAAACAGCAAATATTGTCTGATCTCCTTTAGAAAATACTTATAAGAAAACTGTGGCCTAGACTGTTAGCTCTTATAGCAGCCGCATTTAGTCTGGAGTGATAAAAAAAAATTTTTAGAAATAAAAATTAATATATGGACAGGCACCAGGAAGCAAACCCGGGTCTCTGGCATGGCAACGGAGAACTCTGAGCAACATTATAGGCACCTGTGGCTCTGAGGGAGCTGGGGCAGAGGGCAACCCTTACAGGAACTTGGAAAAAGGAAGCTTTTTTTTTCTTCTCTACCCAGAAGAGCAAATGAAGGGGAGATACACGGCCTATTAATAACTAGCCTTTATTTAGGAACACAGAATTTTTGTAGTAGTTGTTGTTTTTCCTAAAGTGCTTTCACATCTATGATCAAGTGATTTAATTTTTGCTGCCTTTAGAAATGACTGTGGAGATGTCATTATTTCCATTTTGTAGTTGAGAAAACTGAGACCTATATGGGTGAGGAACTTGCTTTGGGTTTCCCAGTGTCAGAATGGGGACTACAGCTTGGTCCCCTAACTCCTAGCCCAGCATTCCTCCTACTTTCCTTGCTTTCTACAGGATCTGCCTCTAGATATCTCCTAGGTGAAATCTCATTATAATGAGGACCTTTATTCTTTCTTTTTTTTTTTTTTGTATTTGAGTAACTAAATCTCCTTGGATGGAGCCCAAGGTTATTGCACATTATATCCTGATATCTCTATGCAAAAGAGTTAGAACGAAGGGTATTACATAAATATATGTAATTTTTTAAAAAATAGAGAAGGAAAAGCATAATAGAGATGATAGGATTTAACAAATAAATATGACTGCTGACTCAATATACTGATATTCCTTTTGGTCTCCTGTGTCTTGGAGCAACTAGATGAAAAATTGCAGAACTGTAACCCATGCCAAACTTTAAAATCTGTTATATAACTATTTGTTAAAATATACTTGGAAATTTAGTGCTCTTTGTATGTATGTTTTTGTATATACACAAAAAACAATGATTAAAAAAAATCTAATCTAAACTGACAGATTAGATATTTTTATATTTTTACCAAGAGACGTTAGTGATAAAAATAAAAAAAAATTAAAAAATAAATAACGAATGGTCTATATTTTATGTGGGTTTCTGTTTTTATGTTCTAGTTCCCAAAGAAGTTCACAAATCTCTAAAAATCTTTAAAAATCTTTACATAGCTTTATTTTTAAACAGAAAAATTGTTTCTAAACAATGGAGTCAAAGCAACCAAAAAGTATAATGAATTGCTTATTCTTAGCATCCAAACAACAGCATAGGAATCTCATCAGATTTTTAAAAGACAAACAAAAAGTACAATACAGTAGGAAAAGTGCATATCCAAAGGGCAAGTTTTAGCATTGTAATGTGAACTCTAAATTCGTCTGACCTCAGTTAAGTCACATCAGCTCTCTCTGACTTAACTCCTTAGTCTATATACCAAAGGTGATAATGTGCAACTCAATTGCACAAAGTTTTGGTGCAAATTAGATGAGATAACGCAATTCAAAATGGTTTGGATGCCAGAAAACAGCTTAGGTACATCAAGTGTCATCACTGTTAGGATCATTATCTTGCACATAATTTAAACCTGATAATTGCTTTCCAAATTTTTATTAAAGAGTTCGGATCCTAAAAGTTTTTAGAAATTAGTATTTATGAACATTTTTCATATCCTCAGTGTTTGAAAAGTATGCTGCATATTATTCACTTACTCCATCAGCACTGAAGGCCCTTTGATTATTCTCCATAAAGCATTCCTTAAAAGTCCCCTTCTCTTTCACTGTCTCAGCTAATAGGATTTTAATTAGTTCATTAAAAAATACAGCCTAACTTTCTTAACAGCTCATATCACTTAGAGATTATTTTTGTCAGAGTCAACATACATACATTTTGCGTTTTATACATCTCATTCAATTTACCTATAGCTCTTTTCCCATGCATCCATTGTTTTTTCATGATTTACATTTAGAAATAAATCACTGATCTAAATATCCTTCCAGTCTATTCTCTTGTCTTCTCTTTTCTTTTTCCCCCATTCTGGATGGCTTTTGGAAAGAAAAGATTCTATTCCATGTAATACCTGCAGCCATCACATGTTATCGATATCTAGTGAAAGATTCTATAAATCTGCACCAGAAAACACAACTGATTAATCATAATAATTGGTTCATGACATTTGGTGCTATTAACAAAAATAGTAATAATTTTAATGAACATTCTTTATGTGTGAGTTACTGTGATTAACACTTTACATATATTATCTTAGTTTCCCAGCTGCTATGACAAATGCCACACAATGGCTTGAAACAGGAATTTACTGGCTCAAGGTCCCAGAAGTTAGAAGGACTGCATTCTCATAATGTTAGTCACATTCTGGCTGGCCAGCAATTCTTAAGTTCCCTGGCTTTCCTGTCACACGGTGATGTCCTTTCCTTTCACTTCTGGGTTCCCACTGACTTCCAGTCTGCCACTCCTCCTTGTATCTTTCTTGTGAAAGACCTCCAATAATTGGATAAAGACCTAACCTAATTCGGATGGCTACACCTTAATTAAAAATAACATCTTCAAGAGGTCCTATTTACAACCCAGTCATACTCATAGGGATGTGATTAAGAATATGTTTTTTTTTTCTGGATATATAACTCAATTTATATGATTATCTAATTATCATAACTCTTCGTGAGATAGTTTATTATTTCCCCTGTTTACTTGCTTGAGCTTTGGAGAGCTTAAACAAAGGTCACCTCAGATGAAAAGTGGCAGCTCCAAGGCCCACATTCTGGTTAAAAGGGGCCTTAAAGTTCAAACTTTTAACTGCTTGATTTCATGTTGCCTCCCAAAGGCTCTACAGCACTTAAAACTTGTGCTTTTGTGAATAGGCATTTGAATTTGGGTATATTATATTTTTCTATAGTTAAATGTAAGCCACTTCAAATCTTGTCAAAGCGGTTTAGTTACAACATTAGTAAAGATATTTGGTTTGATTGGTTTAATATATCTCAAATAACAGTGGATTCAAAAAGATGAAAGGGCTCTCTTCTTTCTCCTCTCTCCACCCCCTCCCCTCCTATATTCCTCCTTCTTCGTCCCTCCCCAGTCTCCCCTCTCCCCCCTCCCCCACCCCCACATGTAATTTGACATATCTAAACAAAACTGACATAAGCAAAGGTGGAAAAAGAAAGGCAGTCAGATTATGAAAAATGCTCCAAATTCATAGACAGAAAAATGAGAAATGTTAAATTGCAAAGCTAAATTACTTTCAAAAATACATTTTAAATTCACATTTTTCTATTTATACTATTAGCACAAATGTGAGTGGTGGAAGACAGCTGGGTAGTAAACAGTTGATTATTCCAAATACAAGCATCAATCCATGGCTAATTCCACACATTTTGTGTCTTTAGGGTTAATAACAGAACTTTCAGGGCTGGCCACGGTGGCTCAGCAGGCAAGAATGCTTGCCTGCCATGCCAGAGGACCCGGGTTCCATTCCTGGTGCCTGCCCATGTGAAAAAAAACAAAAAAAAAACCTTTCAGCCACAATAACTCATAGTATACCTTCTTAAGATAACATTAGGCAATATGACAACTCTCTTGGAATAACTAAAAGTCCTGATTTTTGTTCTTAATGCTTACTTTTCCAGATTTCTTCCTCTGTTGATGATAAATGTTAATAACTATCTAGTAACTTTAAACTTTTATATTTTTATGTGTGCACTTGTCCCAGAAAAACAGCAATATTGTGTGTATACACATACATATATATATATCATGTACATTATTAAAAGTACAAAAGTACAAATTTAGGAATTCAGTTAGGTCTCTACTTTTGAGCAAACCTATAATTACAATTCAGAGAAAGCTAATCACCTATGATCCTCTATGAATTTCCCTGTAGTGCAGTAAGCGCATTAAAATGACTCTTTCTGTTCCCTGCCTACTGGGTTGCTATTGGCAGTGGCTTCATTCCTTTATCAACAGGCACAATGCCAACCTGTATAGCTATTTTTCCACAACCCTACTATTCCCTAGGGACAGAATAGCTCCCTTCTATCAACTATTCAGTCTTAGCAGTTGTAATAAGGCTCCACAGGTGGTAGCCCTAGGGGCTTCTTTTGTAGGTTCACTTAATTCAGCCCATATTTCTAAAGAGTTGTTCACTAAACTCTTAATTACTATTAATTACCCTTTAAAGTCATACATTAACAGCTGGAATCCTGACAGACCAGACGCACCCTGCTTAAAAAGAAAACACAAACGCGGGCAAAAAAAAACAAAGCTAAACCAAAAGTTCAATCTTCTCTTCGCTGCTGAAACTGCTGATCATAGCACAGAAAGTGTGAATTTACATCAGTGATATTCAAACTGCTGAATCAGAAATGATAGATGTTTGCACTAGAATGCAGACCAGTGCTCTGCTTTCTTCACCAAGAAACTCCTGCAACCAAAAAATGTCCACAGAACCAAACTGTAATTATTAATGTAGTTGGATTAACATTCTTAAAATAATTCCTTAATGTACTGGAGATCAGTAGCAGACAATTCATAGACTGCTTTCACAGACCATACTTCGAGTAGCTCTGATTAAACACAATTGAATCTAATTGATTTTGCTTTTTTTTTTTTTTCTTAATGGTGTTGTACCACCTGCACCTATGACCCAGTTGAAGGTCTGTATCATGCTGTGTCTGCATTATAAAGGACATGATTATAAGAAGTGGATTTCTGAAGTGAAAGAAAATGAGAGACAAATGAATTCAGAACTAGAGAAGGAAAAAATCTTTGGACACAAAGGACTGTATTCTTTTGGGTCAGCTCATTACTTAACATTTGAAGTGATGACCTAAGGATTCTTTTATCTGAAGCACAAAGACTGTCACATTAAGGATCAGAAAAGTTTTAAATCTTAAATAAACAGGTGCAGTAACAGGGATAATTAGGGTTCTAATTTTAGTACTTTATGTTAGGTAAGGAAGGTGAAAAGAAAGGATATGGAAGGAACTAAAGCAAAGTAACCAAGAATTTTCCCCATAAAATAAAATATTGAACATTTTCTTTCAAAGGAAATATAAGTTGTGGAATATGTTGCCCTAAACGTACTGAAGCTTCAACAGGAAGAAACTAACTAAAACAAAACATATTCTTCTAAAGCAAATACTATAAAACAAGGAAATGGAAACGAACAAGCTTTTCAAATAAGTATAGACTATTATATCTTTGTATTATTGTTGAATATGAGAAAACAGTCTAATTTCACCAAGGTGCTGTGTGGATTTTAAGCAATATTTAGACCTTAACACTTCATGTGAGATTCAAATTATTGTGTTAGTCATATTTGATTAAAAGTACATTTCTTCATTTGAGTTATTTGCATTTAATGTTATCAAGAATACTAGAGATTACTGAGCAAAAAGCAAGCTAATAATAATAGTTTCCATGTATTGTGCTTTTTCTTTTTAACTAGGCGTTTCAATTTTCTAAAGCTGCCAGAATGCAAGCTTTAGAGATGGATCAGCTTTTAATAAGGGGATTTATTTAGTTTAACTTTTAAAGTTTATACTTCTTCAGAGGAAAGGCAGCTAGCTTTCCTCTGAGCCTCTCTGTTACATGGAAGGCATGTGGCCATGTCTGCTGACCTTCTCTCCAAGCTTCTGGATTCCAACAGCCTTTTCTGAGACGATTCCTCTCTGCATCTCCAAATGTCTGGGCTGAGCTGTGAATGTAAAAACCGGGTACGCTGAGCAGCTTGGGTTGTGCTGCCTTGAGCTTCTGACCTCTTTCTTTTAAGCCTCCAGCTAATTAAATTAACATCATTCATTGCAGAACGCACTTCCCTTAGCCCACTGCAGGTGTAATCAGCCATAGATGAATTTCACATGGTAATGATTCCAGTTCACAGCAAAGAACTAGACACCAACACCTGGCCAAGTTGACACTTGAACCTAACTACCATGCTAGGCATTGGAATAGTTGTGCTGTCTGTTTCAGTCCCTCAAGTTGTTAATAGGTTACATTTATGTGTAATTAATATACATTGCATAAAGTTCAGAATGTTTTGTATGCATTAACTCATTTAGTCTTTAAATCAACTCTCCTATTATTCCTAATAATACATTCTCCTAACTGGAGACACCAAGTTCTTTCTGCAATGTCCTGTCTTATCTGTCTACATCTAAAATCCTTCAAAGAGTTAATTGACAAATGGACCAAATGACTCCTCCCTTATATTACTTCACAGACCACCCTTTTGATTCTAAATCCTTCACCATTTAGAGAGAAACTCAACTTCATGCTTCAGCTATTAAAACATTTTATATTTAGCCACAACCCAGAAATTAACATAGGAATTTCCAGAAGCTGCAGTCAAAAGTTTCTAATATGGCCATGGCTACCTGTGTAGAAAAAAAAAAAAATCTAAATTATACTCCAGTCAATACCTATATAGCTTAAGCAGCTTTAAATTAGTTTAATTCATCTATTGTAGTTTTTCATGGCGTGAATAAACTTAATGTTTATTCCAATAAGCTAATATACTCCATGTTCATTTTTGTTTTTTTAAATAAAAGTTTGCATGTGTATGGTATGTTTAGAAATTTAGAAGCTAAGATTCTAACACTATAAAAAAACCGATGCTTCTTTTATGAAAGAACTGAGACCCCAGGGCTGCAATATTCCCCTTAATATCATTTTTCAGTTCTGCCCTTTATGACATAATTATTCTTAAAAAAAAAAAAAATGAACTCGAGATGCTGAGCCAGTATTTCTGGAGCTTCATGTTAGTGAGCTAATTTCATAAGACTAATGTTTTGATTCAGTAAAATGTAAAGGAATTATTTAAATCAGAGCCTAGAGCAGGAGACGTGAATTGCATCTGCTTGTTCAGTAGTGCCAAACTGATACATTTTTTAATTAGCAGAAGTGAAAATTCAGACCTGGGTCTTATAATTTAATAATAATAATTAAATCACAATATCTGAAATCCAAAGTTAGATCGTTTGCAAAAAAAAAAAAAATCCCCTTTGCTCTGCAAGAGTGATGGAAATGTAACTGTATTACAAAGTAGAATTTCTCTTAATGAGGCATTTCTTCATTACTGAAGAGCAAGAGAGCAGAAAGAAGTGACAACTAAATGTTCTTCTATACTTTAATTATTTGCTCAACACACCCTATCACTTTCCAGGATACAAAGAGCATCTATTTCAAAGGGGATCTCTACAAGTTATAGATTAAATTTTCTTTTAAGTGAATAGCTCTAGATATCATTTTTTGTTATAAAAATCTAATGAAAATTACTTTCTGTTAGAGAAGGTTGTATAAAAGAATTTCTGGCTTATCGGCCTAATTTTGCAACTAATGGCCCTTTGTCTTCCACTTTCATATATTTGGGCATCAGTTCTGTAGAAATAAAGTATGTGGTGATGAGGGAAACAATAATCATTAAGTTTCTGAATAATGCTGAAATTAATTAAAGAGAACTTGTGAAAACACTCCCAATACTTGCTCAACTTTTCTATTTTCTTAAATAATAGCAGTATAAACTGGTAGAGTCTCTATTCCCTACTCCAACTGGTAAATCCTCCTATCTCAATGGACTAAATTTAAAAAAAAAAGGAATCATTGCACATGTATCAGGCATTATACAAGAATTCATGATGGATAAGCATCAGTGTGAGCTAGTTACTTCTCAAAAAGTTATTAGAAAAGTAAGACAAAATAAAAGGTAAATGGCAATTAACAAAAGTACAACCTATGCTCAAGCATAAAAGTCAGTCGCAGAGACAAATGCTATAGAAATTTGAAAACCAAAAAATACCAGTGTGATATATTTCAAAGTGTTAATTGGTGAATGGGGTCTATCAAATTCCTAAAGCAGTACTTCAAGAGGCTTCCATCAAGCAGTGGGAACAACCAAATCAATAGGCTCACCTCTCAATCTTGGGGTTCACCCCTATGAAAGTTATTCAGCAAAGGAGAGGCTGAGCCTAATTGTAATTATGCCTAAGAGTCTCCCCCAAAGAACCTCTTTTGTGCTAAGATGTGGCCTCTCTAAGCCAGCTCAGCAGGTGAACTCACTGCCCTCCCCCCATGTGGGAAATGAGTCCCAGGGGTGTAAATCTCCCTGGCAGTGTGGGTCAGAACTCCCAGGATGAGCCAGGACCGGGCATCATAGGACTGAGAAAGCACTCTTGACGAAAAGGAGGAAGAGAAATGAGGCAAAATAAAGTTTGCATGACTGAGAGATTTCAAACAGAGTTGAGAAGTTATCCTGGATAATATATAATTACATTATATATATAATATAATAATATATATAATATACAATTCTTATACATTATATAGATATCTTTTTTAATTTTTTGTGTATTGGAGTGGTGGGAGGGAAGTACCTGAAACTGATTTTGTTCTTGATTCTCAGACATTGTATAACAATATAAATTTTTGTCAAAAAAAAGTGAAATTTTTTCAATGTGACTGTGTGAATATGAAAAACTTTGTGTCTGATGCTCCTTTTACATAGAGTATGGACAGATGAGTAAAAAATATGGATAAAAATAAATCAATAATGGGGGTATAAATGGTAAAAATAATATTGGATAGATTGCAATACTAGTGGTCAATGACAGGGAGGTGGATATGGGATGCATGAGTTTCTTTTTATTTCTTTTTCTGGAGTGATGTAAATGTACTAAAAATGGTCATGGTCGTCAATACACAACTATTGATGATATTATGAGCCACTGATTTTACACCATATATGAACTGTATGTGTATAAAGATTTGTCAATAAAAATATTTTTAAAAAGAGGCTTCCATCAAATATTCTCAACCCTCATGGTTAATCTTGAATCAGCCTCTGATGAATGAGAAAACAAAATTCACAGAACCTTGATAATATTATGTTCAAAATCTTCTGGTCTAAATGTAACACAGCAAGATTTGGATACATATAGTAAAAGAGGTTGTGTAGAAAGAAAGGAAGAAGGGGAGAAATAACAGAGATGAGGATATGAGATCTAGAAACATGAAATTTCAAAACATGAACAGGCATTCCTTGGCCACCTTTTGGGAGACCTAGATTTCAAGAGAGGTGATGGCCAGCAGGGAAACCTCCCCATGCCTAACCAAGACAACACTGAAAGGATGTGTTCTAGTTTGCTAGCTGCCAGAATCCGACACACCAGAGAAGGACTGGCTTTCAATAAAGGGGATTTATTTAGTTAAAATTTAGTTCTTCAGAGGAAAGGCAGTTAACTTTCAACTGAGATTCTTTCTTACATGGGGAGGCTCAGGGTAATCTCCGCTGGCCTTCTCTCCAGACCTCTGGGTTCCAACAACTTTCCCTGAGGTGATTCCTTTCTGCATCTCCAAAGGCCTGGGCTGAGCTGTCAGTGCTGAGATGAAGTATGCTGAGCTGCTTGGGCTGTGCTACGTAGAGATCTCTCATTTAAGCACCAGCCAATTAAATCAAACAGCATTCATTGCAGCAGGCACGCCTCCTAGCCAACTGCAGATGTAATCAGCAACAGATGAGGTTCACATGCCATTGGCTCATGTCCACAGCAATAGAACTAGGCACCTTCGCCTGCCTAAGTTGACACCTGAATCTAACTACCACAGGATGCCACCAGGTTGAAATCACTGAGTCTGGACAATGATGATGCACTTAGTTCACATGGCCCCTAATACACTGATGTGGTGGGAAATAGTTGTGGAAGACTTCCAGAAAAGGACAGGACTTAAACTGGTCCTGAATGATGCCAACACAGCTTTAGAAGCAGGTACATTCAAGGTAACTATGGACTAAGTAGAAACAAAGGGCTAAGACTAGAATTTATATGTAAAGGAAGAGTTTCATGTATGTTATAGATTCAAAGAAAGGAATAAAGGGCAAACTTCTAAAATCTCATCCCTAAAATAATGGAGGGACATTCTAAGGAAATACTCAGTGCTAAGAATTCACTTTATCTTACGGAGTTAATAGAAACAGAACGGTAAAAAAGATTTGGTGAGTTTTAAGTCCAGTTTTGTATTTGTACCTGGTATGTGATTCCTGCTTAGAGTCCTTGATCTGTAGGCATTGACTGTAGCTTGATGTGAATAAAGAAGCCTGAAGGCGATTCCTACTTTGCTAAATAGCAGACTAAGATTTAAATGTTAGCTTACATGGTAACTTGAAATAAATGTGGGTAAAGTTAGTAACCTGGTCATACACTTGTCCTTGCATTAATTGTGTGCAGTTTAAAGAGTCAATTACATTATTCTCTGTCTTCTCATGTCTGTGATTGTATGCTAAGCTTACAGGACACTTTCAAGAAAAAGTGCTTTAAAAAAATAAGTGGTCAGAGGTATGATGAATAGACATTCCTAAGTCAAATAATTTTTGGATGGTTTGCTATGTAATTTTAAAACACATTTTGTATAAATATAGACATATAAATATTTGCATGAATGTGTTTGTACAAAGGCATATATACACACACAGTGTTTTTAAGTTGAAATATACACATCATTTCTTAAGTTATTCTAACTAAAACTCATTGTATTTTCCTCACTGTTAAAAAAATTTATGTTGGTTCATTATCCTGATAAATGCCTTGGCTAGTAAAAAAAGTTGTTTCTGAATTTACTGCTGCATAATGATGCCTATACCTGTTTTTCTCTTTCTCAAAAGATTGCTCACCTCAGCACCTCTGTCAAGTTTCACTGTCCCTTTTATAACAATGGCATTATGAAGAGGAAAAGGAAAACCATTAACATAACTCCATGTTACTCAGATTTTCAAGTCAATCTTTCAGCTTAACAATGTTTTCCCCACAGAAGAAGTAAGAAGAATTGCTGACGCAGTGCTTGATTCTAGTGATAATCTTGAACACTTCCCTCTAATCAAAGTAGTATGGGAGACTCAAGAAGGCCGATGAGTTTTTCCATAACCTTACAGTAATATCTGTGAAGCTAAACAGAGTAAAATAGGGAGATGAAAATGAACAGTTTTCCACTAAATAGCCAAAAGAGTAAGGGAGGTGTTTCAGTTCGCTAAAGCTGCTGGAATGCAATATACCAAAATGGGTTGTCTTTTTAAATGGGATTTATTAGGTTACAAATTTACAGTTCTAAGGCCATGAAAAAGTCCAAATTGAGGCATCCTGAGAGATATCTTAGCTCTGAAGAAGGCCAATGGCATCCAGGTTTCCTCTGTCACATGGTAAAGCATATGACTGGCATCTGTTGACCCTTTACTCCAAAGGACTCTGGGCTTCTATGGGTCCTTGCTTGTTTCTCCCCAGAATGCCTCTCTAAGCTCTCCATGTCCTGGAAGTCTTCTCTTTGCATCTCTGGGGCAATTCTCCTTATATACGTCCTTTACTTGGTTTCATCTCTCTGGGCTCTGAGCTCTCTCCAAAATGTCTCAGTGTTTTTTTCTCTCTCAGGTTCACCAGGAACATTTTCTTTCAGGGCACACATAGAAACTCTTAAATCTTTCATCTGTCACTTAAGCTGCAAATTTAAAGACTTCAGGTCATTCCTCTCTTTTTTTTGTATGCTGTATAGTGGGGTCACATTTCATTCTTTTTCTACATGAGTATCCCATTATTGCAGCACCATTTGTTGAATTTTTTGTTTTTTGTTTGTTTGTGGAAGTGCATGGGCTGGCACCCTTTTCTTTTATAACTGTATTCCAGCAAATCTAGGAAAAACTGTACAATATCGTTATACCTTTAAACTCCAAAAACTCTGTTAAGGTGTCAAAAACACTGTCATCCAAAGTCTTGCCTCATATAAATGTATGATTAGCAGAAGCAAACGGTGATATTTTTTGTATCTCTATTGCCAACTCACTGTCAGTACCATCTTGACTATTGGCCAATAGTCATTAATGCCTTTTAATTTAACCAGAGAAGAAAAACAATTGCAAAAGAATAAAAACATTTTTAAGATTCTGTTTCTCAAGAACCACTCCACTCTTGGTACCAAAACTGTATTGGTTGGGGTTCTCTAGGTAAACAGAGTCATTAGAAGAAATCTGTAAACAGTGTGATTTTATAAAAGTGTCTCATGCAACTGTGGTGATGCATGAGTCCAACTCCATAGGGTAGGTGGGAAGCTGGAACTCTAATGAAGCTCTTCAATGAATTCCCCAGTAGAGGATGTCTGGCTGAAGTAGAGATGAAAGTTCAGTTTCCTGACAGCTGAAGTCATCACCTTTCCCTTAAAAGCCTTCAACTGATTGGATTAAGTGTCTCTCATTGTGGAAGACACTCCCCTTAGTTCACTGTGGATGTAATCAACCACAGATGCATCAACTGACTGATGACTTAAGTCTACAAAGTGTCCTTGCAGTAACAGGCCACTGATTGCTTGACCAGACAACTTGGGCATCATCATCTGGCCAAGATGACACAAGGACCTAGTCATAATGGGAGGATTATTTGGAAGAGACGTGGGGAAGGAGACAGTTACAGAAGGATCAGAACAGTGACTATTCAGAACAGAAGTTATTAACATGGGAAGCTCTGACAAAAATGTTATCCTTCACTTCATGCATTAGAACCAGATCCTGGACCTTGGAAAACATATCTTGATACAGCCATGCACTGAGATCGGTTAGTAGTTACCATCCCAGCACTGTCTATTGATACACAAATTCTTAACCATCATCTGAACCTTTAACTGTAATACAGAGAAATGTGCAAAAGCTAGAAGTGTACAGTTTTATAATTTCACACACTGAACACCCTTTATAAGAAGAACTGAAATGTCTATAGTCCCTAGATTGAGAAATCTGAACTATATAGTATCAAGAATGGATGCCATGATGTTAATTAGGAAGTTTTAGAACAAACTAATTGAAAGATGATAACGCCTTGTCTGTTTTGGATTAGTGAAGATAATTAGTACTAATACTTTTAAAATATGAAAATAGAAATATAGGAATGTTTGCTGATAATTTAGATGGCAGATAAGAAAGAAAGTAATTAATGATGGCTCCAAAGTCCTAAAACACTGAAAGCATGTGTTTATCATTACCTGAGATAAAAGAAAGCTGAAGGAGAAGGAGGTATAGAAGAAGAAAGTTTAAGAGTCCAGTTTGGACTAGGTTAAATAAAAGATGCCTACATGGAATCCAACTGAATATTTTTAAAAGGCAGTTGTTGATATAGGTTTAGAGTTCAAGGGGAAGTCTGGGTTGGATACCTAAATAAGAAATATTGAGGATATTGATGGTGTTTAAGAAATAATATTAGTTAATATTCCAAGATCATAGGTGTAGATAAAAAAGAAACGAGGTACAGGGTCTAAGCTCTGGGATCAAAATAACATTAAAAAAATGTCAGAAAATGAGGAGGAGGACCCACCACAAAAGAGAGAGGCAGTGTGCTCAGAGGAGAAGCAGGAGAGAGAACAGATTTGGAGAGAAGTAATGGAAGTATTTCAATGATGAACAGTGAGATTGGCTATCAGATAATCAGGTAATATGAGGACTAAGAACTGACTAATGCCCTTGACAATAAAGAGGTGATGGTTTACTGATGCAGTTCCCGCAGAGTGGCTGGGAGAAAACCATTATTAGAGTTAGTTTAGCATAAATTTGGAGGGAGAAAGACTGGGTCAGTTTACCATAAGGGCTGTTCTCAACCATAGGGCTGGATTCCAAGCAAGGTCAAATGGAAAGTAAACTGAAATATTAGTTTAACCAAGTGCCTAGACTATCAGCACAACTAGCAGACTGGGGACCTTCTAAATCCTCTCCTTCAGAAAAACAATTCTGGAAAGATTGTCAGAATAAACATTTTCACAACTCTGTATTTTAAACATGTGCAGAAATGTGCAGGGTGTTTCTTCAGTTAGAACATGCAGATCGTGGTAAGAACAGTGAGCTTTGTGATGTTATATATCCATAGGGTGACAAAAACGTTTAAAAATCGGAGAATGAAATATCCACAGAGATTTTTAAAAAGTTTTTTTACATATACCCGGAAATCTACAAGGACAGACGAATGTTTAGGGCGTGTGCACGCACATAGCTGTGCGCATGCTCAGGAAAGCCCGATGGCCGTAAGTCCTCCTTCTGTTCTCACTCTGGCTGATTTCAAGGTTCTGTACAAGCAGGAAGACAAAGCTAAGTTAGACTTGTAAACTGCTTGGCTAAATGGTGATGGCTGCTCTAATATACACACACAACCTCCTGGCAAAGATTTGGAAATCGTAGTTCTAGCTATTTAAGGAAATTTCCATCTAAATATTAGTTCAACACTAAAGCAAATAAGTGGAAATTTCAGAGGCCGCACACAAAGAACACTGACTTCACAGATTTACTTCAAAAAGTCATGAAGCAAACAAAAAGTGGTAACAAATATCCATAACAGCAAGACCTAGAAAGACAGGGGAGGGGAGCACATTCTTATTTACAGACACATTCTATTAATTCAGATATCAAGTTTCCAACAAAAAATATGAGACATGTAAAGAATTAAGAAAACAGGAATAATTTTAAAACAATCTGTATAGACTATATCTTAAAAGTCCCCATGTTGAAGTTATTAGAGAAATACTTTAAATTAGGTATTTAAATATGTCCAAAGAATTAAATAAAGACATATATAAAAAAACAAAATGAATACATAAGATGCTGTCTCAACAGAGTAATAAAAAAGTGAAAGAAATTATAAAAATAACAAAAAAATTTAGTACATCAACCAAGATACAAGCAAATATTGTACTAGAGACCAAGCAAGACATTTTTTAAAGAAAGAAGGTACAACCAATAAACAGGACATATTTACAAACATATATGTACCTAACAATAGCACCACAACATGCCACAGAACACATTAAGCAAAAACTGACAGAATTGAAGGGAGAAACATAATTCAACCAGAATAATTGGAGACTCCAATATCTATTTTCAATAATGGATAAAACAGTAGACATAAGATAGACAAGGAAATAGAGGACTTGAATAACACCGTAAACCAGCTAACCTAACAGACAGACATAGAACAATTCCCCCAATAATAGGAGAATATGCATTTTTCTCAGGTGCTGCTGCGGCATTCACCAGGATAGACTGTATCTTAGGTGACAATTCATAATCTCATTAAACTTAATATGAAATCATATAAAATGTGTTCAAACTACAATAGAAAAAACTTAGAAATAAATAATGTAAGGAATTTGTGAAATCCAGAAATACTGGATATTAAGCAACACATTTCTAAATAAATAATGAGTCAAAGAAGAAAACACAACAGAAATTAGATACTTTGAGATGAATAAAAAAAAAAAAACCAAAACTTGTGAAACGCTGCAAAAGCAGTACTCAGAGGAAAACTGATGGATATACATATCTGTCTTACAAAAGAAGAAAATGCTTAAATTAATAACCTAACATTTCACCATTAAAAAACTAGAAAATAAGGCAAACTAACCAAAAAATTATGAATGAAAGAACAAAGATTAGTATGAACATAAAGGAAATCAAGAACTAGAAAAATAATACAGAAAATCAATGAAAGCAAAAATTGGTTCTTTGGAAAAAAAATCAAGAAAATTGACAATGTTCTTGCTATATGTCTAAGAAAATAGGAGCGAAAGCTCAAATTACTGAAATCAGAATTGAAAGCTGTGAAAACAGTATCTACATTAGAGAAAATAAAAGGTTGGTAAGTGAATACATGAACAATTGTTTTCTAGTAAATTAGATTTGTAGATGAAGTGGGAAAATTCCTAGAAACACACCAACTACTTAAACTAATTCAAGAAGAAATAGAAAATGTGAATGGATGCACATAAGGTAAAAATACTGAATTAGAAAGCTGAAGATTTCCCATAATGGAGAGCCTAGGTGAAGAATTTTTCCTTTCTGGATAATTCTACCACACATTTAAAGAAGAATTGATGCCAACTGTACACAATCTCTTATAAAAAGTAGAAAGGAGGGATCACTTCCTAACTCATTTTATGAGATGAGTATCATATGGATACAAAAAAACGAAGTGTAGAAGAAAAATACATACAAAAAAAACTCATGTGCTTACATACAAAAATCCTTAACAAAATATTAGCAAACTGAATCCAGCAACATATAAAAAAGGATTCTACAACATGGCATCATGAGATTTATTTGAGAAACATAAGTTTGTTTGAATATATAAAATCATACAATGCAACACACCATATATTAATAGATAAAAAGAAAAAAAAACCTCTTATCATTGCAAAAAGACTCAGAAAAAGAATTTAACAAAACCCAGGACCTTTTCATTATTAAAACACACACACACACACACATAACTAGGAATAAAAGGGAATTTCTCCAACAATGAAGGTCCCTTTATCAGGTTGGAGAAACCTTTTTCATATATGTCTTCATTTAATTCTTTGAACATATTTAAACACATAATTTAAAGTATTTCTCTAATAACTTCAACATGGGGACTTTTAAGATATAGTCTATATTGACTGTTTTAAAATTATTCCTATGTTTTCTTAATTCTTTATACGTCTTAAATTTTTTTGCTGAAAACTTGCTATCTTAATAGAATGTGTCTGTAAATGAGACAAACAAAATACTTAATGATGAAAAAATGAAAGCATTCCCTTAAGAACAGGAATAAGAAAAAGATATCTGCTCACAACACTTCTATTTAAGATTATACTAGATATTAAAGCCATGGCAGTGAGGCAAGAAAATAAATAAAAAGCATCCAGATCAGAAAATAATGAACAGAATTATCTCCATTAGAAAATGGCATCATCTTGTATATAGAAAATCCTAAGGGAATACAATAGAAAAGAAAAAAAAAAAACAGTTAATGAGTTCAGCGAGGTTAGAGTATATAAGACTAATCTGAAAAAATCAATTCTATTTCTATACACTAGCAATGAAGAATCCAAAAATGAAATTAAGAAAACAGTACCATTTATAATAGCTAACAGGATAAAATACTTAGGGATAAATTTAACAAAATACATGCAAATTTGTACACTGAAAACTACCAAATATTATTGAAAAATATAAAGAAAAATAAATGGAAAGCCATCCCATATTCATGGTTTGGAAAAGTTAATATTAAGATGACAATACTGCCCATAGTGACCTAATAATTCAATACAATTGCTGTCAAAATCCCAGCTCCCATGTTTGCATAAATAGACAGGCTGATCCGAACTTTCATATGGAGAGGCAAGGGATCCCAAACAGCCAAATCAAACTTAAGAAGAACTAACTTGTAGAACTCACGAATCCCAATTTCAAAACTTAATACAAAGCTACAGGAATCAAGGCTGTGTAGTTCTAGCATAACAGTAGACATACAGATTAACAGAACAGAAATAATGTCCAGAAATAAACCTATTGTCAAATGATTTTATCCAGTGTTGCCAAAAATAATAATAGACGACATTAACAATGTTGGTGAGGATATAAAGTAATTGGAAGCCACATACATCGATGGTGGGAATGCAGATTGGTGCAGTCTCTTAGGAAATCGGTTTCGCAGTCCTCCAAAAAGGTAAACATAAAGTTAACATGTAACCCAGCAATTCCACCCTTAGGTATCTACTCAAGAGAACTGAAGATACGTCCATACAAAAATATCTGCACACATGTTTATTACAGCCTTATTCATAATAGCCAAAAAGTGGAAACAACACAAATGTACATGCAAAGCAATATTATACAGTCATAAAAATCAAGTACTGATGCAACATCGATAACCCTTAAAAAACATGCTATATGGAAGAAACCCAAATTGGTTTTAGTCCCTTCAACCTCAACCCCTGCTAGCTCCTGGCAACTAAGTAAGTACTTGCTGTCTCTATGGATTGGCCTATTTTGGACATTTCATACAAATTAAATGATACAATACATGGTCTCTTGAGTCTCAGCATATATGCTAACCTTTGTTTGGCTCATGGTGTTTTTAAGTAAATACTAGACTAGTGCTGACTGAACAAAATGAGGCAAACACAGAACCCTGTGGCATGATTTTCATCCACTCAACTATCAATTTCCTTCCTTTAAAACATTTTAAGTATTTAACCAGTGGCAAATCTAGTACATTTTGCTGTGTTTCAGGATATATATTTTCCCTTCAATATGTCAACTAAAGTCTTATAACTGCCATCTGTCTTTCCAACCCCACTGTATCTTCAAAACAGTCTTGTCTGCTCTAGTTTCTGAGTTCTTGCTCACAGTGCCCCCTCTTCACTTCCTCTGCTTTTCCTTGTGGATTTCTATACACCTTCAGGGAAGCCATCCCTTTCTCTCAAGACAAGGTTGGCTATTCTTATCATATATGGACATAAGCCAATTATTTTTTTTTCTATCAAGAGTGCACACAGTTTTCCAAGCATTTTTCTAATCATCTACCATTTTAGAATGGTAGGCACATTTGAACACATGCTTATTCTCCACAATCATAGCATTAAAACCTCATACAGTGATTTCACAGAGTAAATGGCCATCAAAAATGAATCCAGCCAGTTATTTAGGAAAACAATGGATAGAATTGCTATCCTATAGTGCCGGGTTTGAAAATAATCCACCATATTATATTTAGGCAATGAAAATATTAGTTATGCATGACTTTGTATAGGTAAAAATGATATAAATATATATTTTACTTTTGTGGGCAAAAGAAGTCTGTATATTATTCCACAATCTGACCTTTACTCAGTTATTGAACATTTTATCTCATTATTTCTCTCACATGTATCATCTGCCATGGGAAAGAAACAATTTTCCTTTCTGAAATCATGGCACTCATAATACTGGTTTGCATTTTTCATTAGCTGCTTATTTTTCACTATGCATGCTTAGTATTATTACCAAATATCATTTAACTCTCATGTTATTAAAGTGTATGTCTGATACAAAGTATAGATTAAAATAGCGTTTGCATATTGTTTATATTCATAGACTACAGATAGTATTTAGCACGTTTCATTATCTAATTGCAATTTTAAAAATCTATGAAATGGTATACACATCTTTCTTTAATTTTCCCCTATATATATATAATTATATATATATATAATTCACAAAATTGTGTATAAATACACAATTTTATTGGCAATAAGAGTTATCAAATTCACTAAGGTTACTATTTCCGAATTCTATATAAATGCCGCATTTTGCTGAATTGTATTAAAAAAACAACAGTATTGCTTTTCTGAAAACATTATTTCATGCCACTTTACTTTCAGATGGAAAACTAAAATTGCATAAAACAATTTGTTGAAAACCCTCCTCACTTATTTATGCTGGTTATTCTTAACATATATATTGCTATAACTAGGATATTAACCTATAAGAAATTAATATTTGGTCATAGTTTTATATATAGGTCAAAGCAGCTATTTTTATGTTGCTTCTATTTTCTGTTCATCATAAACTATAGTATAATTTGAAATCGTAACTAGTCTACAAAACACACAGGTGAAATATATACCTTTATACGTTTATAATAGCAAGCTATATTTGTATAGTAAGTTGCACACAATATGCATTAATATGTGAACACAGGCGATTCTAGAACCCAGATTCTTCATGTGATGCTTTATATAGTCCTGGGACTTTGAAAAAGTGACTCAGTCATATGTCTAACTTCAGGTTTTTACAGCATCACAGATTACTGTGATGATTTTGAAAAATCATTAGACTTGCAAAGAGCATTTGATATTACGAACAGGCTGTCTCCAAGAAAATAAACTCATCCCTCTGTCAGACTGTCTACTTTCAGACATGTCATTATGCTTTAACTGTTGGAAATAGAAATGGCATTTATGCTTTCACTTCACCATCACCTAGTTCAAAGTCTTCAGTCTACTGAATTGCAGGTGCATTAAATGTTTTAGGAAGGTGACACTATTTGTATGCCTTGATTTGAGAACAGATTATCTGTGGGATAGTTGTTGTGGAGTTTTAGCTGCTATTCTTGGAAATTTCACTGGGTTTCTAAAAATTGTCTGAGAAAGAATGCCTTAGCTGATGCCTATTCTTCTAACCAGGGTAGGACTGAGTAAATAAAGCCTACTGTATAAATATTCTATATAGTAACTTCTAAACTCAAAATAGTTATAGTAATGACCCCAAAGCTATCATTTATTGAAAAAATTATTCAACAAACTCTTTATAATTTTTAATATGCAAAGCAGCCATGTGAGGTAAGTATTATTAATACACTTAATTTCCAAAAGAAACGATAGTCAAAAGGCTAAGAAATTTCTTAATGTTCATTTTTAAGATGTGCAGTATGGATAGGCTATGGATGGAGCCAGGATTTAAAGCCGTCTTCATGATTTCAAACCCACAGTTATCTACCATGATGTGTACTGATTGTTTTGATTCTTCTTTCCTTCAGCTGCAAGCAGCTCTCACTTGAAGAATACGATTTCAACCCTCAGTGTTACATTGTGGAGGTTTTAGAGCGATGTCTTATTTGCTCTGTTTTTCTATCACTTACTTGTTAGAAATTCTCTGTGATTACTTGTTAGAACAGGGACAGTTTAAGGGAATAGACCATAGGATTGGACAAGTGATTAAATTATAGTGATCAATAGCAAGATTAGATGTCTTGGATAATGGTGGTTTCTCAAAAGAAAACAAAACATTTCCACTGGAGGGGTGTTTCAGTGAAATAATATATGTGTTTGGTGTTGTGCTGTATGACATGCAGGAGAAACATTCTCATGCATATTTGGAATGTTTCCAGTTCTTAGGATTGGGTTCTAGACTAGAAATATGGATAATCTGTAGGGATATTAAAGCCTAGGGAATAGATGGGATATTTTGATGTGAAAAATGTTAAATAATTATAGATTACATAATAGGTGTAAATGATTACATAATCGGTGAAAAGAGAACGATAAGACAGAAAAGAAGGAACTATAAATCAGGGGTTAAACAAAAGTAGAAGAGATGTTCAAGAAGATCACCGATGGTGACTAAAAATGAGTCATTTTTAATTTGGCTGTTTGGATGTCCCACAAAGGGGAACCCTTAAGTGGAGCAGTAAAGGGAGTCACATTGCAGAGGATAAAGGATAAGGAGGGATGATATCAGATGATGTCAATGATGATGATGATGAAGACGATGACGAGGATGAAGATTTAGCACTTGACTTTATACAATACACTTTCTTTGGTGCTTAACAGTCATTATCTTAGTTACTAGTAATAGCAATCCTATAACTAGATGGTAATAGTCATGTCTGAACACTAATTCTGGTGCCTCTATGTGATTCTAAAATATCCTGATCTTCTCCCATCATTAGTTGTCTCACCTATATTGTAATTAGTTGTTTAGGATTTTCTCCCACTCATGGTCCATGAAAGCAGTGATTGAGACTCTTCTGTCCATTATTATATTCCTATCGCATAGCATAACACCAGGTTTAGAAAAGTGATCAGAAATGTTTTTTCTTTTATTCCAGGAACCTAGAAGTGGACTATGAATCAAGAAGACTTGAAATGGTCCGTTACCAGAATTTGCCTGTTGGAAATAGTTTAGTCTAGTGGTTCATATAAAGTCCAAAAAATACAAAAAATACCTAATGTATTGAATGGTTTCAAGTCCATGTTGGGGCCTTCTGCATTTTAAATAAGTTTCCAAGTGCTGATGTTAATACTTGTCTGTGCATTAGCCATGGAGTATCAAGGGCTGAGTCCATGATTCTCCACCTTTGTAAGGTATAACCAAATACCTGCATGCCCTGAACTAGTCCAGCTAAACTTAGCTACTGTTTTCCCTGTAGCCACAAAATCCCTGAGCTAAAAGTTTAAAAATTGCCACAGGACTCAGGATCACTCCCCATTACTGTTTCATGTGTTCTCACTACTTTGTTCGTGGCTCCACCTTTCTTGGATTTAACCATCACCTTGCAGGCCTCCTAGCATTTATGATTTTCTGGTTTTTGTGGTTTTTCTTCCTTAGCTCATTATAATCCATTTAAGTTTTCCCACAGTTTTGCCAAAAACTCCATGGGCTTAAATTTTGAAAGTTTCTTTCATTACTCTTTTTGAAGTCCTAAGAATCCCTCCAAGTGCTATGTATTTCCATAAGGTCCCACAAAACCTGTTTTCCATACTTCTCTACCTAGAAATGTCTTTATCTACCTCACTTGACTCTGTGAAAAATTTCCTTGGATTCGCATATCCCATATTTATGGCCTGCATTTTATCTCTAGCTGCCAATTACTGTAGAATTGTATTTGGTTAATTTATATTATATTTTCTTTGATCTTCTCATAGAATAAAATTGATGAATGTAAAAAGACATTGGCAGAGATACAAATTCCCCCTTCTGGGCTTACAGTGTTATCTTCCAACGTTGAACATGGCTATGTAGCTTAGTTGCTTATAGCGTATCTATTACAAACTGCGTCATTGCCCTGCATTTTAAAATACTATCACATATTTCTTTACCTTCTACTTATTCAAAGTAAATCTCTGCACTGTGATCGTATTGCCTCTTCTCGTAATCTTTTCTCATAACTCAATTTACTCTATACTTAAACATTTGTGGTTCTTTAATCCCAGCCTACCTGCTGTCAATGTGCAATTTTTTAATCTCAAAAACAGCATTCAAGGTCTAACCTTGCTACAGGATAATCACCTTCATGACATTACAAATATCACTGCCCATCTTGACAGCCATCTCATCGGGTCAGAGCAATTTAATTTCTTTACTGCTCTCGTATGAAGGTTACTTAGGCCTTATTGATTTATATAATACATTTTGTGAGGGGAAGCTATAGCCCCTATTCAGACACCTTATTTGCTAGAATGATCTTCTAGACCATGGACGCTAAGTTTCATGTAAGAAAGTCACAGATCAAATTGACCAAACTGATGAATACTGAAGGCCATAAAATATTGAGGAAACTAGAAAATATTATATTTCTTTCTAATGGCTGTTTGAATCTCACAATGCCAGAAAATACACCCAACACTATTATCATATAGAATACCAAATCCCCTCAGTAGATCTGCGTGCACATTAACAAACAAAAGCGTTGACAGAAACCAGGATTTTCACAACAGTTTAGTAAATGCTGAGAACTACAGGGAAATGAAAACAACTACACTAGTCCCCTGTGAGCTGACAATCTAGAAAGGGGTTAGATGATTTTTATTCCTATACTCGTGTGTATAGGAATATACACACCGATAACTAAATATACCGATAACTAAAATGTATGGATTTCAGAATCTTCATCATTAACACAACCATGTAATTTCTTGAAAAAATCTAGAATTTTATAACCAAAACTAATGTAGAAATCCTCAGCTGGATAAAAAATTGGGATCAAAGGATGGTTCCAAAGCCCCCAAACTAATCCAAAAAAAAAAAAGAGAGAGGAAGGTATTAGAAACTGTCTTCTGGGATGCAGTATAGTTACTGTTTAAGAAAGTAATTTCAATCAAAAGTCAATTAAGTAATTATTATGGATTGAAAATTTCAATGCCAACCCAGATACCCTTTCTTTTACTAAATTTTATTCATGGACTTCAATATTCATCAATTTTGGCATTGACCAAAGTGAGTGACTTTCTTATATGAAACTTAGCATGGATGATCTAGAACAGAATTCTAGCAGATTAAGCACTCTGATTCCCTATCTGTTTAATCCCAGGCATGGTCAATCTGAACCGGTTCCTCTGCTCCACGTGAATGGTTTTTGGTATAAAAGTCAAAGACACGTATAGATGTAATGAAAAGATATAATGCAGCAAGAAGAGACAGCTTACACAAAGTAGTACATATTATCTCCTGCTGCTATAGCCAGCAGCGTTCCAAGAGAAATCCACCTTTCATTTTCACCACCTTCTTTCTTGGATATTGCCTCAAGCTAGGAGAAAGAACTTTCATAAATAAAAGAAGAATGTTACTTGTTATTCATTAAGAAGCAACAAATTGGGTAAGCTTTGAGACAGCTAAGACAACACATTGTTAAATAAAGGAAGAGACAAAGTCAGTGATATTGACAATTTCAATAACTATCTAGTGATAATAAGAAATCAGAATAGCTTTTATAGAACTAAAATGAAGAATGGAAATAACCTGCAAACAAACAAACAAAAATGAATAAACATTTCCTCATTTATCTGGGCATTTAGGGATGAAATTATTTTTACTTTGCAAAGTTTTCAATTCCTTATTTCTGTTTTTCATTTTACTTCACAGATACAGAAGCACAGCCTTGTTGAAAAATGTATATAAACACATACAGGTAATGATCTCAAAAGAGCGAATCAAGAATTGCATATTTTATTTGGAAAAGAAATACAATAAATCTCAACAAGTTATATCCAGAATCGTCTAGGTAATATGGAATCTTATTCTAATAAGCTGCTAGTGACAAATAATAAAATATGTAGGGCTATCATTGATTGCAGTAGTCCTTTTGAAAAATTACTGAATTTTTACTAAGAATAAATTCCAGTATACCCCTGTGTGTTTGTATATTTTACCTTCAACAACACAGGAAAAATAACTACTCTCATCACTCAGGCAGTCTCAGTCGATACAAAAAAATTTTCTTCTTTAGTCTCCAAACTAGTTATCTATATTAAATAATACAACCTAGGATGCAAGATAGAATATTTTATGAATGTGTCAAGATTCCCAAAGTTTTTTTAATCTTTAACAAATTTCAATACAAATATGATATGTCAAAATGGAGGAGAAATATAAATTCAGATTGTAGTACTTTTCAAAAATAGAGTGAATCCCTCTTTACAGTGGGATGATTATTTGTATAAAGATATTGATTTCTTTAAATTATAAAGCAGTGCTTAGGGCAGTAGATTTTTTATATATCCTAAGGTTGCAATTGTATGGATGTCTGCTTTAAAACAACTTTACAGCATGGACCTAATTGTTAAAACAATTTTCAGTCTGGCTTTATGCCCATTAGGATACACTGTCATATAATAAATTGTCATTCTCTTGGTTTTCTGGTGTAATTGCTATCTATATCCAAAGATACTGAGAGAAATCTTTCTGATATTTCTCAGCCAGTAAGTAGGACTTTCAGTTCAGGTAAGATTTTTATTAACAGTTCATAGGTTTTTTTTTTTTTTTTATAAAGGATAGTATAGCCCCTGCTGGTACTTCTACATTAAAACCAAATCTTATTTTATTCTTTGTCTGATTTCCAAGTGGGAAATCCAAACTCCAAGTTCTAAAGACACTTCATACCAAAAGGCTGTCTTAATATAAGTATTTTTGAATTCCCATGGTAACTCATATAGCCAAGCAATACAAATTTAAAAATAAGAAGGACCAGTTTTCATCCTAGCCTTCCATACCTCTATTGCCCTTTTTTTCCAGAGGCAAATGCTTGTAGTTATTTATATTTTCATGTCTCATGGTTACTTTTTTTTTGGCATGGACTGGCTCTGGGAATTGAACCCAGGTCTCCTGCATGGCAGGTGAGAACTCTGCCACTGAGCCACCACTGCCCACCCAAAAAGTGTTACCTTTTAGACACTAGATAATATGTTTATCCTTTTCTTTCTTTTTACAATCTCTATTTATTCCTGCTATGAGAAATGAGGATTTAGCTTCTTATATTCCACTTTACCTCCCTTCTACCTCCTGTCAATTTTTGAGAAATTTTGATATATTTCATTTCTCTATTTATAAAACTGGTGAAGTGGAATAAATTTATAATTCCATTTACTTTGCTGACAACTTTAAGTAGTATGTCTCCAATCCTTTTATGAATTATAACAGTTATCTCTAGTTATTCCTTCCACTGTTCCTTCCAACTTTGACGTATTAGTTATACCATTTTTAATGTTGTCAACATTGATAACACACATATTTTTCTTTTGCAACATGACTATATGTCCTTTCTTTTGGCTACAGATTGACTATAAGAGTTGAAAATAAACAGAATTAATTAATATTACTATATAATTTTTGGTCATTATAAAGCTGAATGGTTATTAGGATTATAGTTCCTTTTTCTCTGAGTCTAAAATGACGTGAGCCTTGACAATTGAAAGAAAAGGTTCCTGGACTTATAAACAGATTACCTATCAACACTGCAGTAGTTACTTAAATTCAAGCCATTTTTGTTTTGGTTTTTATTTATATCATTACTTTCCTGTACATTTTTTCTTAACTTTATAATAGCTCTTTTGTTTTCTTGTTGACAAATGAATAATAGGTCTTCATCAGACCTTCAAAATTATTCTGCTCTCAAGCAATCATTTTTTGGCAACAACCCCTCTTTTTCCTAACCTTTTAATTGAGTAGGCACCATTTCCTCACTTGTCACGTGAACAGTTGTGATACTTTGAGTTCCCTTTATTGCACTTCCAAATATGGAATAGTTTCTGAAAACCAAATATTTTTCTTCTTTTCTCTATAGATTTTCTAGAGTATAAAGAAATATTTCCCCAGAAAGTAGGATGGATAATTAATTTTCTTATTCCTTGAAATGCCTTTATTTTATCTTTACATTTGATTGCATGCCTGAATATATAAATTTAGATTTAAGTTCCCCTAAAATATTGAAGATATTACTCCCATTGTGTTCTGAAAGCTTACGTGGAATATTTTTATTCCTCTGAGTTTTATTATTCTTTCTAGATTTTTTTTCATTCATTTTTGGTGTTTGCAACTCTTCTCATGATAGATATTGATATGATTTTTAGATTGCCTGAATCTAAAAATGCATGGCTTTCTTTAGGCGTTGTAAATTTCCTTGGTTATTTCTGTAATTTTCCTTATCCCTTTGTTCTTTTTTCCCCCTATTCTTTCTTTCTGGAAGTACTATAATCTTAAATTATTGGAAATAATTTTTCAAATCTTTGCAACTTTATCAGTGTTCTAGGAAATTCTTTAGACCTTAACTTTCCACCCATATCTTAATAAAAATGGAGTTTTAAAAAAAAGTTTAACTCATTTGTGCAATTTCTCTATCTCTTACTTTATTATTTTTTTATTATGGATGAAATACTATCTCCAATTTCCCTTTATTAAAAATCAGATTGTTTTGTTTAATTTCTCATGTGCCTTGATTACCATAGTAATCTTATATTCCTAAAGGAAAGCGTTGATAAACTAATGTAAGTGCTCTGATCTTCCTTATGAAATGTATTAATTAACAGACTAACTTAACACTCTATAAAAGAAAGACAGTAAATATGACAAGTAAATAAAGATCTTGACTTTGAAGTGAGATAGCCTTGAGCATCTGTCCTCACTCTTCTACTTGCCAGCTATGTAAACTTCGGATATTCTCATAAACTTTGCAAGACTTGCTCATGTATAAAATTAGATTAAGAGTGTTTGATATCTATATTTATACTGAGAATTGGATAATATAATGAAAAGTAAAGTTAGGCAGATTCTAGGTGCTCAGTAAATTTTTTTCACTATGATCTCTTCAGCTTGAGTTTTCCTCCAAAGATGCTGATTTTAACACCTTCAGTTTTATATCTGTAAGTTACCTACCCTAAAAATAATACTTTAGCTTTCATCTTTCTCTAGATGTTTATAAGGAAAATATTTAATAGCAAAACTTCATTGTGATGAATTCTGCCACATATCGAGAGATTTCCCACACAAGCCTGTTCTTCTGCTGAATTTGCCTCGCTTGCCTCCTCTTCAGCAATAGGGAAATACCCACAGCTGACAATTTATGAAGGAGTAAGTGGATCCTAATTTGGGACATGTCATGGATACAATGTATACATCTGTGAAAATAAACTAGATTGTGCTATTGTAACATATGAGCCACGAATCTGCAGCTTACAATAAAAACAGATGTTATTGCACATGATAAATCTGCAGGTTGGGAGTGGCTTTGCTTCATGTCAAACTCACTCGAATCTAGACATTTGTTGCAGCTTCGATCTCACAGAGGGAAACAGGGACACAGGACCATGGCCTGGCCCTTAGAGTTTCCGCAGAGGTGTGATACTTGTCACTTCCACTGACATTTACTGGCCAAAGCAATCAAGATGATCAAGCCTAATGTCAATGGGGAAGTGAATACTTGTGAATAATAATACTGTCTACCTCAGTGAGTACTCATAAGAATGAGATTGTACAGGCATACTTCCCTTTACTGTACACCTTTTGTGTTCTATATGTATTACCTCATTCCATCTTTATAATAATCCTGTGGAAAGGCAAAGCAGTTGTCATTGCCCCATCTTATATATTAAAAAGTTGAATTCAAAAGAACTTGTGGTATGCAGTAATCCTAATTAATCTGAGAATTTAGGAAAGAGAATGAATTTACTTGGGTAGTTATGAGTTCCCAATCATCAAAAATATTCAAGAAAAATTAGACAACCAAAGCTAGTACATGCAGAAGAGTGAAGATTCAAACACTGTGAGTAACTAGATAAGAGACTCTTTAATGCTACTTTTATTCTTGAGATCGTAAATTACTATGACTTTTCCCAGACCAAAGAGCTAATAAGCCTAGTCAATGATAAAATGTCTTTCTCCTCCAAGTATTCACATCTGTCAGAAAGGGAAAACAGAATCCATTGGGAATCTGTGATTTAGTATTTATGTTCCATTGTTGTGAATTCCAAGGGTTGTACATATTTTTACCACATTAATTTCTTATTAGTATGCCTGTTTCAGGGACTATAATGCTATGGATTATTACCAAATCACATAAAATTTTCCAAATAATCTTGGGATTGTTACACTGATATAGTTCTGAATAAAATATAAATATTTAGGCAATACACTTTTTACAAATCCTCCAGAGGGGGAAAATCTTTTGGGTTACATCACAATAAATAAACTTAATACCAACAGAGAGTAGAAAGTAAATAATTTCTATGCCATTACTTACAAGAAAGTCTTCTTCAACAAATGAGCTATACTGCAGTCTTGCATCTTAAATGTATTTTTCAAGATCAACATTATAAAGGGACAGTTCACATAGTGATGACATCTTTGTCACCACTTTTTCTCATGAGTTTTACAGTTTCACTGACACTAGTTCTACTCTGTGTGATTCCAAAATTATTAGCTATAGTAACCTGCACTTTCACTGTTTGAATGAAAATGAAATATTGGAAAAACATAAGAATTTTTATCATTAATTTTAATTATTGCAGCACTTGCAGTTTAAATATCTCAACTGCTTTTACCTAGTAATCACCAATAAATGAAAATAAGTTGGTACAAAAATTCAGAGTGATATAAACTTGCTTTTTGTAATTTCATTTATTTTTTCCTTTTTTTTTTTGTTTGTTTTTTATTTCAGGAGCAGGATGCCAATGATTTTGGCAAATTAACATAAATCCCCAAATATCAGTTATAGGTTCTTGAACAGAAATACAGCATTTCAGAAACACAAAATGCAACACATGAAGATGGGAGAGTAAATGGCTTCAGGGCTCCATCCTCACAGAAACTTTGAACAACCAGGAAGAACTAGCAGAAACAGCCTTCTCAAAGTTCCAGGAAATAATTAAAGGACTGTAGTAAGGGGGTGAGCACTGAATCAAGAAAAAGGTGTCTTAAAAGCAGTAGGATCTCCTTGTCACCTGGCTAGCTCCTTACCAGCTCGATACTGAGCAGGCCCATAGCCCAGTGTGGTTCCTGGGTCCTGGCTCCAGGGGGAGCAGAGTATAACCCTCATGTACACACTGGGAACATTCCTGACCCAGGGTGTCTGGAGGTTGGCTGAGGGACTCACTGGCTCAGAATTTGCCCCACATGTAGAAGGAGGCTCATGGAGTTCTCCTATAGAACCTGTGGGAGACATTCAAGTGGCTGCCTGGGGCAAAGGATGGCTGGTTGTAGGACATACAGTGTAGTGCCCAGGAGTGTAAGGAAGCTATTTCTAAGAGAAGAGAGGGTCTTCATATCTGAGTAAACAGAGGAATTTCCATGATTAAACATGCATGTCTAAAACAAAACACGTGTGCAGAAAGAACCAGGGAGGATCCTCGGCTTTGGCCTGGAGCAATTCCTGAAACTCATTGTATAGACAAATGCTAAAGGAGAGCATTGGCAGCACTTAAAGTTAGTAAACAAAGACAGAGAAAAGTGTTCTCTTTCACTTCTTTTTTTCCTTAATTCCTGGCATTCAAAGAAAACTCTGTCATAATACTAGCTGTATACAAGCTTGAATTCCAGCAAGAAAACATTAAAATATCAAAATGTCTTGGATTCAACAAACGATTACAAAACATGCAAAGAAATAGTGAGAGCCCAGGCAAAGGAGACAATTCAGGCACTACAAACCATTGATAAAGAAGACCACACCTGGGACATACCAGACAAACACTTTTTTAAAAATGGTCCTAAATATGCTCAAAGAGCTAAAGGAAGATATGGTTAAAGAACTAAAGGAAATTAGGAAAATGATAGATGAACACAAACAGAATATCAATAATGAGATGGAAATTATGAAAAGGAATAAAATAGAGCCGAAGACCATAGTAACAGAAATGTAAAACCCCCTAGAAGGGTTCAGCAGCAGATTGGAGCAGGCAGGTGAAACAATCAGTGAACTTGAAGATAAGACAATTGAAATCATTTGGTCTGACATGTAGAAAGAAGAAGAATTGAAGAAAAGTCAGTAGAGTCTAAGGAACCTGTGGGATGCCATCAAGCCTAATATTCACATTGGAGAAGTCCATGGAGAGAAGAAAGAGTGGATGAGGAGATAATATGCCAAAATATAATGGCTGAAAACTTCCCATATTCAACAAAAGTCAGAAATACAAGCATCCACGATGCTCAGCAAACTGCAAACAGGATAAACCCAAATAGACCTACACTTTCCCATGGTATAATCACTCTTTTGAATGCCAGTTATAAAGAGAGTTGTGAAAGCCACAGGACAAAAGCAACGTGTTTGACAAGAGAGCCTCGATAAGAGTCAGTACCATTTTCTCATCAGAAACCATGGAGGCAATGCAGCACAAAGAAGACATATTTAATGGGCTGAAAGAAAAGAATTGCCAACGAAAAAATTTTTATCTGGCAAAAACTGTCTTTCAAAAATGATGGAGGGATTAAAACATTCCTAGATGAACAAATGCTGAGGGACTTTGTAACAACTAGTCCAGCCCTATAAGAAATGCCAAAGGGAGTTCTGTAGGCTGAAAGGAAAGAACATCAGACAGTTGATTGAAATCACATGAAGAAACATCTCCAGTAAAAATGACATGGGTAAATATAAATAACAGTAGTATTGCATTTTTTGTTTGTAACTATACTTTTTACTTCCTACAGGATTTAATAAGCAAATGTATAAAGTGCAATGATAAATCAAGGATTTTGAACTCAATGTACAATGTATGACAATAACAACATAAAGATGGAAGGACAGAAGATTATAGGAACATAGTCCATGTGATATTGACATTGTTAAATTCATATCAAAGCAAGTGAGATCATTTTATGTGTAGGATGTTAAATTTAAGCCCCATGGTAACCACAAAGAAAATATCAGAGACTATGTGAACTCAAAGGGACAGAAAATGGAGTAGAACTTACCCGGGTGGGTTGGAGAGAGAGGCAATGTGGAGTTCATGCAAAATGACTGTAGGGTTTTTGTTTGGGGTGAAGGAGAATTTAGTAATGGACGGGGTGGAGGGCACTGCAACACTGTGAATGTGATTAATCCCACTGAATTTTATGCTTGGGAGAGGTTGTGATGGGAAGCTTTATGTTGTATACATGTCTCCACAGTTAAAATAAACAAAAGAAAAATAAACTAAAGAAATAATGAAAATTAAATTCAATATATGATACTGGATAGGATATAAGAATGAAGGAGCAAAGGCTCAAAAGCACATTAGGACATAAGAAAAATTGGAATATAGAATTTAAGCTTTAAATCAGTGTTAAATTTCTTAACTTGAAAATTGTATTTAAAGTAATCATATCAGTGACCATTCCTGTTGTAGGAAATACACATGGAAGTATCCTGCATCCAAGGAGTTTGTTGTACGCAACCTGCTGTCAGATGTTCTGAAGGTAGACGTAGGATTGTTAGATACATGGATAGGTAGGTGATGAATGATATGACAAAGGTGGCAAAACATAAAATTTGTGGATCTGGGTATTTGGGATGAGTAGGTGAGGTAAGTTGAGGCTCTTTCTCTGGGTTTTGTATTACCTTTTAAACTGTCCTATAATGTCAAAATAAAAAGTTAAAAAAAAAGAAAATATAAAAACAGTCCAGATATCATCAGGTCATATCTAAGGGTAGCAAATAAACAATTAGTATCACAATGTTAACGAAGTAAATTCTTTTCAAAGTGGTCTTAACTAGTATCCCAGTATAGCACTCACTTCTAAGGCAATTTGAAAGTAATCCAAACTTTTGAAATAGTTTTAGATTTTCTTTCTCAAAAACTAAGAAGTCACAAATGGTAGTATTTCCCCCAAATTCATCCTCCCTTGGAGAAATCCAAGTCCCATCATAAAAACATAACTCATTAGGAAGCATAAGTATCGTTTATACCACTGTGTCCGTTTTCCTCCCAAGCACCAGTTGTGAATCCTATCATTTTGCTATCCGTAATACATGCTGAAAGCCACAGATGGAGTGAAATGCCTGTACACAAAAGTCTTTAGAAAAATATGTCTATAATTGAAATCAATGGCACTTGTGGAGAATGCAAGTGTTAGTATTATTTTTTAAGGATTAACATTCAATTTCACCATATTTGAGAGAACTACACTTGGAAAAATGGAAGGACTGCTACCATTTAAGAAATGTTTCAGATTTGTTTAAAGTAATTTTTTCTATTTTTAAAGTCTTCAGAAATACATCCCATCAATTAAACAAATACTTTTCTTAGCATATTTGAAGAAGTGGAAATATCTGGTGAGCAGTTACCATGTAAGCTGCTAAATATGTAGAACCCTCTAATAATAAATGCAATACTTCTGAGCCTGTCACTGCACCATAACCTCAGGGACATTCAATGAATATCCATTATTGCAACATGTATTGGTTATTTTGAACTGCTTCAAAAAAAAAATATGAAAGAATGTAGTTAAAATGTTCCATAAAAACTAAGTCTTGTGAAATTATGCAGTCTAAAATGGCTGTCCTGTTCCTGTTCCTGAATTAAGCTCTAAGTGCCATAGAATGGGAGAAACTGGCTTGGAGAGTCAAGAATGGCTTTCTGGAGGTGTTTAGGTCAAAAACAAGGGGGCGGCAAGCGTAAAGCTCTGGAAGCCAGAGAATTTGATACATTAAAAACCCAACAAACAAAAGAAGAAAACAAAAGCTTGGAAAAAGTGCCGTGTTCAGTACCACTGGGCATTATTAAAAAAAAAAAAAGATAGGAATTAAGAAAGTTTTGCCTTTGATATCCACCTTCTGTCCTCTATTATGTAACATGCAAATAGAGTAACACTGACAGCACCTAGAAAATCCATGAGCCAAGTCCATAGGAGAACCTCAGCAGAAACTCATTTCCACCACTCACCAAAATGCAACAGAGTTCAATTAGGGTAGGAAGCTGATTTTTTTTTTTTAGTGGGGGATGGTATCGCGGGAAGAGGTAAGGTGGTGCACAGGGGTATGGTAGTGGGTAGGAAACATGGCATAGAATAATAATGATAATAGTCATAGCTAACAATATGCTGCTTACTGTATTATTCTAGGAACATATAAAGAATCAACTAAACCTCATGAAAAACCTTATAAGGTACATACCGTTATCTTTCTTATTTTCCAAATAAAGAAACTGAGACAAATAATATTTAGGTACTTGTCTACAGTAGCATAGCTGAGCCAGAATTTGAAAACTTAAAATTAAACAATCCTGTCTTTGCACCTGAACTCCATCATACACCAGCTGTGTGGTCCTTGGTAAATGTCTAACCTCTCTGAACCTGTCTCATGTTAAAAGTGGGGATGATAATAAGGCAATTGCGAAGACTGAATGAAAAAAAAGTCAAAACATGCCTAACACATTGTATATTCACAATAAATTGTGATTTCTCTTCCTCTTCCTACAAACCACATGGCTCTCATCCAATCATTCAGTGCTCATGTACTGACTGTTGAACAAAATACTTAGCCAAAGACCTGAAAAGATGCCTCAGACTTTTAACAAACATTATCACTGAGATGAAGGATAAGAGTAGGGTGGGGTGAGGACAAAGGCATTAATTTCCCTGTTTACCAATACCAAGCCTTTTCATTAGCCATGATCCTTTGGTGAACAGAAGAAAATAGAAGACATTTACAAACACTATCATGCAAAGAGAATAGACCCTACCACCTCCCAGTCCTGCAATTACCACCAGGTAGAATAGATGATGCAATGTGCACGCACCAAATGTCTAGCTTTGCCAAGTTTATTTATGCAACCTGGCCAAGTCATAAAACAGCTACCGCAGACAAACAGCAGATAGGGAACACTGAAAAGTTCTCCGTTACTGTTTTGTATCAGCTAAGATGGATGCGAATTTGGGTCCCAGTGGAGTTTAGGTATGGCACAGTGGGAGACTTAGATTATAAGGCATGAGAAAAGATAGTTTATTACTCACAAGTCCCAGGGAGAGAGGGATGCCACGAGGAGTTGATGGGATGTGCAGTCATTCTGGGTGGTTCATCCAGCAGCTGGGGAGCACACAAGCAGAGCAAGACGGACCGTGAGCTTGTGCCTTTATCATACTTGGGTGATGGTGATTAGTAGATTTCCCACAGGAGTCAAGGGTTGGTTAGGTAAAAGCAAACGCGTGTGAAAAGAGATTGGTGGTGGGGGAAGGAGATGGCGATGGTTGGCTTATCATTTGGGGTCAGCTGCAGGTCTTGAGTGAGGCTTCTGGGTGTTAACCATGTCTGTGGCTAAGTTTCATATTCCTGGGGGTAGAAAGTTGCCTATTAAACAGGGCAAAAGTTCATCATTGGTGCAAGAGCTTGACCAAAGTAAAAAGGATGCCAAGGTATAACATAACAAATACTATCAAAGGTTAGGACAGTTACTCAGGCTCAATTATCTAGCTTTATTATTGTCCCCAAAATATCTGTTTCATTTCACTTTTGCTTTTAGTTTTCTGAAAGCCCTCCCATATATCCCCTAGATCTTCCACCCATGTGAGGTTGTTTGAACTTTGTCCCAGTTATCATTTATTTCCATTTCATACAGTAGTTTTCAATTCAATGTAAAAAATATGAGATTGGACTCTATAACTCTGGCAAACAGGAGTGCTTCTGAAATTTTAAGTCTGTAGCTTGCTCTTTTCTTGTTATTTCGGTACAGAAATTTAAATTCTGCCTTTTGTCTGCAAATGATATCCCCAATATTTAGAAGGATGCCAAATAAAGTATAACATATTAACATATACATTTTACCACCTCCTATTGTTCTGTGCATTTTAGCATAAGATACTCTTTTAATCTGCATGTTATTTTCTACTTTCTATTTCTTTATTAAAAAATAAATAATGAACATGAGAAACTCAAGAGATAATTTTGAAACCTAATCAAGTTTGTAAACCATGGATTTATGTAAAAGGCTAGACATAAATGAGGGAGGATGGGGGAAAAAGTGGGAGAAAGAAGGTAGTTTCCAAATTATGTACTGTTGGGAGGACTCACGGGATAGAGCTTCATATAGCTATTGCTAAAGTCAGTGGAGTCACAGAACCACAGTGCAGCTATGTTCCCAGAAAGAAAAGGAAACAGGTTTGATATCAGCTAGCAGTCTCTTTCACAAAGTATATATGTGGAAGCTTACTTTTGGTTCATTAATAATAGCCATTGCTGTTGTCACTTTAAGCCTTCAGTGACCTTGGAAGTACCCTACTTTTAAAACAATATGTGTGATCCAATGCATTAACCTTTGTGGAGTTAGTCAATGTTGAAACAAAGAGAATATTTCAATGTAGAAAAAATGTAAAATAGAAAGCAAACGACAGTAGACAGCTACATGGCATCTCTCCAAAATAAAATGTCTTCATTTGGCTAAGCTAATGGGTAAGTCACCTTCAAACAGAGAAAATCCCAAAGCACAAGAGTGTGCTACATGAAAATGTTTGCTCTTTTCTTACACAGTATCTCCTTCACATTTCACATGCTACCAACTGGTATAATTAAAACTTAAAGAAGGAAAGGGAGAGAAGAGAGAATTTAATACAGCATTTTTTTATCCTTGAACTAAAGGACTTTTTTTCAATAAAATGGATAAACTGTGAATAGCTTATCACACACTAATTAATTCCAAATTAATCAATATAGAAAAACAATTCATATCTACATCCAAGTTCTTACAGCAGAGAAAAATAAATCAGAATATTTAATTGGCTAAATGTTTTCTGATGCCCTGAGAATTCGTCTCTCAATACAGAAAATATATCTATACACAGATAGTATATAAATTTGCATCATAACTACAAATTTTCAAAAGATTCCAATGAGATTATGAAATGCACTACCAACACAAAAAGAATCACATTTGAATGGATGGAAATCAAATGGGGACTAAGTTGAGGTGCCTTCAAGAACTCAGAATAAGGTTATAATCTAAAACATAAACTAGTAAAATCCATATCCAAATATGGGAATAGTCATGTGTGAGAGGAAAACAGGATACTGTGAATAAGTGAGTGATAGACGAGGAGGGTAAAATGTAGAACTCTAATTCCTCTGATCTGGGAATCTACTGAGTGTCATACAGAAAAGTCATTTATGTTCCCTGTGGAGAAAGGATGTGGCAGAAGAAAATTGGTCACCATGAGAGTAGGAAAAAAAGAGAGTAGCACACACATTTGTTGACTCTACCGATTTAAATCCTGTTCAGGACAGATGGAGTCCTGGCAAACCCAATGTGATCAATCTGCTTCCATAGGTTAGGCTATTTAATACTTCAGTTATACCAATTATACTTCAATTCTCCCTCAATTAACTTTTGTTTATTGAGGTGATATCACATAACATAAAATTAACCATTTTATAGTGTACAGTTCAGTGACATTTAACACACAGTGTTGGAGACCATTACCTCTACCTAGTTCCCAAAGATTTTCATCACTGCCCCAAGGAGATCTTGTACTCATAAGAAGTCACTCTTCATTCCTTCTATATTCCCTTAACCTCTGACAACCCCTGATTAATCTACGTTCTTTCTGTATTGATGTATCAACTTTGGATATTTTATATACATGAATCGTCCAGTAAGTGGCTTTTTATATCTGCAATTATGTTTTCAAGGCACATCCATCTTGTAGCATGTATCAATTCCATTTTTTTAAGGCTGGATAATATTTAAATGTATGGATATACCTATACCACATTTTGTTGAACTTTTCATTCACTAATGGACTCTCGGGTTGTTCCCAAGTTTTGACTATTGTGAATAGTGCTGCTATGAACATTTGTGTAAAAGTATATTTTGAGTACCAGCTTTCAATTCTTCTGGGTATATACCTAGGACTGGAGTTATTGGGTCATGGTATGGTAACTCCAAGTTTAACTTTTTGAGAAACCTCCAGAATGCAATTTACATAGGTGCTGAAGCATTTTACATCCCCAACTAGCAAAGTACAAGAGTTCCAGTCTCCATATCCTTTCAAACACCTTGTTATTTATGTTTTAGTTTTTGGTTCTTTTACTCTAGCCCTTGTAATTGGTGTAAAGTGTTATCTCATGGTAGTCTACATATTCATTTCTCTAATAGCGAATGAACTTGGCTATCTCTTCATGTGCTTGTTGGCCATTCTACAGAGAAATGTTTATTCAAATCCTGTTGTGTTTAGTCGGTTTAATTGGGTCATTTGTCTTTTGGCTGTTGAATTGTAATATTTTTGCTCATTTTTCTATTTTGCTAATTCAGTGAAAAGATGGACCCTTGGAGCTTCGTTTTCCAATGTTTGCACTGCCATCATTCTCAATTTGTCTTAGATTATTAAAAACATCAACTATGCCACCTAGGAATGGTTTTCCATCAAACAATCAAGCTTTAAAACCATTATGATGCATTCATTCTGACAGTTCAAGTATAGCTATTTAAGCATTATACCTTTGGACATTACCTATTTATTTGCAGCCCAATCAATTTGAGAATCTAGGGTTTTACCTATAGATGCAGAAAAGAGCTTTCTGGTGCCCATTTGAAAGGAAGAAATGCTCTGTTGCTTGCTTTAATCATTGCAATTTACTTTATAACCATTCCTTCCTGTCTCATTGTTGAAGATGTGGTTTGGTGTTTTCTCTAATTGCTATACATAATATTTCTTTTCCACTCTAGAAGGCAGGGATATATAGAATTTATTTCTCTTGAAATATGTTCAGTGTTCTAGCCACACTGGCATTCTTCCTATCACTTTGACTCATCGACCTATGCCTGCCATGTCATTTTGCCCTTGAATATAACTTTCACCCAGAATTTCTTATGGTAGAGTCTTTTGTATTATTCAAGTCTTATCTAATTTACTTTTTTTACTCTGAGTAGCTTTCTCTGATTACTGCATCTAAAGCAGCAAGATCTCCTACCCACCCAAACACACATGCACACAAACTTGCTAATCACTACCACACCACCTTATTTCATTTTCTTTATTATTCTATGAAACTGTTTGGTTTTTTTTACTTATTCGGCTGTCTTCTCTCCTGTAATGTAGGATCTATGAAAACAAGATCAGTTGTCTTGTCTTAGTCATTGTTGCATCTCCAGTTTCTAAGACATGTAATGTCAAGTTAGGTATGCAAGGTTAACATAATAGAAATAAATAAGGGAGGGAAGAAGGAAAGAAGTGTAAAGTAAGTAAAAAGGCAGTAAGAAGCAGATAGGAGTCCAGGTTTTAATCCAGCCACTTCTAGATATGCTGGAGCAGCCAAATGGCCTATTAAATTCCCTTTATAACCCCATTAACTCTTGTAGTATAAAAACACACTTGAGGTTTTAAATTCAAGGGCAATTGACTTGTAAAAGACTACTACACTGTATAGTATCAGGACCAATATATCATGCTACTGTTTTCTTTAATCTAGAGTCACATCATGCTTATAATTTTATTTTTTACCTTCCTTTATTCAACAATGTCTTGACTATAAGCCAAAACTAGTGTTTTTTCAGTGCTTATAAAATCATTTCTCTTATTCAATTTTTATATCCTTTTCTCACTCTACATTATGCTATATGAAATAAAATTCAATGAAACTAACTTCACTCATATTTTTCTACAAGTTGGAACAAATCAATCAATTTTAAAAATACTTTATAATAAATTCAGTCATGTTTTGACATTGTAGGATCTAACAGTTTCTTTATATAAATTCCTATCCCATGTTTTTAATAATTTAAATAAAAAACCTTTACAAAAATTAGCCCTACATTTCCAACTTTTTTTTTTTTTTACCATACTGCCTTATTCCCCATGAGTCTTTCATAGAATTGGTTATAATTACATATTTTTACTTAAGTGTCCATGATGTCTATGTCAGGAAAAATAAGGGGCAATAACATATATGCAAAACAATGTGCCAATAATGGTGTGCTTTAAATAAATTATGATGCATCTCTTAAATTATTTTACAATTAAACATGGTAATTGGAATGCATATATAAAAATATAATAAATTATCTTCTGTCAGAGTGAAAATATAGGTAAAAAATTATATCCACATTTTTAAGAAAAATTATTTAAAATTATGCATGAATGTGATAGACAAGAACTAGATCAGAAAAATGCAGAGCTGATGCACTGGAGTAAAGGAAACCAGGAACTTTTAATTTAATTTTAATTTTCCTACTGTGTTATGGTTAGTAACATAGTAGGAAAGAGTAGAAAAAGATAAAATTATATTATGATAAAAAAAACTAAATAACAATTAAAATATTTCCAACAGTAGCCTATAATCTTATACAGCAGTTAGAAACCATGTGCACAAATAATTCCACTATGCAATAGAATATAATAAACATTATATGTGAGCTGTAAAAGAAAAGTAGCTTGGAAATAAAAGATGGGTGGCAGAAGTTTTAGACAGAGAGAAAAAAGACATGCATCGTGAAGCAGAGAATCTTTAAACTGGTTCTTGAGTGATGAAAATAATATTACCAGAAGAAAACTAGGGACTTTATAGTGGCATGAGTACAATTTTTGTTCTGATTTCAAAAGTGTTTCTTATTAATTATTTACATAACCAATTAGTTAGATTGGTTACATAACCAATTAGTTAGATTTACCAACATTTTTTTCTACAAGACGGACATATTTGCAATCTACTTATGAAACTCTTTCTGGCAGGAATGTATACAAAATTGGCTGCTCTGATACCTTGTACCAGATTTTCTTGAAGTATATTTCATGGAATGTGGTCTATGTGATATGCCACCAAACCATCTTGGGAAACATGGCATAAGATATCTCATTAGCCTGTCAGAGATTAAGGATGCCCACTGAAGGTTAAAGTTCCTGAAATCTGCATAACAAAGTCTGTTACCCTCATACTGAATTTAATTCAGCATTTCCAATCTTATCTCATTACAAAATCCTTCAGGTTAATAAGCAATATATTGAGATCCCAAGCCTCACACTGGAGCAGCTATAGGGGTATATTTAAAATTAAGGGCTCTGGGGATAGGCTACCTGGACTGTGATTCCAGCTTGTCCTCTACTATGACCTTGGGAATGTCTTTTCTTCAAAATAAAGATGGCAATAGAATAAGTAAATAAATTGTTGAGTTTGAGTGGGGAATAAGCAAGATGATTTATCTGTAAAATACTTTAATCGATGACTAACATATTGTAAACTGTATAAAAATGACATCATTAATAGAAGAGGTTTTGCTAGATCCATAAAGGGAAGTCGCTGAGATACAAAAAATATGTAAAGAGCAATTTTATTTGCTTGTTTAAAAATTCAAGCCAGCTGCTTCATTGGTGACTCTAGCTCCTGGACAGAAGCTTGGGCTTTCTCCCAAAGACATTACTTGTCAGCAGAGGACCTCAAGAAGGAGAACCTTGATAAGGCATATGATATGCGTGTAAAGTTTGTGATGTCAGTAGCACAATCAGACTGACAAGTCCACTAGACTATATTCGTCTCCAATTTGGAAATGGATGGAACTTATAAATAAAATTCTGCTATTTCCTCTCTTGGACACTCTCCTGCTATTCTAATAACTTTAGGACTTACTTTGCCTGCCTCTTTTATCTTCCTAAGGACTCTGTAATTGTCTTATGAATTATATTATTTTGTGAAACTTCCATTTTATGGGCTTCATCCACCTGTGAGGATTCAATAAGGTAATGCTTGTCCCTTGATCTCAGCATTTATTCTTCCCTCAGTCATCTTCTTTTCATGATATACTCCTGTGATAGTAACTTGCAGGGTTAGAGATTCCCCCATATGGGGATATAGTCATGGAGATAGGTATATTAGAAGAGAGTCAGATAAAGTTCATAATGTAACACGAGATTCTCTACAGTATGGAAACTACCAACTTCCAGGCACTTATCAAATGTGACTTTGTAGTTAAGATCTTATACCACAGGCCCTTTGGGACAATTTTTATAGCATGTAGCACCTTGCTTTCCTATCTTTCTCAGTTTATATGATATGCCAGAATATAATTTTCCCTTTGTTAGCTGTCACTAAGGGATGGATTAGGAAATAGCTATCACAAACATCTAAGTTTTTTTCCTATCATCCTCACTTTTCCACTTATAAAACTTTGTGCAATCTCATTAGACCTCAGTTTTATCATCAGTTCCACACTTATTACAAAGATTATATTAGTGAAAAGAGTGCAAAGGTAACTTGAAAATGTTCTACATATGTAAAATTGAATTTCCATAACTGTTATTATCATGTTTTCTTTAACAATAGTAGCATTTGCATTTTAAAGGATGTTGCTTGATTAATATATCTATTGACACAAACCAGGTGAATTAAATAGGCCAAAGACCAGGAGTAGCCTCTTTCAATTTCTTTATCAATGGTTACTAAATTGGTAATGTGATCTGTATTCCAAATAATTTATTAAAAATCCACCACTTTATCCATGGCCATAGAACAAATGACCAGTCCAAACAGTGTGTTCATTTTTATGGTTCTTTTCCACATATTTCCATGGACTCACTTTCGTGACACGTGTAATGGCATCAAGTCATTACATTGGCCACATTCAGAGACATGGCTAGGACTCGATGATTTAGGCTCTCTGCTTACCTCCAAGATTACATTATTGTTTCAACAGAACTTCTTTCCTTGGGTTAGAACTTCCAAAATAACAAGGAATTACCAGAACAACTCTTGGAAGACTAAACAATATTTCTGTGATTTTTCAATTGGGCAACTCCCGACAGTCACTTATAAGATGAAGAAAGTGAACTCTCAGAGATCTGCAGTATAAACTGAAGCATATCCTTACCCCAAGAGATAAAACTTACACGGCTTAGGTATAATCAAGTCAATGACAATATCAGCAGGAAGCACACTGTCACTTTTTTGTGGCAATATTGTGTGACAACCTCTAAGGAAATTCAGTTTATGTCATATTTCAAGACTACAAATAATTTGCTAAACTTTAATAAAAAAAAAGTTGAAGGGCATTCCTCTACCCAACGCCTTATTCCATCAAATAGAAAAAGTCATTGCTTAAAGCTTTGTTTGGAAATCAAATTATTCATTCTGAAATAACATTGAAATTTATAGCATATTAAGAGTATTCCCTGCAGAATTTTTCTCATCATAAAACTGACAAGGCAACATTACTAGTGACACAGTAGAAATAAGTAATTCACTAGCAAGTTACAATATCCTTTTCCTAATTTAGTAGCTGAGCTTCCATCTAATACAGTATATCCCAGTATACAAAAGTTATTTTTATAGAAAAGTTAATTTTAATAAAAAAAAAAGAAATACTAAGCATTTAACTAGAAAGACATCTAAAGATGGCAAGAAAAGTTGACAATGTAGCTAGTACGAGATAATTTACACTTTGGTATGGGTTTGCCACTAGTTGGTGCTAATTACACTTTTTAATATGCAGAAATAGAGTTACAATATAGTACCTGAATGTAGCACCAAAATGGATTTTAAAGTACAACTGGTTGTTCAAATATTCAAATATGTATATATATTATTTTTATAACCAGATAAAAACAACAAACATTATTTTTAAAGAACATGTTTCTTGGCAAACAATCACTATCCACATACTGTGGGGATTTTCTTTTATTCATAATTTGTCAATGAATAGTATACATTTCAATAAATATATATTCTCATACATATCCAATAAAAATCCAAAAAAGTTATATATAACTGTCAAAGTGAAAACATTTGTCTGTCCCATCAATTTATCTTTAAAAAGAGCTGACCAATCTTTATACCTTATTGCCAGTTGCCATTAAATATACTTGGGAGGATTTATCAATTAGGGGTCATTTACAGAGAACAAAATGCATTCTGGCCTGGATAAGCAGGATGAGATTTATTTCAAAGTTTTAAATGGCTTATAGAATGATTGGGAAGACTGAAGAAATACACTCTCAGTTGAGTTTCCAGAATGGGCTAACAAAGTAACGCCACAGGACCAGGAAACCAAAGGAACTGCTATCCTGCCAAATTAAGATCCCCCACTACCACTGTTAGGCACAGAAACTCCCTTTCTGCTAGGAGATCACTACTGGCCAAATCACTACTGGCCAGGAGATCACTACTGGCCAAATTGGGAAATGTCCCTAAGGAAAGAGGCACATATTCTGAATAATTCTTTTGCATGGCAATTTCCTCTCAAGTAAAATGGCACTGTACAACCAAACTTATAAGAATATTTGATTTTACCATTTTGAAATAAAGCTGTATTCTTAACATTAACAGTATCAACAAACATCATCTGACACTATTTGTATAGTAGTAATTTTGTGTGATAACCTCTAAGGACTTTCAGTGTGCATGATATTTCAAAATTGCCATAATTTTTTATGCTTAATAAAAAAAGCTGAAAAGCATTCTTTCAACAAATACTTTATCCCATTAAATAGAAAAAGTCTTTGCTTGAAGATCTGTTTTGTTTGGAATTAAAAGTATTCATTATGCCATAATATTGAAATTAACAGCATATTTAAAGTATTTTAAATGTTAAAAATATTCTTCCTTAGCCCCTATGATAGCAAATTTTAAGTGCTGGTTAGATCCCTTGGGGTTGCTTAGAATAAGTCTAATCTTTGTTCCACAAAGCAGCTTTTCTAATATTTGAAAATATCTCTGATTTTTCCTATAATATTTCTATTTTCAAGCATAACTGTTTCTACTTCTTTCATCTAAATAACTTTGTTTTCAGATTTTCTCATCACTTTCTTCTGGGCTTATTAATAAATGTCTTAAAAATGAACCATCTGGAATAGTATGTGATATTCCAAAATTGTTAGACAAAGTAAGAACACTATAGTGGAGC